>NW_027397065.1:87731134-87756802 GCF_003265705.2 Callorhinus ursinus | reverse complement strand
TGAGGGTTTTAGAGGGGAGGAAGTGGGGGGATGGGTGAGCCCAGTGATGGGTATTAAGGAGGGCACGTACTGCATGGAGCACTGGGTGTTATACGAAAACAATGGATCGTGGATCACCACATCCAAAACTAATGATGTATTATTGTATGGTGACTAACATAACATAATTAAATTAAATTAAATTTAAAAAACAATTTGCTTATTGTCTTTGGGCTAATAAATAAAACACCATAACAAAATACAATAAAAAATACAATAACAAAATACCATAGATTGAGGGTTTATTAACAATAGAAGTCTACCTCTCACAGTCATGACAGCTGGGACGTCCAAGGTCAAGGCACCCCAGAGTCAGTGTTTAATGAGAGCCTGATTTCTGATTTATAGCTGGCTGTCTTGTTGTGTTGTCACATAGAGAAAGAGGGGTGAGAGCTCTCTGGGGTCTCTTATAAGGGCACTAATTCCATTCACAAGAATGCTACCCTCAGGGCCTAATCTCTTCCTAAAGGCCCCACCTCCAGATACCATCACATTCTGTTTCACATATGAAGGGAGCAGAGGGGAGCAGTAGGGTTGGTAGGAATAGTCTATCGCATTTCTCATAGATTTTGAATACATTTCCTCAGGTTGGTCATTTGCCTCTTAATGTGTTTTATGGTTTTAATGTACCTACATTTACATTTAGAGTTGGTTAATATTTTCTTTTGTAACTTCTTTCCTTTGGTTTTATACTTTGAAATCACATGAAGGATAGAATGTCCGTGTATACTTTGATTTAGTTAATATATTGTTTTTAATTTCATGTAAGGAAAGTAATACCAGCTAGTTGTAAAAATCTCAAACACTATAGAAAGATGTTACAGAGGAGAGTTAAGGTCCAGTTTCCCTCTGTACATCACTCCTCCGCGAGCTTCCCCATCCATTCTGCAAAGATAACTGTACTGAACGGTTCCTACCTGCGGAAGATTTTCTTTTAATGTACAAACTTCTCTTAATCTCATTTTTTTCCTTTCTATTGTTTCCATAGTAACTTAATAAGCTTCATTGAAACTGCTAGGTAATAGAATAAGGCGACTTTATCCTAATTCCTCTTGTCCATGAAACAATCTCTGGTATTCTTAGATTTTCAAATGTCCTCTAACAATGTCAAGCCTGCACCAGTACCATACCCTGGTCTCATTTCACCATAACTTTGTAAGGTGTTTTAGATATCAATTAATAAGGATTTCCAAATTACCCCATTCTCTTATTTGCTTAAATTTATTTGTTAGTATTGTTCTGACCTTTAAAACTACAGTCCAAAACGAAGTATTTTAACATCCAGTTATTTATAAGCATGGGATCATACAATACTTCTCTTACTACAACACGCAATATGACACATATGTACTTCTCGGCAACTTGCTTTTGTACTTTATATCTTTAATATTTTCTTATAATAAATAGATCCATGTTATTCTTTTTAAAAACCTGTATACCCTTCCATTATATGTAGCTATGTTTTGTTAATCATTAATTTCCTGTTGAAAGACATTTAGATTTTCTCAACTTTTTAAATATTACAAAAGTGCTATTACAAACATCTTTATACATATATATTTATGTACTTATACATCTGTAGGAAATAGTTTTATAACTACTACATGTAAATTTTAAATTTTCATGGGTATTATTGCATTATCCTTCCAAAAAGTTCATCCCAATTCATAATCTTCCAAAAGTTCATGAGAGAGCCCGTTCTCTCTCATTCTCTTTTATACTGTATTTTATCAGTTTAAAATATTTGCGTAGATAATTGTGGAAAAATAGTAGCATAGTATTGCATTGATTTGTACTTATTTTGTGTAACAACTCTAATATTAAGTTGTTATTAAATATTTTAGCCTTTCATAATGTCCTGCCTTTATTCTTTGCCTGTTTTTATTGGGTACTTTGTATTTTTGTTGTTGACTTGAAAGGGATCTTTTGAGAAGAAATTTATATCTATTATCATTAACACTCTACCTCTTTTCTTCTTACTTAGTGTATTTTGTCTTTTTTTCCCTCATGGAAATGACAAGTTTTATACGGTCGAATGAATCAGTCATTTCCATTATGGATTTGGGGTTTCCCTTCTTGCCTAAGTAAGAATATTGAACCCAGACCCTGCACCTCTTCATATTCCCCTGACCATCTCTCCTTCTGAAGGGGCTTCCTGTCCTCACCACCAACTTTGCTGCACTCCCTGAGGCTCCCTGAATCCCTGCCAAGTCACTGAAATGCCACATTTCAAGCCAGGGATCCAGCTTGCTGGGTGGTCCCTGATGGACTAGATAATCCAATCTGGGGGTGTAGGGCAGGTACCTATCCACGGAGTGAACCTTGAGCGATGGAAAAAAAGAGACAGGAAGAAACGTTTCTGAGGTTTCCTCACCACCACCATCACTACCAAATGCTTCCTTCTCTGGGTACGTTTGAGATCTGATTCTTCCTTATCGCCAGTTCAGCGGGCCTAGCTGCTGAGCTGCCCACTGAGCTTCCACCGAGCCTCCGCCGAGCCTCCGCCGAGCCTCCGCCCAGCTCACTGTGAAGCAGTGGCAGCAGGTAATGTACTGTGCGGCCTTGCTGCTCTGCCTTCCTCGCCGCCTTCGGTTTCTCCTCACTCTCCCTGCTTGGGCTTGCAGCTCTGCAACATCAGGCTCTTTGGAGAAAATCTGGGCTAAGGCATTCGACACTGGAGGTTGTTCCAGATAACAGTTCCTAGATCTAATCCAGTTCACAGACCCAGAGTGCACTAATTGAAGGGGACTAAGTATCTGACAACGGCACCAGGGCTGATGTTTCCACAGTTATAGATGAATGCCCAACCAGCAAGAGACAGCGACTAATGGTGAGCTCTGTGTGTAGCCCCAATCCTTGCGAGAACTAGCCACACACTTGCAGGCGGATTGACTAGATTAGATCCCCTCTGCCTTGGAGGGAAAATGGTTTCTTCTTGAAACTATACTGAAGAAGTCACTTGTTCCAAGGGTACACACCCTAATGAGCACACTGCTCTCTCTCTGTGGAAAACATAAATAAAAATTATTAACCAAAGAAGGAGTAGAAAATATTAACAGTCTAATATATGCAAACAAAAGGTACTAAAAATACAGCTGGGTGAGATGGTCAAATATTTAAAGATTCTACAATTCCTTATTTTATAAATAATGTAACAGAGAAATTCATTTTATAAAACTAGTATGATTCTGCAGAATTAAACAATGAAAAACATCAAAATGCTACTTGTACAAATATCAAAAATTGTGCTAATCTTCAGTAGACATGTTATGGTATATGTATTATGTAAATCAAGGCCAGTGATGGCTTCATCAAGCAGAAACAATGTGTCTTTGCCCCTCCCCCTTTTTCCAGGATACCTGCCGCCAGCTCAGTGCACCTGTTCCCAGCAGCCGCGGGATATCTAAACACCAATCCTATGAAACCCCATCAAGCGGTGAGTGAAATAGAAGGATGAATTAATGGAGGATTTTCCATACATGCTTTGTGAGATTTTCTAAATCCAGTTCTTCACTGGCTTGGGTCTAAAGTGAGTCCTTTTTGTGCTTGGGGCTGCATTAATTTATGTGGCTTATGGATGTGGATAAGCACATCCAGTTCTGTGACTGAATCAGAAAATACACAAAATGTATACATTCCCTGCTTCATGGACATAGCTCCAATAGTTTTCTTTCTTATTTTATTATTGTTTATCTTATTCTCCCATTATTTGCCAGCAGGAAATTACAGGGTATTTCTTAAATAACTTTCATATGTTGAAAGGATTTGGGCTGCCTTATATGGCTAAAATGTAAAATTAGAGAGGAATAAACAAATTCTGTAAATGTGGTGTGCTAACAGCCATCTTTGGATGATAGAAAGACCCTAGTTCTCATCATAGGTAGTCTCTCTTTCAGTTCCAAGATGATGCCTTTCCAACTTGCTGGTCTTGGGATGCAGGTTCCATCAAATTTAGAGACCAGGCCCTATGTGACAGTCGGTTTTAAATATTCATGGCAATGACTTTGCAAGACCAGGAAGGATTGGCTTGGGTCCTCCCCATTCTGCAGAGGATGTGGCTGAGTACATCAGAATGGGAGCTTTAAAGTTGTGTGCATGCCTAATTCCTTCTCTTGATTCCTCTGATAAAAAGGGACAGGACATGAGGTCAGATAAACAATTCACTGTTGCCAGACCATGAGCTACTGCTAGATGCTTTGCATAACCATTAACTATTTAATTATCAAGTCCCTAGGAGATAGTGGATTCAAGCACATCCATTTACAGCTGACATCCAGAGAGGTAAGACATTGCCCAAGGTTGCACAAAGAGTCACACAGTCAGTATGAGTTTATGTTTGCTTGACTCCAGAGCTCATGATCTTCTCCTACTATCCTTCCTTTCCAAGGTAGCTGTGCCCAACCTTGGCAAGCTCCCACTGTCTTCACCACAGCCTCCATATTACCCCCCAAAGGAGAGTGCACAGGATTCTCTTTCTCTTGAGCTGCTCACTTACAGTTCTCCTGTTTGGACCATCTCTTTTCTCTGTAACATCTTCACCTTTAATTTAATTTAACTGAACCTTCTTGTTCAGTCTCATGAAACTCTCTCCCTTCCCTCCCTTCCTTTCTCTTTCCTGTTCTTCTTCATAAAATACTTTTCTGAAAGAGAAAATCAACCCCAGCAGTGACAAAATGTAAGAATTTTAGGGCGCCTGGGTGGCTCAGTTGGTTAAGCATCCCACTCTTGATTTCAGCTCAGGCCATGATCTCAGCGTGGTGAGATCGAGCCCTGCAGTTGGGCTCTGTGCTGGGTGTGGAATCTGCTAGGGATTCTCTCCCTCTCCGTCTTCCTCTCTCCCCAGCTCAAGTGTGCCACTTCCCTTAAAAAAAAAAAAAAAAAAGAATGGTGGTACCATAAACACTCTTATGTTAAAAATAATTCCTAAGCCATAATAAGTCAATTAGAGAAAGACATGTATCATATGACCTCACTGATAGGAGGAATTCTTAATCTCAGGAAACAAACTGAGGGTTGCTGGAGTGGTGGGGGGTGGGAGGGATGGGGCGGCTGGGTGATAGACATTGGGGAGGGTATGTGCTACGGTGAGTGCTGTGAATTGTGCAAGACTGTTGAATCACAGATCTGACCCTCTGAAACAAATAATGCAACATATGTTAAGAAAAAAGAAAAAGAAGAAGATAGCAGGAGGGGAAGACTGAAGGGGAGTAAGTCAGAGGGGGAGACGAACCATAAGAGACGATGGACTCTGAAAAACAAACTGAGGGTTCTAGAGGGGAGGGGGGTGGGGGGATGGGTTAGCCTGGTGATGGGTATTAAAGAGGGCACGTTCTGCATGGAGCACTGGGTGTTATGCACAAACAATGAATCATGGAACACTACATCAAAAGCTAATGATGTAATGTATGGTGATTAACATAACAATAAAAAATTTTAAAAAAATAATAATTCCTAAGCCAGGCTGACATGTGACTCCTTCTCCAGATGTCCCCAGAGGCCTCCTGACCAGAGTATCCAGGAAATGCTTCAAACCTCTGTGGAACTTACCAGAAGATGGGCTTTGGGGTAAGGCAAGGGACAAGAACTTCTTGGGGGAAAAGAAGCAAGGAAGGGAGAAAGGGAAAATAAATATACAGCTTTAAGTTTATTTCCCTCTTGCACTGTCTCTGCCACATGTCTGCTCATTGCCTGGCTCCTTCCTCCACCATGGTGCCATCTTTTGCCACCCCCTTTCATCTACCCTGCATTATTGCAACCTTTCCTTCTTTCCCCAGCTGTCAGTGGTTCTGTGCAAGTTCTTCTCAGAAAATAATGGAAATGCACTTCAGACACAAAAGCACTAGCCCAGCCATTTTCAGATAAGAGGACCACAGTTTAGCCCTATTGGGAACAGGACTATTCAAATACCTTGCAGGAAAACTAGCTAGCAAATGTTCGCTCATGATCATCTCTCCTGGACTGGCATGGCTGTGATGACTGAATGCCACATCTCCCTCAATCCCTTTCATGTCTCACTCAATTGTGAGTCTCCGTCTTTACTCACTGGCAGCCCTGAATGAGCATATAATGAATCATTTTCTTTTCCATCATTCCAGGGCGGGCACGAGTCAACAAGAATTAAGTGATGGCTGATCCTCACCACTGCAGTACCAATTTCACAAAGCATGGAGAGTTAATCATGACCCACGTTTTGAATTATATCTGACTGGTGGCTCTATTATTCAGAGCACAGTGCTAATAAAACAAGGTAGGTTTTGATGCATTCATGCATTAAAGTTGGATCTTCATGCATTTGATGCTTGAAGACATTTTCATATCTTCATGACTTCAAATCATAACTCTAAACAATCTTCTCAAATACGTATTATCTTTTCATAAAAGGACAATGAAAAAGTGTTGCTGAATTTGCTCTAGAAAGGCCAAATCCAAGTAATTGCACAACTAATGGTGATTTGCATATAAAGAAAGACACTGCAAGGGATATGTGCACCCCGATATTTATAGCAGCAATGTCCACAATAGCCAAACTATGGAAAGAGCCAAAATGTCCATCAACAGATGAATGGATAAAAAAGATGTGGTGTGTATATATATATATATATATATATATATATATATATATATATAATGGAATATTATGCAGCCATCAAAAAAACAATTTGCAACGATGTGGATGGAACTAGAGGGTTTAATGCTAAGCGAAATAAGTCAATCAGTGAAAGACATGTATCATATGATCTCACTGATATGAGGAATTTTTAATCTCAAGAAACAAACTGATGGATGCTGGAGTGGTGGGGGGTGGGAGGGATGGGGTGGCTGCGTAATAGACATTGGGGAGGGTATATGCTATGGTGAGTGCTATGAACTGTGTAAGACTGATGAATCACAAACCTGTACCTCTGAAACAAATAATATATTATATGTTTTTTTTTTTTCAAAGAAGATAAGAGGAAGGGAAAAATGAAGGGGGGGAAGTCAGAGGGGGAGATGAACCATGAGAGACTATGGACTCTGAGAAACAAACAGGGTTCTAGAGGGGAGGGGGTGGGGGGACGGGTTAGCTTGGTGATGGATATTAAAGAGGGCACGTATTGAATGGAGCACTGGGTGTTATATGCAAACAATGAATCATGGAACACTACAGCAAAAACTAATGATGTAATGTATGGTGATTAACATAACATAATAAAAAAATTTAAAAAAGAGAGAGACACTGTTCATTTTCCAATATGTAGTGATTTTTATTGCCTTACTTGGACATTCTCTAGGTTCTTTGTGTTTTTCCTAAGTTAGGCTATAAGGAAGATTAATTGTGAACATTTTGGTCATTGTGGAGTATATGCTAACCTTGGAGTTTTCTAAATCACTCCAAGTGAATTGAGTGATTATAATGGGCTGTACCTGTATCCTCAGATGACTTAGAAAATGCTGTTTAAAAACTCATAGCTATTACATTATATGATCAATTGGTTGGTCCTTCAAATTCTAAACTTCTATCAAATAACAAATCATATTCTTTGAAAACAAAGGTCAAGAATATATTTCATACATGATTTAGGTTGACATAATCAAATGCCTGTGCACATTCGCACAAGAATCATGGCATAAGGTGTGGGAGGAGTACATAAACCCACAGAATTATTAAACCTCCGTGCACACATGTACCTTTCTGGAGAGGTCTCTAATGGAAAAGAATGTCAAGGAACTATTTAAAAGAGCCATGGCAACCCTGTACTTCCTCTTAGGAATGCGTGGGACAGATCATTCCTGCACATGGTTACTCTTCCAGGGAAGTAGCATGAATGGTAGGCACTGGTAATTATTCAAGTCCACCCTATGCTTATATTCCAGTTGAGAATCAGTGGGCATCATGGGGCCTGGGGGCACACTCAGGACAAGATAGGATGCTTTTCAGAGTTAGCTGCTGCCTGAGGTTTATGTGAAAGACATTCTTCCACTCACATCTCTAGCTGAAGTAGGTTTCTGAGGCTTTCAAGAAAAAAATACTCTGGAAAGAAGAGAGTCCCTATTTTCAGTATTTTATGATTTGGGGAGGCCACTTTACTGATTTAAAAGGTGTGGAACAGGCATGGAAAGAAAAGAATAGATCAGAAAGTGAGAGAAATAACCTATAGGACTTGGAGTTTAATTGTTTTAATTATGCATTATCCTATGGAGACCAACAACTTCATTATTTGAATACATTTGTACTTCAGGCCATTACCTAACTCAACTAAATTAAATATTTACTTTCACATGAGGTGTGTTGAATGAATATTTAATATCATAAGCAGCTTTATTACTGAAAATTGTGATTATTTTATTTGTGATCACCAGTGATGTTTTAGTTTCATATATGTTACATTTTTCATTTATTTTGGTATCTATGGCTACAAGAAAAACTATTTTTATTTTTATTTTCACATGATATATATTAAATGGAACATTTTAGACGTTCCTTTTCTTTCTTTCTTTTCTTTTTTTTTTTTTTTTTTAGAGAGGAGAAGGAGAGAGAATCTTAAGCAAGCTCCACGCTCAGCACGGAGCCTGACGCGGGGCTCGATCTTACAACCCTGAGATCATGACCTGAGTCAAAATCAACAGTTGGATGCTTGACCAACTGAGCCACCAAGGCACCCTGATGTTCCTATTCTTAATAATGGTTTCATTATCATTTCCCTACCCATACTATAACTTGATTTCAGACCAGAGTTTTTAACCTGAAGTTAAAATATCACACTATACCATTTTCAAAGCACAAATAGTTAAAAACATAGGAAAAAAGTACTAAGGAATTTCAAAATGAATACATTCTCTAAAATACAATTTTTTATGTTAGATATTATATATCACTGCAAACTGTAGCAGTCTTTCAAGTAACATTAATTGCATTTATTTTTTGTTTTGACATAATTTTATTGGAGATTATTTCTATATAAGTATTCCAACCTACAAAATGCTTCTTATTCTTTTTTTCACATACAGATCTTAAGCATAGAATGCAATGAGGTTTGATCAGTGTATACACCTATCAAGACAGAGAACGTTTCCATCACCCCACCAAAATTTTTCTTATAACTACTTTGATTCCCAACCAGTGGATTCCCATCCCTCTTGGACAGCAACTACTTTGATTTGTGTCATCAAAACTTTACCTATTCTTGAACTTCACTAGATGGAATCATGCAGAGTGCACTGTTTCTGTGTCTGGTTTATTTTGCTCATGGATCTTGAGATTCATTCATGCTGTTTTTTGTATGAATAATTCCTGTTTCTTTTTGTTAATTGGTGAATAGTATTCTGTTGTATAAATATACCATGACCTTTTATTAATTCTCAAGTTGATGGATAGATGGGTCTTTTCCAGTTTTTGCTGGTTATAGGAAAAGCTATTATAAACATTCTTGTTCAAGACTTTTTTGAGTATTTCGTTTTTCTTTGTTAAACACCTAAGAGTGGGATTGTTGGATCCTAAGGTTGGTATACATTTAAATTTATTTGTGTAAAGTAACATTTTACACATACGAACATGTATGAAAGTTTCAATTTCTCCACACCACTTCAACTTGTTGTTAGCCTCTGATTTTAGCCATTGGAGTGGTGTGAAATGCTATCTTATTGTGGACATAATTTTCATTTAGCTCACTAAAAATCTTTTCATGTGCTTAATGGTCATTTTTATATCTTCTTTCTGAAGCGGCTGTTTAAATCTTTTCCCTATTTTTCTTTGGGTTGTTTTCTCCCTTTTATTAAGCTATAAGAATTCTTTAAAATTCTGGATCCAAGATCTTTCTCAAATATACACATGTATATATTTTCTCCTGTTTTTTTTTTTAGTAGTGACTTTTGATGAACAGAATTCTTTTAAAATAATGTCGAATTTGTCAATGTTTTCTTTTCATACGGAGTACTTTTGTGGCCTAAAATAGTTGCCTTCTCCAAAGTCCTGAGAATATGCTCCAGTCTTTTCTTCTATCAGATCTATGGTGCTAATTTTGCTGTGTGATTTGTTATGTGTTCCTGGTGAAATGAATCTTTTAATATCAAAAACTGCCTTTTATCTTCTCTAGGAATGCTCCTAATCTTGAATTCTACTTTTTGTGATTTTAATATAGTTATACGAGTTTCCTTATTCTCACTTTGGCATGGCACATATTTTTCCATCTTTATACACGTCACCTGAGACTTTATATTTAAAGTGATTTTTTTGTTCGGCATATAGCTGGATCTTACTTTTTTATCTGATCTTCCAATCTCTGCCTTTTAAGTGGAGTGTTTAATCTATTTATGTTTAAGGCAATTGTTGACATGATTGGGCATAGTTCTACCACTTTTCAATTTATCTTCAATTTGTTTCTTCTGGTTTTTATTCCAGTGTTCCTCTCTTCTTATCTTTCTTTGCTGTCAGAATTAGAATTACAAGTTATACCTTGTATATTTTAGTAGTTACTCTAGAAATTAAAATATGCATTTTTTAGATATCACTAAACCTAATAAATATTTCTTCACACAGAATATAAAACCTTACAAGGTATAACTTAATCTATCCATTTATGTTTTACTGTTGTCATAATTTATTTTCCTCACTTATTTTTTGCCTCTGTTATAAGTTTTATAAAGTATATACAAGCACACCCTGGAGATACTGTGAGTTCAGTTCTAGATCACTGCAATAAAATGAATACCATAATAAAAATGAATACCATAATAAAGTGAGTCAAATGAATGTTTTGGTTATATATATTGTTCATATATGAAAGTTATATTTATACTATACTGTAGTCTATTAAGTATGCAATAACATTATCTCTAAAAAGACAAGGTACACACTTTAATTTAAAAAGTTTATTACATTATTGTTAAAAAATGCTAACCATTACCTGAGCATTTAGTAATCTTCTGTCACAGATCACCATACCAAATATATCAATCATGAAAAGGGTTGAAGTATTGTGAAAGTACAGCAGAGTGACAGAAACTCAAAATGAGTGAATGTTGTTGGAAGAATGGCACTGGTAAACTTGCTTGATGCAGGGTTGCCGCAAACCCTCCATTTATAAAAAATGCGGTATCGATAAAGCAAAGCAAAGCACAATTAAATGAGAAATGCCTATACTATAAATTCCATGTTATAATGTAATTGCCTTTGCTTTAAATACTTAGGGTTTTTTTGGTAATTAAGATCTGAATTTCCATCTGATACCATTTTTCTTCATCCTGAGAAGCTTCCATTATCAAATCTGTTGGCAATTAATTTTTTCAGAACTTATTTAACTTAAAAGTACTTCAGATTTGCATTTTCCTTTATATAGAGTTCTTAGTTAATGTTTGTGTGTGTGTGTGTTTTTTTTGCTCCACTGCAATGGCATCATCCTATTATCTTCTGACCTCTAATTGGTTTTTTTTTTTAAGATTTTATTTATTTATTTGACAGAGAGAGATAGCGAGAGAGGGAACACAAGCAGCGGGAGTGGGAGAGGGAGAGCAGGCTTCCCGCCGAGGAGGGAGCCTGATGTGGGACTCAATCCCAGGACCCTGGGACCATGACCTAAGCCGAAGGCAGACGCTTAACGACTGAGCCACCCAGGCGCCCTGACCTCTAATTGTTTCTTATGAGAAGTCAATCACAATTCATGCTACTATTCCACAAGTTAGTTATATTAAATTCATTCTTTAAATCTTTTTCCTTTTTCAGTTTGGATTTCTATTGTCCTGTCTTAAATTCAGTGATCCTTTTTCTTCCATCTCCAATAGAACGTTAAGTCTATTCCGTTCACTTTTATTCAAATACCTTACTTCTCAGTTCTGGAATTTCCAGTTGATTTCTTTTCGTAGTTTTAATTTCTTGCTCAAACTCTCTGTTTACTTGTCATGACAACATTTTTCTTTATATATTTGGCACTATTTTTATTAGCTATTTTAGAGCCGTAGTCTGCTAAACATAACATCTGGGTAATATCAATTTCTATTGACTACTTTTTCTCTTGATTATGAGTCACGTTTTCTTGTTTCTCTGAATGTTTACCAATTTTAAAATTTTATGTTGAAATTTGTAAATGACACATTGTACAGATTGTGGTCTGTGTATCTTCCTCTAAAAAGAGTTGATTTCCATTTCAGAAGGCAGTTAAGTTACTGGCCAATCCCTTTCACATTCAGCAGGCTTTATATGTTAGCTCCTATGAGTTTCAGTTTCTACCTTAGTCATAAGGAAAATCCTTTAGACGTGCGACACAGTTTTACCCTTAAGGAGGGCAACTTTTGGGAGATTCCCTCTGGCACGGTGTAACTCAAACTCCAAATCTTATTATTCCTGATATGAGCAGCAGCCAAATTTTCTGCCCTGCTCTTTCAGTTTTTCAGATGTTGCTTTATGCCATCTCCATACACGGGCAGTCCAGGGTTCAGTCAAACATTGGACGATATTTATACTCAGATTTTGGACTTCTCCTTCTGCAATTCTCTCATTTCTGACATCTCTTCCTCCTGTCAGCTGTTCCAGCAGTCCCAAACTCATTTTCTGACGCCTCAAGTTGGTAAGACTGTGCCTTCCCATTCTGATTCTATCATCCAGAGCACATGCTGTGGAGCGCCATCAGGTGAAAAGTTGGATAAAGGTGTCCTTACCCAATGCATTTCCTTCTTTAGGGAAATAGGTCTGCTCCCTAGCTCATGCTTGCTGAATTTGGTCACTCTCTAGCATGTTTGTGTGTGCATGTGTACGTATCTCCTGGGTTGCTCATTATTATCTGCAGAGGCTTATTCCAACATACCCCCATTCTTCCTTGTAGAAATCAGAACTTTTAGACTGCTATTTTAAGACATAATTCAAGGTAGTGTCAGTTAACTTTTATCGTTTCCTAGATTCATGTAAATATATACCAAGCAGATAGTAAAAACTGATTTAAATGTAATTTTAAAGTAAATAAATATCTTTTTAAATCATTAAATATTTCCCTAATAATTAGTGATGTTGAGCATCTTCTCATGTGTCTGGAGCTAGAGGGTATTATTCTAAGTGAAGTGAGTCAGTCAGAGAAAGATAAATACCACATGATTTCACTCACTGGTAAAATTTAAGAAACAAAACAAATGAGCAAAGGGAAAAGAGAGAGAGAGAGGCAAACCAAGAAACAGACTCTTAACTACAGAGAACAAACTGATGGTTACCAGAGAGGAGGTAGGCAGGGGGAAGGTTGAAATAGGTGATAGGGATGAAGGAGTGTGCTTGCCATGATGAGCTTGTCATGATGGAATTGTTGAATCACTGTATTGTACCCTTGAAACTAATATTACACTGTATGTTAACTAACTGAAATTTAAATACAAACAAAATCATTAAATAGATTGAATTACAATGGCAACAATTAAAAAAAAACTGTTTTAATCAACCTTACACTAAAATTGGTATCCAGGTAATAATTTTTGTCAATAATAATATTGGCTTAAATTCTTTTTATCTTTGGAAAATAAAATAAAAGAATTCTAAAAGCAATCCTTATGTTGATTGGGAAGGCTGCCAACAGAGAAAATCTAATTCATAATTAAAAACAAACCATTGGTAAGCATCTCATAATATCATTGATTTGCTCATAATTGAATCAAATAATTTACCCCAAGTTTTTTCGTGTGTGAAACAAGATGCAAATTTTATGATAGAACCAAATATGTATGATCACTAGTATTTATTTTTTTAATATCATTTGTGTCTTGATTCTATAAACTCTCATATAAGGTTAAAACAGATGCTTCCCATTCTCTAAAAATGTCCTTTTTGAGGGTTGGAGAGTGCTTACTTTGAAACAGTTTCACACTGTTAAATCCATTATATCTATATAATGGAAAGATACCATGAAAATATCTCAAGCTTTATTGGTAGGCTAAAATATAAGGTAAGGTTTAGATGTTTATCATGTGTGAATTTTCTAAGAGTAAATGTAATAAACTAGATCTGTTGCCAGTTGACTGTTCCGGACTCCAAAAGATAACAGTGCATTAATTTTATGGTATCATACTTAGAATTTTAATACAAGTAGCACTTTCATAAAATAGTGTGGTTCTTTTATTGTTTGCCTATTTGTGGTGTTCATGCTTATTAAGGTGTGTTTCAAGTGTATTGAAATACTAAAATTAATCAGAAGTCATCTTGTTCAATTCATAACAATCTATCATACATCTTGTGCTTCAGAATTACCAACTCACTAGATAATCTGTTACATTTAAAATGACTTGCATATAAGAAGAGATCCGCCTTATATTGAACCGAAATTTATCTTCCACCAGTTGTACTGTTTTTAATTTTATCCCATCAAAGCTTCTCAAACAAACTGCTTTCATATATTAGCCCAGAGTTCAAGGTCAGTTCCTAATATATACTCATTATTTGAATAAATGATAGAATCACAAGCCTGAAAATATTTTTAAATAGTTCTTTAATTTTATAAATAATAAACCAAGATGTTTTTATTTCCCCCCTAAACCATGTGCCATTGTAGCCCCAGGGGGTGAGGACAAGAACAAGAGCATTGATTGTTTTTTACTCTTAAAGTTGACCTTCTTGACTTCTTTAGCAAGGCAATAATTATAAAAGGCAGGCTTTGCCAAAAGAGAAAAGAGGATTGTGATTTTTCTCTATGTCCCTTGGGATGCACACTGTAGCTTGCCAATTTCTCTAATACTTTGCTCTTCTTCCTTGCTAACTCAACACGCATTGATTTCATTTGGGCATCTGGTCAGCACACACTCTGGGAAGGTGGACTCCAGGAGAGAATCACAGTGGACACTCAGGGACTCAGTATTCCCTACATGCCTCTGAATGTCTGGGGTCTTGGAGGCAGCTGAGGTGAGAGCTAGCCATCTTGCCTGGGACTACCAGGGAAAGTCATCCAGCCAGGGGATATGGAAACAAGTTAGGGAGAGAAGATTGAAGGAATACCACCGGAGGATTCCAGACAATCTGGAATACCACCAGACCCTGAGCAGGCTGACTGCAAGTTATACTCTCCATCAGCAAATGCTAATGGAGTGCCCAGGGTGGGCATACCTCAGAAGTCACTAGCCCCATCAGCAGGATCACAGAAGTGTTTATATGGATCCACAGTTCCTCCTGCCTCCTGCATAATTTACTTCCCCTCATGCCACTGCAAATTTTGGGAAGGGAAGGGTAGATCCTGAAAATGGGGCTGGTACCTAACACCTGGGACCTCAGAGCTAGGGTCTGAGGGGCCCGTCGGAAGGAATTAAATTGATGACTGCATTGCACTCAGTGGGCTTTCTCTCTTCTCTGCCCACCAGGGATGGAGCCTGTGAAGAAGCTCAGAGCACTTACTGGAAAACAAAGAAGTGAGATTCTCTGCACAGCCCAGTGCAGGGGGAGCCATCCTGTGGCTCTGCTGAGCCCCAGTGAGGCTTCCCTTTCCAGGCAGGCTCCCCACAACAAAGTGTGTAGCTTTGTGATCCTGACTCTCAGATTCTGCCGTAGGTACCATCTTTGCTCTGATCCTACCTCCTCAATGCCATTTCTAAAATTTGGCTTCAAAAACCAAATATCCACTCCCAATAACCAAGTCTAGATTTTTCTGTATGCTCGTCAATCATTTAAAGCTAGCTATATTTTAATTATTTTTCATTTCTGGCTCCACCACTATTTAATTGAAATTATATCCCACCCATTTCCAAAATAGTTAGAATTCACTTTTTAATTAAGCATTATTTGAAATAGGACAATGTGAGGACTGCCACTAATCCAATAATTCCTCTGGGGAAGCTGGCGGGTTTTCACTCAATCATCAATCAATTAAGAAACAGAAAAACTTCCAGCTGGTTAAGAGAAACAGGGCAACTCAAAGCATAACAGGATTACATATGTATTACAATAAAAAAATAATAATAATGAGTAAACAAGATCATGACTGTGGACCATCCAGCTGTCTGAACAGCTTAAGCAGATGTTGTTCCTTCCCTAGAGTCTTGCATTATAAAGTGTGCTTGTGTGAGAATTTGTTTATGAATCCTGGGCCAGTGATCAAAAAGAAGATAAACAAGCACAAGTAATCATTCTATAAATGTTTAATAAAAAATGTTAAACATCCCTAGAGCTTACTAGCCAACAATCACTAGGCTAAATGATTAAGTGGAACCGGTCCTTTTGCCTGCTTTCACTTGTGTTGCTGTATTTGATGAGAATGGCAATCTCCTAGAGGTTCAGCATGTCTTCATGCAAATCCCCGTGGTTGTTGGCTTTTTAGTACCTGCAGCCCATTCTGGGCTCTGAAAGGAGTCTAAGTACTAGCCTAAGTACAAAGATCATTTTATAAATTCCATTTTGTACTTTTGTTTAGATGTGATTCACTCAAATGCTGAATGGACCCCCAAAGAAGCAAAGAGCTGAATATAGCTTGGGTAAAGAATACTTCACTCACAGCAAGGAAAAACATTCTAGAAGGATCCAAATGAAAGAAGACATCTGATGGGCAATGTGTGAATCATCGGAATAATCTGATTCTGTTATGTGCTCACACTTGTGATTCCTAATGTCGCACTTCACAACTCTTTTATCTCTTAAATTTCCCTAAAAAATACTGTTGCGAGAGGGTAAGGAAGACTAACAGATATTTTTTCGACACCATCAACATAGAATTAGCAAAAGGGAGCTATACATAGATTTGTAAACTTCTGTCCAGGACCGACATAATTCAGCACACTTAAAAAGACTAAATATAATTACATACTATGCCTCCATGTAAGAAAGGCAGATAGATCATTGTTAACTGGATACCTAATTGCAAATTCTGTGTCTTAAGAATAGACACTTCACCCTGTAATGAAACAATATAAAGCAATTTGAATCCACACTGTGCAACCTCCAAGCCTGATATTTTTTATATTTTAGTTCAGATATTTTAATATTAATATCTTTAAAATTTCAAAGTAGTTTCTTTTTTTTGAAAGATGAGCCTTCCATTTGCTGTCTCTGGAGGAAAATATATTTAGAAGTGAAGAGCAGCCTACCACAGCAGGGAAGACAGATTTTTTTTTTCATGTATTAGTTATTAGACTGTAATGCAATAATGAGAGTCTAGGTTTAAGATTGCCTTTTTATTCCTGTAGCCTGCTGAGCATGAAAATGTCTTCAGCGCTTCCCAGTAACAGTGTAAATACAGCCTGTCTAGATAGGGTTGGCACGTAAACCTTAGCTGGCCATTTGGAGGTTATTTAATCTAAGGCAATTGGCCCCGTGAACCCAGCAGCCTCCCCCCTCTCGTTGACCCAGGTGCCACCTGGCACTGAAGTGGGAACCAAGAAAAGTGCATTTCAGGTGGCTCCTGTACCAGAGAAAGAAGATTATGTGTCCTTCAGCTAGGTTTCATCGATTCTTCATTGATTCTTCATTTGAAATATCATTTATGGCTGTGACAGTATTTTCTCTAAACTAATTTTTATAGTAAAATGTACTCATTTATCTAAACATGTATACATTCTATTTAGAAGAAAAGCAATCAGTGTTTGGAAATCCTTGTCCTTATTGATATACATTACCATGCATTTTATATAATATGTTATGCATATTATTGCAGATTATAAATGCATATTATAAATGTAGTTCACATTTATAATAATGAACTACAAAATAAGCCTGGATGCTGGTCATTCATTCTGATGGATTACTCACAAGATGTCCTTTCAAAATAAATGTCTTTGGCTTAACCCTCCAATACCTGAAGTATTGTTTGAGAATAGTGCCTTCCTATTTTATGAAAGTCGTCAGGGTTGAAACAGCTGTGGGTGGAGGAGGGATTTCAAGAAGAGTCCCAGATGAGATGATGAGCGTCAGTTTTCCAGGTAAGAGAAGTGGCGGGTGGTGAATGGGTGACCGTGCATGTGTTGAGAAAGATAAACTGAGGCACATTATTATTATTATTATTATTTTAAAGATTTTTATTTATTTATTTAACAGAGATAGCACAAGTAGGCAGAGCGGCAGACAGAGGGAGATGGAGAAGCAGGCTCTCCGCCGAGCAGGGAGCCCGATGCGGGGCTCGATCCCAGGACCCTGGGATCATGACCTGAGCCGAAGGCATCCGCTTAACTGACTGAGCCACTCAGGCGCCCCCACATTATTATTATTCTTAAAATATTTGAGCAACTATAGATTCTAATCAGGCAACACCAAACCGAAAGTGGTTAGGAGGCTCTACCCATAGGTGCTAGAGGCTCCGACTTTATAGAGAAGATACAGAAGCAAAGCAAAGCAATGATTTGATTGGGTAGAGGCTAAGTGGTAGCCTTATTTGGGAAAGCCAGGTTGACTGCTGTGGGCTGTTCAAAAGTTTCACTTTCTCAGAATCAAGCGCAGTGACTCTGGCGGCGGTTTTGGTCTGGTTAGGTCAGTTACCAGAGAACCACCCCGGTCTAAGAGCCTCCTCACTCAAACAAAGCATAGGGGAGGGGTGCCATCTGAGACAGAGGCAGAAGTAGGTGGGACCTCCGGGCAGTTCTGCAGCTTACTTTATCTGGAACTTAAATCCAGACTAGACAGTTAAGAGGGCAGGAGGTGGTTTTCTTGTGTAGATGGTGGGGCAGAGCAGGCCAGATTTCTGCTCCAGGGGGAGCACTTGCGGGATGGATCTGAGCAGGCAACAAGGCAGGCTAGGGATTCTAAAGCCCTAAGCAAGAGAATGGGGTTGTGGCGAAGGGGGGAGGCTTGAGAAAAACTGAAATAAAGTTGCAGGAATGATGGCTATTTGGATGGGGGCAGGTGACAGAGTGGGGAGCAGAGGACAAGTCCATGACTCTAGCTAGGAGGGAGGAGCTTTGGTGGGCATGATTTTGACCTCAATTTTCCACCTACCTGTCACCTGAAACTAGAGGACCGTTTGGGAGGGAAGTGCCTAATAACTTAGAGGTGAAGATATTTATATGTATCGCATGTTGCAACACTCAATGTGCTACTTGAAAATATTTACTTGGGGTTCTTTTTGAAATCTTCCATTTAAGAGCAAAACACCCTTCATTTGTAATGGGGAATCTACAACTTAGTCCACAGACATGAGGGTCATAATATTTGGAATGAAATTTACAAGTATTATTACTTTTTTAAAAAAATACTAGTAATAACAAACAAAATCCAACCACCAAAACAACTCTCTTCTGAGCTGTTGTTTTTCATCTTTCTTCCTCCAATTTTGGTATCCACGCTTGGCAGTTAGAGTGACCACATGTGCAGTTGACCCATTCCATTCTTTTTTTTTTTTTAAAGATTTTTTATTTATTTGAGAGACAGAATGAGATAGAGAGAGAGCATGAGAGGGGAGAGGGTCAGAGGGAGAAGCAGACTCCCCGCTGAGCGGGGAGCCCGATGCGGGACTCGATCCCGGGACTCCGGGATCATGACCTGAGCCGAAGGCAGTCGCTTAACCAACTGAGCCACCCAGGCACCCAACCCATTCCATTCTATCCCTACTCTGCTTTCTTGCTGTCAAGTTCTCAACCATGGTTCGGGTGTAGAAAGGATGAGATTTCAAGACTTCAAGACTTTGAGACTTCGTAAACCCTTAGAGTCTTCATTGCCTGATACTGTTTTGCCTCTGATGTGTAACTAGGAACTATAATACTGGATGCCATTTTCTCTTGAGAAAACCAACTCCAAATGGTGCTTTCTCCAGATACTCTCTGCTCCTGGACCTATTTATTCCCCATTTATTTCTTCAGTATCTTATCTCCTGTGCTCTTAGCTTTGCCCTGCTGTGTGAGTGGAATTGGTAGTGATAGGTGCTCAATATTGCATGAAAATGTTAACCATTTTTGGTTTTGAAAGCATTGTGAGATTTAAAAAAATAAGTATATAGTGCCAAAAGCAAACATTTATATATATATATAACCTCTTCAGGACTTGGGCAACATTTCTGTCAAATCAAGTTCTGATTAAAGTAATCCACTAGCATTATTTGTCAATTGTACTCTTTTTCTAGAAGAATGCAGTTTACCTTATGTCCTTACCCATTCAATCATTCATCCATCTAGCATATATTTATTAAGTACTTACTATGTGTTTTGCAAATTTCGGCTAATTGAGGTATATATAACAGTGAACAAAAGAAACAAAGTCTCCTGCCCTTAATGAATTTACCTTCTCACAAGGGAAGACAGATCATTTGGACACAAAAAGATCTGTGTGTGTTCCCTAAATTGCCACAGCATGGCACAGAAACACTCTCATTCTGCCTTCAAACCGAAGGAAATAGTACTCGTTATCAAATGCTTACATACAATTTCACAAATTTCTTTTGGGTATAGTCACTTGTTTTTATTGAATGTAAGTGATTTTTCCCCTTTGATCTAAAAATGTTGATTAAAATCCATCCCATTACCCAGTCCAGGGTACTCTAAACATATTAGAAAGATCCTTAGGGTAACTGGCACACTCACTTTACAGATACATAGACTGAAGCTCAGAGATGTCTATGACTTCTTTGAACATATGCAGCTGATGTCAGGGATGAGGCAAAAATCTAGCACCTTAAGAAAGTTATTATAAGAATATTGGCAATTATTACAACAGTGTGGGGTAACACAGCCCTGAGCTTGATTTATTTTTAAAATTAAATGTAAAATCATGAATCAAGCAGTGGGAGTGGCTTAAAATCTTAAGCTAAGTTATCTAAATTGAGTGAATTCAGAGTTGGGCAAAAATGTTCGTGAACGATGTCATCACATTTTCACAGAGACCATTTCTTGTTCCTCAAAGTATATTATTTATCAGTTTTAGAATGTGATTAAATTATTCTTTCATTGACTACTTTAAGGGACACCTAAAAGATGTAAAAATAAAAGTCAGGTATCTAAGTGATCCACTTATGCTTGCTAAATAAGCCCCCTCTTCCTGTACCTCCCTAGGCAACAAATCTTGAGCACACATCTCTGTGCAGTGAATCATTGCTTTTTAGATCACATTCTCTGAGCAAGAGCAGAGAAATCGATATCTCTTACAAGATTGTAGACGTGCTGGAAACTGATTAGTCATTAACCTGTGCTCACTACCCCCGCCCCTCCCCCGCAGCGCTCATGAAGGGAGTCCCAGTGTCTTCGTGGATTTTGAAGAAAAAGTACCAGTAACAAACTTTGGAATGGCAGCAGGAATTTGTGAAGGGTCTCTTCCAAAACAGTTAGACCCTTGTCTCATATATTCAGGACCATAAATCCCACTAAATCACCTGAAATCAGATTTTAAAGATGATTCTATGAAATATTTATTACCATTTTGTCACTTGAGAAAAAGTTTATCAAATAAGCCCAGGAAGCAGGATCTTTCAAAGACATGTAGAGATCATGCCTCACTATATGGGAATGAAAATGAACATATTAATGTCACATTCAGCAACTTTCTTGAAGCTCTAAACACTGAGCTGCACAAAAGTTCCTTAGTGAGCTAGAGGAGTTAATGAGACTTTCAGGAGCCATAAGTTGGCTTTGGTCGTGCGGTTTCTGTATTCACAGACTCTGGTTCAATAAAAATGTAAATGTTATCTGGGTACACAAAACATATTTCATGCTGATAATGAATCTGTTGACATACTGTTCATACTTTATTATATAAATTTTAGTGATGTATTTGCCAGAGAGAAACGAATACACAGGGAAATACTCTGTGCTCAGCTCTACAATATGCTCCGGGTTGGCACACGTCTGTGTCTGTCCTTGGCACGGTTTGCTCGCCTGCCTTTATTGAATCAATCAGAGCACTGTGACATTGGGAGGAGGACAACAGCATCCTTATTGACCGAACTAATCTAACTAGATTTGGAATAGGGACTAGAAGATGGGTTATTTTTAAAGCAAAAGCCATTGGCTCAACCGCCGCGATGATTTACCGGATTTATAATGATTCCGGCGTGTCAGGGTGTACGTGTAAGATGGTCAGCTGAGGAGGGGCGAGGTGGACGGCACTTCCCAGGAGCCTGTCTGCTTGTCCTCAAGCCTGCACCCCATAGGCTCTGCGTGCAAGCGGAGATGGAGTACTGTTTAGTGTCACCAGCCAGCAGGACCCGCTCTCGGATTTGTGGGGCCCAGGGCAAAATGGAAAGGCGTGACCCCTGCCTTCAAAAATCATCAAGAATTTCAAGATGGCGACAGCAGAACCTTAGGTCAAGTGTGGGGTCCCCCATGCAACTGCAGGAGTCACGCACCCTCAGGCCTGCCCTGCCTGCTGGGTTCTGAGGATGGAGGGCTGCCCCCTAGCGTTCCCCATCCCCCCCCCCAAAATTCTCCTTCCTAATGTTTTTCTTCTTTACACTTCCTCGGGGCCCAGTTAAAGCTTCCACAGTAGTTTCTTTGCGCGTTTTGTCACAAATAAATGGATATGGAGTAAAATTATGGGAGGACTCCTTTACTCTCCATACACTAACCTTGGCGTAGCAGCCTTGTTGTCCGAAAACGGGAAATGAACCGGCAGACGATCTGGGGTCCCTTTGGTGCCAGAGTCTATACTTCATGCCCCTAGCTTTGTGCTAAAGAGCATTTTTAATTCCACGTCATCCCTCGGTTATTACTTTGTTTTCTTTTTTCTTTCAAAG
This sequence comes from Callorhinus ursinus, assembly GCF_003265705.2. Taxonomy (NCBI): domain Eukaryota; kingdom Metazoa; phylum Chordata; class Mammalia; order Carnivora; family Otariidae; genus Callorhinus; species Callorhinus ursinus. The sequence continues at coordinate 87,734,189 of NW_027397065.1, read as the reverse complement.
TACGAACTGTTGTGAACTTTTAAAAAAGCGTACTTGGTGCAGTATATTCGAAAACACCTAGAGAAGAGCGATAATAATTATATCGGTTCACATTTTATTTTTTCTTAAACATAAAGCATTGACTGAGGTCCCAATAAAAATAAGCACCAAAACGAAAACAAAACAAAACAAAAAACTCAGGGAAGGCTGGCTAGCCTTGATTTTCATATTCAATTCCTTCCATGATCTTTGTCTATGATGATAAAATTTAAATTGAATGGAGGAGCCGGGGATGAATGTTGATTTTTACTCATGTTTTGTATCGTGTAGCCCTACTTTTCAAAGCACATTGGACATTCCTAGAAGGGTCCCAGGAGGGCCCAGTCCTTTTTGTTTAGTTTATTATTTAATTTATTATTTTTATTCCCCTCTCTGGACATCTGGCACATGGTAGGCATAAAAATAATGTGTGTTGAATAAATTAATGGGAAAAAAATGTATGATAAAAAATGTCAGAGGGTCAAAGTGCAAAATTCCCTCCATTGCAGTCTCTCTGATTATATTTTACCATTGGATTTAACAAAATCCCCTAAAAGTCTTATAACAACCCCCTTTACCATATGGAGAATATATACATGGTATAGACACTGGTAGTTAAGAATACGCCACTCCCACACTAGAAAGAAAAAGAAAATAATTAAACATTTACTTTTCTCTCTCAGTCTCTCAATTCTTTTTGCCCATCAATCTAAATGACAGATTATTTACTTTTTCTTCTTTCTTGAGTAGGTGAAGGAAGATGTTTATCAATACAAGTGGTGAAGACGCAGCAACAATTGGAGAGAAAATGAATAATAAGTATTTTGCTTCAACACCAAAGACTGGAAATGCGCAGCTCTGCCCAACTCGGAAAAACCTTGGGCACAGAGAGGAAGAGAGGATCCCCACAACAGAAACTGTCTAGCCTGCCCCTGGACCGCGTGTCCTTAGGAGAGGTCAGGGTCTGGCCATTTCTAAGTCCAGTTCATCTACGCAGTCATTGCAACTTGCTCTCAGGACCACCATGAGCCTAAAATTCCCGGTCCAAAAGAAAGAACCGAGCCCGGTGGGCGGGTTTGGAGTCGCCCCGAAGGCTGAACTTGGCATTACCCGGGTTGCAGTCTACAGTCAGGGTGGTTTTAGAGGGGAGGGCTGACAGGGCAAGCCGCAGGCAATAGCCAACTAACCCGACACAAAACAAGAGTTTCATTCTCCCCCTGGGGCGGGAGAATAGCCTGTGATGCAAACAGGAGCATTCAGGGGAGATCTTCTCCATCCATTGTCTCCTTCATTTGTTGCCCTCCCCAGGTCTCAGGCAGGAGGGAAGGCCCGGGACCAGGTGCAGCCTGGTGGACAAGGACCCCAGGCTCTGGAGCCGGCGTTCGGGACACGCCCCTGAGCCCAGCCTCTCTTCTCCGCCTCACCCCCGCCCCCCTACCCCCAGCCCAGCCCAGCCCTCCCGCCGCCGGTTGAGAGCTGAGCCTTTCGCTGGCCCCCGGGGCAGAGCCCGCATTAACTGCTGCTAAAAACACCCCCCTCCCCCAGAAGGCTCTTGGTCCCCTCTTCCAGCAAGGTCTGGGTACTGCGGTCACGGGTCCCAGCTCGCACGCCCCGATTGGCGCAGGGGCAGGACAGTCCTGGCGGGCAGCGGGGCAGTTAGGGAAGGTTTCCGCGGTTAGGCGGTGCCAGGTGTGGTCTACTGGAGGGGACCGCGAGTGCTTAGGAACGAGCCCCTGGGTTGTTTGCTGGCGGCGTGAGAGAGGAGGGTCGCCGTGCCTCCGATTCCCTAGGCTTTGGGAGGAGGTGGGATTTGCGGGTCTTTGCGCCGGACCACACTGGAATAGGAGGAAACCTCCAGAAGAGTGGGCTCCTTTGGGGAGAACCGATTATCTCCTCTATCCTTCAGGGCGAGGGCCAGAGGCCATGACTCCCAGGCGTGTGGGGAGGGGACACCGTCCTTGCCCGCGTCTGCCCCCACGTGGCTCCAGCGCGGTCTCTGGCGCCTCCCAAGGTGGCTATCCCCAAGGAGGGGACGATCTCCGAGCGGACCCCGCCCGAGCCAGCACCCGGCAATCCGGGCGCGCCCTCGCTGCCATCCCCGCCAGGCCCGTGCGGGCCAGAGGGCGCCCCCTGAACCTCCGATAAACAACACCTTGGCCTACTGGGCACCCCCAAAGTGTGACAAGCTGACCGTGTAGGGTGCAAGCGAGGCCGCCTGCCCAAGGACGTGGCGGGGTACAGCACTCAGGCATACCCGCCTCGCGTCTCCATTTGGCATTTGGGGCAGTTCTCCGCTAAGGGGACTCCTCGCGCCCCAGCGCCTCTCCGCCCCCCCCCGCTGGGAAGTCCCCTGCCCTCAGTGGGAGTGGGGAGGAGCGTGGGCACCCCACCCTCCCTGCGCTGAGAGCAGGAGGGTGGCAAACCCCTACCAGCTGAGGGGGGAGGGGAAGAGAACCCCTCCTTGGCGCTCCCAGTTGGTCAAAAGGAGGAAGTTCCTGCAGTCCTCTGGGTAGGGGGCAGTAAAGGGTGGGAGGTCTCCTCCTGCCGCGCGCTGAGCTAGTGCAGAGGAGTGCGGGAGCACCCCCCTCCCGCAGCCCCTGGGAGGCCGGGGGCCCCCCTCCCGCCGCGCTCCGAGCTCGTGGAGAGGAGGTTAGGCGCCCCCGCAGCCTCGGAGCGAGGTGGGACATGTGTGTGTTTCGGGGGGGCAGGCAGTGGGAACCCCAGGCCGTGCTCCGCTAGTGGAGAGGAGGTGGGCCACGCAGAGGCTGAGTGTGGGAGGGCGGAAGGAAGGGACGTCCCGGCTGGGGCGCGGCCGGCGCACCCCCCGCCCGGCACTCCCTCCCTCCCCGGCCGCGGGCCGCCCCCAGCGCGTGGCCCGGCCGTCGGGGGGCGGCGGCGGTGGGCGGAGGCCCGGCTGCGCGCCGCGCCGTAGGGGGAGAGGCGGGCCGAGGGCCCCGGTCGCACCCGCCCCCTCCCGCGCGGTGGCGGCAGCGGCGGCGCCGGGAGCTGCCCCTGAGGCCGCCGCCCGGCCCCCGCC
>NW_027397065.1:87598351-87730734 GCF_003265705.2 Callorhinus ursinus | reverse complement strand
CGGCCGGGCGCGCTCGGCGGGCGCCCCGCGAGCCGGCCCGATGTGGCGGGAGGCGATGCGGCGCCGCCGCTACCTGCGGGACCGCGCCGAGGCGGCGGCGGCGGGCGGCGGCGACGGGCTGCAGCGGTCCCGGGACTGGCTCTACGAGTCCTACTACTGCATGAGCCAGCAGCACCCGCTCATCGTCTTCCTGCTGCTCATCGTCATGGGCGCCTGCCTCGCCCTGCTCGCCGTCTTCTTCGCGCTCCGGCTGGTGAGTGGCCTCCCCGCGGGACCTGCCCCGCGCTGTCCCGGTCCCGAGATGACAAGGACGCAGCCCGGCGAGCCGCGTCCCGCCGGGGGCGGCCCCTCGGCCCGCAGCTCCCGGCCTCTCCTGCCCACCCGCGGCCGGCCCGGCTCCCAAGGGCTGCGGGCGAGAGAAAAGTTTCCCTGGAAGGTTCTGCCCAAAATAAAGTTGCCGGGGTGTTCCCCAGGTGGACGGACAGGGCATGTGCCTTCCCTGGCTCTGCGCACCCGCTGGCGGAGCCCGCTGCGCCTTCCTCCCCGCGCCGCTGCCCGCAACATCTGCTCCAGGAGCGACCAGCGGGCTGCTTTTCGAGGCCACTGCATGGCCCTGGGAGCAGGCGCTTTAGTTTGGATTGCCCCTCAACTCTCCAAAGCCTGCCTTGGGAAAGTGGGAAATGGCGAGGGAAGTGAAAAAAAAAAAAAAGATATTATTGTACATTGTGCCTTGCAATCTGTGTGTGTTTAGTGCCACAGACAGAGACGGGGTGTTGACCTGTTGTGAGTCCTCATCCTCTGAGCCTGTAAGTAGCAAGCGCTGATGAACCCCCGATTTCCTGTTTCTAGAGAGGTAGTTAATCGTGTTTACTGTTTTGTGCAGGTTATTAAAGTGGCTTTCATCACTGGGAGCATAATGCAACTCAACAGCTGATGCCAATTTTTCCAATTTATATTTTTCAAGCAGGAATCCTTGGCTCGCTCCCTTGAGCAGTGAGGGAAAAATCTGTAGATGGCGGTAAACTTCCTGTTACCGATCATTCTGGTTGTGTGGCTCAAACTTTTGCACTGCCTCTGATGATTATGTATGTGCAGATTGTGCCAGGCATCGATTATCCAGGGAGATATTTTTGGTCAGCGGTTGATCTGGGGATGTCTCTACTGAATGATAAATTTTTTAGCTCAGAATATAAGCATGCACCTATATCCGTGTCCACCGAGCTGAGAAATGGTTGTTTGGTTATATTTCACCAAGTGTGGAAAATAGCTGTCCTTCGTGTTTGGCAGTTTGTTTCTGGTATCCTGAACCAGATGGTACTCAATTATTATGCATGGGAAAACTTGGTATCATCATAGGGTTCTTTAAAAAGTAAAGTTTTCTCCCCCCCCCCCACTACTAAAGAAGTGCTGTCTTCTGGTGGAATTCGGTGAGAATAAAAAGTAGAATGTAGGAGATAATGACGCCACAGATCGAGAACTGGTTCTTTACAGAGTAACACATAAAGCCGTGAGCATCTTTTGATCCTGTATTCTGAGTGTGAGTTCAAGGCAGTCCTCACACCCTTGTGATCAGCCTCAAATGCTCCCTGGAATGCCATCTTGATCTCTCTTCACTTTTAAGGCTGGGGGCTGGGTCTCTAAAAAGCGTCTTCTTTTCATTTCCGTACTTGCAGGGAAGAAAACATGTCAGTTTTCCCCTGGAAATTTGTTCTGCCAGGACATTGCTGCTTGTGATTCTGTTGAATCTGTAATTCAAACCCTTCTGGCTTGTTCTCTTCCAAATGGAAAAGGAGGAGCAGGTGATGGCCTATTTATAGTACCATTAATATGTTTAAAGACAAGGGCGAAGTTCACATCTCCAACACACACTCCTTTTTTTTCCTATGGTATAGATCTCTAATTTCCTAAACCCTATTGATGTCGATGTTCTTGAAGAGATCTGAGATGCCGTGTAGTCCAGCTAAGAGCACCCTTCTCTGAGTTGTTTCGAGCTTTGGATTTGTCTTCCTTTATACAATTCCATTATGTTCCACTTTACGTGGTTCAAGTGCTGAGTGGTATCCTTTTAAAAGTTTATCCAGGCATCTTCACTTTTCCTTGAGAATTCAACCTTTCCACACTTTCCTGGCATTCAGCTCAGTTGTCTTAAGCACATTTACCATGGCAGGGCTGTAGCCCAGGATGATGTCCAGAGGCAACAGAATGGACTATTCTTTGCTATACCTGGTCCACAGACTGACTGCTATGTCAATCTTTTGAGGTGAGGAGCTATGCAGAAATGTTCTAGAATCAGGGAGTTTGACTGGGGCTGGTAGAGCGGCTCCCTTCAGGTGGGGACTGGGGCTGCAGGGCCAAGTAGGAGGTGGGAAACCCCTGGAAACAATGGGCATAATTGTCTTTGGATACCAGGCTTTGGGAAGGACTCGGACAGTTCTGAGCTCTGGACAGCTTCTCTTTTGCTTTTAGTAATATCACAAATAGCAGTCCCATTTTCCAAAAAATTCTCTCCGTTCACACAAAGACGGAGCACTGAAAGATGGGATGGTGTTCAGGTAGAGCTGTGTTCACACCGAGTGGGGTGAGTTCAGGTCTCAAACTGACCAGGGCTCCGCTACCTCGGGAAGATGGAAATAGTCGCTTGGGGCTGGGCCAGGGTGCCACCTTCGAGCGCTTTACGAGAATAGCTGGGCTCTGATGTAATTCAGGAGCTCGGCAGATCTATTTTTGCTGCCTGAAATCTTGGACAGATTTCTTCTTTCCCATGAATCTGCCTGATTTTGGTTTCTATTAGACTTCCATCAGTTTTCTTGTAGTAGAAAAAGTCTGACAATCTTCTTAACGCCCATCCATCCTCGCCTAGAACATTTGGATCACAAAATGATCTCTGCATTGTCCGAGTACATAGTAATGTTTTGCTGTATGTAATTGCCTTTGTATGAAGTGACTTGATATAGCTGTTCAAAAAGAAAGCAGTAAGTTTTGTCTTGACTTAGTGTCTCCCTAATTGACATTACTCACAAACCGATTTCCCTTAATTTCTACTTAGGATCAGTCCATGAATCTGTAGCGGTTGATCTTGAAGTTAAAGTAGTTCTTGAAGTATTCTTATTATACTGTCAAAATAAATTCTGAATTGAAATGTCATCTCACTTAATTATTTTCTACATAAAAAGCTAGTAAGTAGGGATTGTTTTGTTTTGTTTTTTTGTTTTTTTTGGTTTTGTTTTTTAAGGCTATTCGATAGCTTTAACCCCATATTTGTTAGGAATTATCTGGACATGAAATAAATAGGACACCTGATAGGATGTCTTGAATTTTAACATTTTTTTTTTAAAGATTTTATTTATTTGACAGAGAGAGGGAGAGAGACAGTGAGAGAGGGAACACAAGCAGGAGAAAGGGCAGAGGGAGAAGCAGGCTCCCCGCCGAGCAAGGAGCCAGATGTGGGGCTTGATCCCAGGACCCTGGGATCAAGACCTGAGCCGAAGGCAGACGCTTAACGACTGAGCCACCCAGGTGCCCCGAATTTTAACATTTTGTTTAATAATATGAAAAATATTTTCTGTTGCTTTTCATGGACATTTTGATGATAGTACAGGGCATGATTGGCAAAAACGACTTGACACCTGACGTCAGAAAACTTGGAACTAATGAGGCCAGACTTTAAGTTCTAAGTCTTATGAGGTCACTTCACTTTTCAGGACTGGTTCTCATTACTAAGTGCACGGAAACCGTCTATCAGCATTAAATCCTGTCTCATTTATTATGTCCAGAATCAGAATGCTTTTCTCAAAATTGGCCTGCCATTGTTAGGAAAGTTGACATAAATTTTTCACTTTGTCAAAATACCAGCTGGCTCCAACCAGATTTGGTTTAGCTAAAATTTATGATTAGAAATAGTTAATATTTCGACTGGAATGGAAAACTTTTGCTCCCATAAATTTTAAATAGTCAGATATTGCAATAAAATAGATTTTTTGTTTGAGTTTGTTATTGAAATCCATATAAGCATATGTACTTTGATTAAATATGTAACATGCATGATTTTGACTAAGAATATGATCTCCTTTCTTGCTTTTACATGATTTGGTGTGAGGTAGTCTTTCAAACAATAACCGTAACTGCTTGTCATTTCAAATCAGTTTTCCAGCATTGGGTATTTTTTTCTAGGGGCAGATATATCAGTGTTTCTTTTAGGTATACAGGGAAAAAGAATTTTAATTCTTCCAAACCCAGTCATTTTACAGGGAAATTGGCTTTATTATTCCAGACAATATTTCAGTGACCCCAGTGGGTGGAAAGATATCAATAGGGAGAAACTCAATCCTTCACCCTTTTCTTGGCGTGTAAAGGCTGGAGAAGGCAGCTAAATATGTCTGGCATCTCCTCTAAGGAGCAGGAAATTCTGTGCATACTTCCTCTAGTCTCATAATTCTGGGGGTGCATGAGAAAGAGTGCATGTTCTTAGGAATTGGAGTAGAGGTAGCTAAAGATACACCTTCCTGCAGATTTCTGTGTATACAGGAAAATCTTACGTGGCAGGTGTTTGTAATTGCAACCAGTAATTCACAAGTCATTTTAGTTATAATTTAACTGTGGTATAAACAAAAGATAAAGAAAAAATGGTAATTTTCTGCAGAAAAGGTGGTTGCCATTTAGAGGGCTAACAAAAAAGGCTTCGGAAGCATCCTTGGGATATTAAAATGCATAATGAAATATCTGCACAGTACCTACTCTTCTCCCTTTAAAACAGGCAGAGCGGGTAGTGGTCAAGAGCATCTCTCTCCATTGACCCTTTGGCTTTGTCCCTTTCCATCTCTGTGATCTTCGGCAAATTGTTGAACTCTGTGCCTCAGTTTCCCCGTGTGTAAACTAGAATGGTACCTGCCTTCTTAGGCGATGGTCCACATTAGTCCATGTGAAGCAGTTAGAGTTATGTCTGGCCTGGAACACACCCCCAGGAGCTACTGGGTCTTTTGTTGTTGCATTTTTATTGTTGCTCTGAAGGAATGTGTCACACAGCATTAAAGCTGAGATGGGACTCATTCTAGATGAGGACACTGAGACCCGGAGAGATGAGCTCATTTCCTCAGGGTCCCCCAGGTGCGTTGCTGGGGCTGGATGCAGGGGGCTTGGCTTTTCCTTGGGAGCTTTTCTGGAGACCGAGGCAGATCTAGAATTCCTAGCTCCAGCCCTGGCACGATAGCTGTTTCCCTGTTTAGATTTCATCCTGATGTGAATGTCCTCAACCGTCATTCTGTGTGATGGAGTTACACTTCACTGCTTTTCTCTTTTAATGTTTAAACAAATCTTGGTGGAGATGCTTCCCGACGATGAGCTCAGTGAAGTGGGTGTCATTTACTTTCATTAGCTGAATATTCCCAGTGTCTTTCCCATTAAGCAGAAGATACCTCTGTGGCTGTGCTTTTGTTGTCTGAGAAGTCACTGGCATAAACACTGTGGCATGTAAAGTCATTCCGATTGATCTGTGTGTGAAATTTCCAGATTCTTACTGATATTTTTGAATCGTTGTATTTGAGAGGTAATAATACTGTTAGTACTGATAAATTATTACTCTGTTAAAGGTGTTTGTTGGCGATATTAATCACTTTGATATGTCTGATCAGTAATGGCTAGTGGTAGAGTCTACACTGGGTGTCTGTGAATAATCCGCTCGTCCACTAGTCCTTTCTATGACTTGATATTGGCATTGGCACCGTGCATTGGACTTCACTCGTTCTCCTTCACTGCTATTTACTGAGTGCCTCCTGGGACCAGCTCTGGGATTGGCGCCCCCCTTCCCCGCCCCGGGCGGCACTCCAGCTGAAAGTGGCTCATCTCTGATGCACTGATGTCATCCTTCAACTCCTGTTTCCCTCCCTAGGATGACCTGTAAGCCTGGACCCCAGGGGCTGAGAGCACCTGCATCTGGCCCCCTCCAGCTCCGCAGTGTCCCTGAGTGGCTGCCCTCCGCTGGAAGCCTCTTCCTCTCTGAGCTGCTTATTCAGCTTCTCCGTCTTGAGCTTCAGCAGTCTGTCCTTTGCTGCATGTTCCCATCCATGTGGGTTTCTGCCCCTGACGCCTGCAAAGCGCTTGAGCTCTGTGATATCATTTCACCACTGCTTTACTATCATCTGACGTCCAGAATAGTTTTGTGAGCTTGCCTTGTCTCCTCAACTCATGGTTGGTTCTTTCTGGGCAGAACCCGAGAGTTCCCCCTACTTACCAGGACACTAGCCCTAGCGGAGGCGCTTCGTGAGCGAATGTAAAATTTATGGTGTAGGTCCGGTTTCTTTTGTGGCTGGTATTTCCATCGCGTAGCCTACCGGTTCACAGCGCAGAACTTTGCTGATAGACCTGGATCGGGGTTTGCTTTGGCACTTAGCGTGTGTTCTGGCAAATTCATTTATCTGCCACAAGCTCAGATGCTTTGTCTGTGAAATAGCACAAGTAACACAGCCAGGCTCGGGTTGCTCCATGGGGCTTTAAGAAGGTTTGATCATATGAACATTTAGTGCAGTGCCTGGTGCATATTGCACCCAAAACAAATGTAGGTCACTGTTACTAGTATCTTTGTACCACAGAGGGTTTTCCTTGTCAGGGTCTCCTGTAGATGTATTTCTGGCTGAAAACCACATGAGTACTAAGATTTTTAAATCTGGGTATGAAAGAGCAGGGAATGTGTTTCTATTTATCTGATAAATGTTGTGCATAAGCTTCGAGTTACTAAACACAGATGGAGAAACATAGATTAATGTCACATTTTGACATGTTTTTTTATTTTCTAGCACTAAAATTCATGCTACATTGACATATTGCCCTCCATATTTCTCAATTTTGTTAGCTTTCGATAATGGTATATAAAATTACCAAGAGTAATTAGATATTTACGATGTGATTTCTTGGTTTTAAACCAGGAAATTGACACACCCCTAGAAAATTCTGGATTGCAACCACCAGGTGCATTTAAGAGGAGAGAAAAGGGTTGTTGGGCTAGCTCAGGTGTTTCGTATTTTGAACAAATTGAGGCATGGGCTAATGTTGCTTCTCTGCCCGCTTTGTATAAGGATGCGATTAAAAAAAAAAATCACAGGGAAGGGAAAAAGGAGAAGTTCTAAAGAAAACTTCATGAGTACAGCCGTTGATTGTTGTAAATAATTTCTTTTTGTTCCTTACTTTTCCTTGGGCTCACGATTCTGACCCCAGAAGCCATACTCAGGTGAGAGAGTGATTGAAGTGGTAATGGGGAACCATCACCCGAGAAGCCATTGTGAGCTACCGCCAACTAGTTTTCTGACTTTGCCCAGGTTTCTAGAACAATGGTGCCAAGATAGAATAAGAATATAGACCTGGGTCGAGGCTCTTAGGGATACATAAGGCCCTTTGTATCTTAGAATCGAACCAACTCACTTTTAAGAAACTTGGTGCTAGAAATGGGAATTGTCAATTACTAACACAATTAAAATATATTGGATGGATAATTGATTGTGTTTGAAACATACAGACATAAAGTGCAATCACTTCTTTTTAGAACCCTGAAGTCCCTGAGGTTTCTCAAGCTGGTTATTGCCTGAGAGAATCCTATGAATAAATCAAGTCTCTACGGTCACCACTTACAGGAGGTTCCTGGTGGAGAAGACTGTGGATCGATACTGTTGGGACGGGGCCTTGACTGCAAGGTCTTGAAATGAGAGCTTCTACCCATTCCACTAGTGACCTTTACTGCCCCTCAGATGTGATGACGTTAGGACGTTACAGCTACAACAAGCCAGAGCTCAAAGGCTCTGGCTCTTATTTCTACGTTCCCATCCCCAAGACCAAATTATTCTGTGTGTGTTTTAAATGTCTGTATTATTATTTTTTAAAGCTATATAAAAAATAAAGGGCAAAGTAAGATTTCAAGCTACTAGTGATGTGCAGACATTATAGAGGAAACAACATTTTAGACTAGTTTACTACTAGGATCAGTAATGGTGTTAAACATTCAGAGAATAAAGGAATCAGGTGAATACACACGAGAGAGGTAAGAGCTTCAGACATACGGTGGATCAAATGTCTAATCCTTTCCCGTCATCGGCTTGCAGTTAAGTCAAACATCTAAGAGCCACGGTCTTCAGAATTGGAACGTTAGGTACACAGCATGGGATTTATCATTTGACTAATTTGATTCTTTTGTTTTTAAGCAAAATTTTCATCAATCTCTATCTGGCTTCCTTATTTATTATATTAGAATAAACACCCATGAGCCCAGTCCAAACTAGAATATGTCCAGTGACGTGTTTTAGTCTGTATGTCACTCCTCTTCTCTTCCCATGCCTGCCTTCAGAAGTAACCTTCATATTGCACTTTTTCTGTTGTTTTTTTTTGTTCATTTTATCATATATATGTATGTATGTATGTATGTGTTACTGTATGTGTATATAGATATATTGTATATATTACTATATGCATATGGTGTGAGGTAGTGATGGGGATCATTTGCATTTTTCTCCTTAAGGTGAATGAATATTAATCACTTTAACTGTTTCTTTCCCCACATCTGTCATTTGTCAAAATTCTGTATATGAGTGATTTGTTATGTGTTCTCTATTCTGTTCCATTGGTTAAGGTTTTTTTTTATTTTGTTTTGTTTTTATCCCTGAGTACTGCATGTACACAGACACATGTACACACAAGCTCTATAATTACTGAAGCTTTATAATCAGTATTTAGATTAAGCAGGGCAAGTAACATTCAGCTCCTTTAAATGTTTCTTGGTTACTCTTCACCTTTTTTTCTTCTCTATAAACTTTAGTTAATCTTATGTCAACCTCCATATGAAAAACTCAACTGGGATTTTGTTAGTGTCATATGGAATCTATTGATTCACTGATTAGAATTGCTTTTTTATGATACTTAATTTCTCTGCCCATGAACAACAGAGCATCTCCCTATTCATCTGTGTGCTTTAGTGAAGTTTTACAGTTTATATGTTATTCTATAACTTGCTATCTTATCCTCTTTATAACTAATAAGTGAAATACAGATTCAGGTTTCCTATGTAGATAGTCGTATCGCCTGAAATAATGAGAGCTTTAATCACTTTGACTACAGAATAATCCAGCATAGTCTACTGCTTGTTTACTGGGTATCATGTATACTACTGTTAACTCTGTTTTACTTCTAGATAAAGAAGATAGCACAATCATGCTTCTACCTAATACGATGCAACTCTGCTTTGTACAACTGAAAATACGCCAGCCATCTCCCTAAAAGAGGATATGAAGGGCCATTTTATCCACTTTAGTGGTGTTCATTTCTCATCTGTCTAAGGAACAGTGTACTTTAAAAATCCTTTATCTTCCATACTTGAGTTGAAAAGCTATTCATACACTATTCATATATCTCATGTTATATCAGAGGGAAAAGAAGAAAGATAATTACTTAATATGCACATACACACACACACAAATACATTCATACGAACCCAAGGAAGAGACATAGCCCCTGCCATTCTCAGTTCTATAGCTGATCCCAGGGACAGAGCTGGTTTTCTAACGTCCCCCTACTGCCCGTTCCGTAGTCCCTGTGCCCGGTGCAAGCATCTTATCTGGTCATATTTCCTTGACAGGTTGGGTGACATAAACAGTTGCTTCACCTGGTACTTTGCGAATAGACTGTACTTGTTGTTTCTGTGCATTTTTATCCCGGGATATGGGAGCAAAAGAGACACCCTACAATCTGCATTTTGTCATTCTCTCCCCTTCTCTGCCCACATCGTGTGTGTGCAGCCCAATTTTTCTTGATAGTGTCCATCAGTCACCCCAACCGTACTAAAAGCTCTTTTCTACCCACGGGTTTGGTGACATTAGTCACCCAGAGTGGCCAGAGAGCAATCTCTGTGTCCAATTTAATGGAAACATTATTGAGTCCCCTGGTGGAGGCTGTCCTCCTTTGGCAACTAAGCCCTCAAAACTGGAAGAGCCTACATTTACAGGACTGGGAATGCTAGTTTACAGGAGTAGGTAGCCACTCCTCTCACCCCCCTTGATTCCCAGACCCGCGTGGGTCCTGGCGGTGGCAGCAGAGTCAGTGCCTTGCATCGCTGGCTGTTTCCACACATCTGTTTTGTCCTAGGGGCTCTCTCCCAGCTGACCTGGTGTTGCCCACAGGCTGGCACCTCTCACTGAGTCTTCAGAAGCTCATTCTCTCCTGAGAGGGAAGCTGTTTTAGGGTGATGAGGAACAGGGTTAGATCAGTGAATTCCAAGAGCATAAGCTCACTGTCATGCATCATTTGCTGTAAAATGAATGCTTCTGTCAGAAGCCCTGCTCTGCGAAATACCTTGTGAGTGGAGAGCACACGGGGAAAGTCCATGTATGGTGGTTTGGGTGGAAGCGTTACGGAAAGGAAAGCAAACCCATATCCAAAGGAGTTTCAATTCAGGTGAAAACAAATCTTTGCGCCTTCCATCAGTTGTAATCGACCGGCCATGGATGGCTGGCTGGTCCTCCAGAGGATGACACATGTAAGGGGCTCAGAGTTACAGTGCTTTGATTGTCTTCTTTTAGGTGGCCCCAGTATATTCTGCAGAACAAGACATCATTCAGACCTGGATTTTTATTGCCTCAGGCAGCAGGTCATAGGGAACTCTGCGTGAGGACATAGATGCAGATTGAGAGAAACAAGGTAGGCGGTGTGGCAGGACCGGCGCCTATGAGTACCTGTGACATTTGCTCATGCAACTTACTTGTGCCTTCAGAGTCTACCTGAGCCCTCGCTCATGCAGCCCACCTCCATTTGCTGACGGGATGCTACTGTGCCCATCCAGCTTCATGCCTGGTGGGTCACAAAACAGTCCCATAAACATGAGCAGATTGGATTGCGTGGAGACTTGGTGATGGTGCATGGTTAGTGGTCAGTCCCTTTTGGGGTTGGTAATAAGCCAGCAACTGGTTTCTCAAAATGAGAGTAATTATCTGCAGAATCGTGAAGAATTCTTCCTAAAGCACTGGTTTGGGTGGAGAAATGGGCACTTTCAGGGAATCTGTGAAGCCAAACGTGGTTAGTCACCCCATAGGCAACCAAGATGGACGGACTCAGTGGAGAGGTTTCTGGGAATCCGTTACTTCTGTGGAGCTACTACCTCTGTGCTTCCGCAGCTACGTGTCTGCTGGACCACTGTTCCCCAGTGGTTAGAAGTTGGGCAGAGGAGCAGGGTATGAGGCGGGGGCAGTGAGGACAAGCTGAAGCCTTGCGTGGACCCCTGTGACTGCCCATAGTCCTATCTGACTTTGAAGACTTGAGGTGAGGACTTGATCCATTTCCACCTCCCAAACTGACACAGCTTCCTCTTCTCTTCAGTTTTTGTTTCAGTTTAGAGTTGTGCTTTTTGTGTTACCAGTAGGTGATTATTTTTAATTATGTTTTTGCTCTAAACTTCTAATTTAAACCTGTGATCACAGAACATGGGTCTCTGTGATACCTCTTCCTTGACACTTTTTGCAAGTTGCCTAGTATATGATTTTTATAAATATTCCATGTGCAGACGAGAAGATTATTGTTCTCTCTAAGGTTGGATGTGGAATTCTTTATTTGCCAATAGGTCAAGCTTATTAATTATTATATTCGAATATTTGGATCTTTTAAATTTTGTTTTGTTTTTACTCTTGTTTGCTTGACTTATCAATAGCTGGTTGGAGATGATGAAAGCTTCTGCTCTTGGTAGATTAATCTACTTCTCTACCCGGGTCTATACATCTTTGCTTTATACGTTTTGAGGCTATTTTATGAGTTCATAGATGTTTAAAATTATTATCGTTGTCTTGGAATTGAGCATTTTATCATTACCCTTAAAGTTTTTATTTTTTACTTAATGCATAGTTCACTTCTGTCTTTTTAAGCCTAGAAATTAGACTCTCATTGTTTCAGATAGACAGTGTTTGTTTGGTTGTGCCACTGTATTTGCCATTATATTTGTTCACCTCCTTCTTCCATATCATACGGTCTTTTTAGGATAATTTCTTAGAAGTTCTTTTAGAGCAGGTTTCTCAATGGTAAATCCCTGTTTAAAAAATAATTTTTTGTAAATGTTTGCATTTTTGCTCTTACTATAAAACACGTTTCCTTGGTGATATAAGGTTGACTGTTATTTTTTGCTCAATAATCTGTCTTCACTGTCTTGCACTGTTGAAATTTCTGCTCTCCTGCGAACTGTTTTCTTTGTGGTCCTTCCTGTCTCTTTGTCCACTCTTAGAATCTTTTCTTTATCTCTAATATTTTGCATTTTTACCATTATGTATATATGTTTGTATTTCTTTTTGCCTAACTGGCTGGAATTGTAGATTCATGTTTTTCATTAGTATTGGACATCCTCAACTGATCTCCCTTTAGATATTTTATGTCCTCAAGTCTCTTCATTTTGTAACTTGGGAACTCCAGTCAGACATGTTGATACATTCTTACTCATTTTATTCTATTCTCTGTGTCTTAGGCTTTTTAATAATTTTTATTTCTTACATATTATGAAGGAATATTTATATTCTTTTGTTGCATTGTACATAAACTCTTTGGTTTATCTTCTATTTCACTGATTTTCTTTTTAACTATTGCTTTTTTCTGTTTTTTGTTTCCCTATGTTTTCCTGTTTCAACAGTTGAGCTTTTATTATTTACATGATTATATTGATGAGTTTTACAGGTTCCATTCTCTGTGTGTTTGTACCTGATTAATTTCTGTTGTATGATCAGCCTTGAAAGTGCATCATTTATTTCTTTAAATGTGTCAGATACGGCTATTCTGTATTCTCTGGCTGTCACTTTCAATGTCTGCAGTCCTTGAGAGTCTAAATCATTTATTTCCGTGGACCCCCGTTCTTAGTGACTGCTCATTTTTGGCAATTTTTGTTTTAAGATGATGACTGATTTTAATTGCTTGGAATACTGTGGTTCTAAGTGGGAAAGCTTTTACCTAAGAATAGTTAGCTCCTCTTTCCAAGATAGCTGGAATGTGCCCCAGTTGAGGTTTCTTCTGGCTCCCTTTGTCCCCACTTGCTGTCCTGTGGATCTACATACTGCTGAGGTTCTCAGCCTCCATATCTCCAGGGCACCTACTGTCTACAGAGCAATGCTGGTCCTTTCTCCTCCCAGCTGCCCCTGGCTTTTGTGGTCTAGACTTCCTGTCTACTTCCCCACCCCTGCTGAGGGTTCAGCACTCATATTTTCTGTGTTTTTTTTGTTTTTTGTTTTTTTATGGGGGTGAGTAGGGAAGTGAGTTGGAGATCTCGTCTACCACTTCTAGAGACTAGCAATCCTTCAGGAATATTATTTGGAGTCTAGTCGTAGAAAGGAGAGATCTTTAACGTTTGATGCCCCATGGGAACAATTTCTTATGTAAAACATGCTTCTTTCATGTCTTTATCCATATTCTTAAAATGTGAGTGAGAATGCTGGTCTGTATAATAGGAGCTGAGAATAAATAAATATGGTCAAGACCTTAGGCCATATTTTTGTGTGCACCTAACAAGTAACTTACTCAGTTGCAAATAGTGGAAGGTATATCTTTCTAAGCAGGTGCAAACTGGTTCTTCTTACACATACCTATAATTTTTGTGTTTATTTTAAAAATACGTGTATGTTGTTGATTGTTTATTCAGTATGACAAATTGCCCAAGGTCTGGGTATAGGAAAGCTTTCAGAAGTTTTCAGGATTACTTTTGCATTTTATATTTAGATCTGTGCTGGGATATACTTTGGGTTAGTTTTTATGAAAGGTATAAAGTATGTGTCTAGAATGTTTTTGTATATGGATGTCTTGTTCTAAGATGTTTTGCTGAAAAGACTATTGTTTCTCCATTGAACTGTCATTGTTCCTTTTGTCAGATATCATTTGACTACATTTATGTGGGTCTATTTCATTCTGTTGACCTATTTGTCTATTCTTCTGCTGGTACCATCCCTGTCTTACTATAGCTTTATCGCACAGCTGGAAGTCAAGTAGGGTCAGTCCTCCAAATTTTTTCTTGTCCTTCAGCATTGTGTTTGCTATTCTGGGTGCTTTGTCTCCCCATGTAAACTTTAGAATCGATGTGTTGATATCTACAAAATAACTGCCTGGGATTTTAACTGGGATTGCATTGACTCTGTAGATTAATTTGGAAAGAATTTACATCTCGACAATATTGTCTTCCAATCCATGAGCATGGAGTATCTCTCCATTTATTGAGATCTTTGATTTATTTCACCACAGTTTTATAGGATTATTTAATCAGAATTTTTGTTTATTCCTTTCATACCTCATGATAAAATGGAGTATGACTCTGTGGAAAAGAATGAAAAATACATTTTCTGTTATATCACACACATACATATATATGAACGAATGAAAATATGTATCTGTAGTCAAATGTATATTATAGCTAAAATCTGATTTACTTTTGCCCAGTGACAAAACTTCAAAATAATTTGTGGTGATAAATTATTATTTAGAGTGCAAAATGGGCATCATTCCAATAATGAACAGTCAGACCAGCCTTGGTGAGAAAGTATTGAGATTTGAGGGGAAAAGGCCATGATGGCCCTCGGGATAATAATCTCGTTGTTTCTGGTGCACCTGTATTGTACTCAGTGCCTACCAGCCTTGCAGTACCCGTGCTGCTTTTTACATGAAGAAATAGGCTTAGGGGAACTCAGTGCTCACCCTGAGTCGCCCAGAAGTGGGGATGGGACCCTACCTTCAGTCTGTTGAACCTCAAAGTTTTTTTTTTTTTTTTATAGAAAAGCAGTGTTTTGCATGAGACTGTCCTTTACCATGTAAATTAAAAATAATACTGTTTAACAAAAAAATGAAAAATGCATGTGAAAAAGAATGAAAATATAGATAATCTGTTGCTCTGTGGAAAAGCCTCTAAGAAACAAAAGAGCTGTCACATAATACGTGAAAGCGATGGGTATTTAATAGGCTTAGCAATTAGAAGCCATCCAAAATTACTAGAAAATGAAAGGATAAGATGTTTGAAGGGAACAAGCAAGAGAGACCCATTATCATTAAATGGATGATACCATGCTCGAGATCTCCCTTTGAAAAGGCATTTTCATATGTTTCATTTAGTTTGCATTGTAAGGTACTTTTAAAAACATTTTTAAAGGCATTTTTTGAGTAAGTTTTAGGAGCAATGAGGGCATTTTTGTATATTTCACTTAGTTTGTGTTGTATGGAGTTTTTTTTTTTTAACCTATTTAAGGCGTGTCTTAAAGGTGTTTGACTACTAATAAAGGCATTTTCATACATTTCACCTAGTTTGTGTTGTATGGTGAACTTTTGTTCCCAGGAAGGGAAGTGGGGGTTGGGATGCATAAGCGTATTTCATTGAGATTGACAGTGTTTTTAATGTTTTAGTTCACTTTATTTTAAGCTATGTTGTTTGTTTTATGCTCTGAATTTTGAAAACTGGAGGAGCTCCGAAGAAAACAGCCATCGGGTGTGCCTCTGTGGCTTTTTTCATCATCCTGTCCGCTGGGAATGGACCAGGGGAGGGAAGAGAGCCTGTGGTCCAGGGACTGAGGGCATTCCTGCATTTCATTTACTTCCCCTGGGGAAGAGAGACACGTGATGCCAGCAGTAGGACTGGGAAAGAATGTGGCCCCTAAGCTTATACATTCTTTAATGAATGCTCCACTGTTTTTTTCCTTGACACCCTATAAAAGATCCTATTTTGTGGAGAAGTCCCTATTAAAACTTGTTTGGCGTTTGAGTTCAGAAGGCAAATGTAGAATCAATTGCTGGCTGTCCTCTTTTGGGAAGAGCTGAATTCTTCCTTGGGCTCAGGTTGGGTGGTGGTTAGGGCCAGCAGCCTCATGAGCAGCAGCTGAGAAGACAGCAGAAGGCATTGGCCAGGGACCCGGGCTTGCCCCCCGAGGCTGGGGGATGCTGGATGAAGCTGAAGTCCTCAGCTGTTTGGAATCCAGCCCATCCTGCAGTGCATCTGCCCCCAGGATACAACAGCAGCCCCCTAGGATCATGGCACATGACTTAGGAGCCTTGGAAGTCCCCTTCCTCCCTCAAAATGGATTCAAAATTATAGTTTACAGTGGTGATAGCATCAACATGTATGTAACCTTTGACCCTAAGAGCTTTTTTGTTTGTTTTGATTCTAAAAGAAATTAAAACACATGTGTGGACCCCTCAAAGTATTCTGGGACCCAGATGCTGTGTTTGCTATGCTGAATGGGGAAGTCACCCTCAGCCCACACAAGGCACTTCTCAGTGATGGGGACCCTGAAATTAAAAAAAAAAAAAAATGAGATAGAGACTCCAGTATTTAAGACCCGAAACGATATCGGGTCTGACTATACGTACTGTACTGGGCATGAGCAGACCTTGTGTCTTTGTCTTGTTTCCAGTTAGATCCCTTCTGAGAGAAGTGCAAGGAGGCCAGCTAATGCCACTTTCCTCCACTTCCTGATCCCTTCCGTGCCTTCACGTACTAATTTTCACTTTACCGTCATGCATATTTTCCCACCATTTTCAGTCTTTCCCAGAGAAACGAGAGCCAGTGAAGTCAACGATTGTTTCTCCCCGACGGGGTTAATGAAGCAAGTGAACCGTCATACGAGGAACACAACCGTCCTGGTTTCTTAGGGGCCAGCTTTCTGTCCACAGTTCAGTTAAGTTCACTTGGGGAGGTTTACAGTTAAGTTTTCATGGCCACGTGTGGGCAGCGATCGGCCGGGATCTCAAGTTGGATGTCCCCAGAGGACATGCGGTCACGTGCAGGAGCACATTTGTTTGTGGGGTCGGAGTGTGGGGAGCGCTCGGCCCTGCTGTACCTCTGAGACCCTTTGCCATCGTCAGAGTGTGTCTGAGGGTATGAGTACAACTCGGGCACTTAATCATGGGCAAAAACAGCCATGGTGGGGAGAATAAGAACATCACATTTGATCCTCTTGTCTTCTGCCAGTTCTGGAAACGTACAATATTTTGCCCCTTGGTCTCGCTTGCCGTCCGCTGCGTGAGCAGAGGCCAGAGCCCCGCGGTGGTGGCAGCCTGCGGGGACCCCAGCCGGACCCCTGGCCCCCTCCCTCCCCAGCTCCACTGTCTGCATTGACTCATTTTCATTCTTGGGGCCTCATTTTCCTCACCTGTGGAAGAGCACAGACACTATGCCCCACACAGGGTATTGTAAATATTAAAGAGGTTAATATATGTACGAGTGCTTAGCACGGGAATATGTATCTTGTTCTGTGTTGTGGTTGTTCTTGTGGTGGTCTTTTCCCCAGGTATCAGGTAACATGTGTAATGGTGGGGGAGAAAGGGAAACCAAGTCAGTTGAGAATTGAGGGAGGGCTTAAGGTCCTCTCTTTGCCCTGATGTTAATCTGGAGTCTGTGTGTGATTTGGTGGATCCGCTCTGCTTCCCCATGTCCCCGTGGTCAGTGGTTTGGTATCGGGGTGGGGCCATCTCCGGTGTGTAGCTGGAGCTGCTAATAGGATGGAGTGAACCCCATGCCGACGAGCAAAGATGAATGAAGGGCTCACCGGCCTCTGGTATTTGGAAGAACCGTCCCACAAGTCCCGTATTTTACTGTCTTTGCTATTCTAAAGCTCCATGAAAGTTCTTAGGGTTCTGGCCATGTGGCTTCTTTGATCAAGGTGCATCAGCGGCTACCTGTGTTTGGACGAGGGGTGAAGATTTTGGTGGGTTCCAGCCCACAGGGAGTGCTGTTTATGGCGACTTTCTGGCAGTGCTTTGCCAAAGCTAAAGCCTAAAATCCCTGCTGCCATAATCAAAGGAAGCACGATGTCTATCACGTTGAGTGGACATTGTGTGGAGTGGAAATAGTGTTCCTTTTGTGTGTGTGTGGCTAGAAAGGGATAGCTAGAGAAGGAACATTAGTGTGCAAAAGTGGACCTCAAAAAATGCATCAGGGAGGCTAATACTAGATGCTCATTTTCTTTTTGCCGCTGGAGCGCCAGAGAAGTGGGGAAGTAAACCAGCAAAATGGCACATTCTTGCAAGTGTTTTCCTGTTCTCTTGCTTCTGTAGTTAATATTTTCTGACCCTTTTCTCTTAACCTGCGATCCTGTTAAAACATTAATTGCCGTGCATTAAAATAAAAGCTCATCCTTTGGGAGACTCAGACCATTTTTAGATTTTTAAATAAAACATTTCAAATCCATTTGGAAGCCTTAATTTTCTAAGGCGAGGGCATTTCTGATCCTCTGATTCAGGCAGTGAAGTTGCTTGTCTTATTTTTGTCCTTATAGTAAATATTCTTACATTCACTTTTGAATAAAATCCATTTCTCCATTTATCAGGGAAAATCTAAATTTGATGGTGTAGCTGTTTTGCATAATTTAAATATACAATACTGGGTTATTTCTATAGAGAAACATAGTGACTTAATGGGAAATTTAAATTTTCAGACGTTCAAACTCTTCTACTTCTGGAATAATTTTTTACAACTCGATCTATTTGACATTGATTAATGTTGATGGCATTTGAGGACATGAACCGTGGGTATCACCATGTTGCTAAATTGTGCCTTTGCCATATTTTTCTTCCCCTTAGGAAGTTGAAGACCACGTGGCATTTTTAATAACGGTCCCGACAGCCCTGGCGATTTTCTTTGCGATATTCATCCTAGTCTGCATCGAGTCCGTGTTTAAGAAGCTGCTCCGCCTTTTCTCCTTGGTGATATGGATGTGTCTTGTGGCCATGGGGTACCTGTTCATGTGCTTTGGAGGCACCATCTCCCCCTGGGACCAGGTAAGGTGTTCAAACGTTTTTTGTGTTTTCTTTATGTGCTTGATTGATGACATACTTGGTTCTGCAAACCTGGCCCTAAACTGGAAACAGGAGACCTGTGGCTGAGAAGGTCTTTTGAACTGGCCGTGTTAGTGGTGCCCCGTGGGTGAGGTCACTTGACCGACGCCCATTTGGACTTCTCAGACCTGCCACGCCTCCAGGGCGTGGGCCTGGTCTCACCTTGTCCCTCGGTTGAGATGGCTGGGTCTGGATATACTCCTCATACTGCATTTGGCTGCATGCTCTCCTGGTCCCTGAGTTCTCTATCATGCCAGGGTCCCTCCGGAATTGGAGCCTTACCTGTAATGTAACTCTCAAGCACTGGTTGTTGCCTTGGACTCTTTGTCAATTACTAGATCTTCCTCCTTACACACAGACTTCTGTGATACTGATTTTATATCAACCTGATTCTGTCATATCAATAGGATGGTTTCATGCACCTGTTGGGAACCCATGGTTCTCCATGTTGACCCTGGGAGGCTCTCGGCCTAGGAAATCACTACACCTGGAGGATGTTAGCTCTTTAGGACTCCCTCCTGTGTGCTGCCATGGGGGTGCATGCTCTGGACTGCCCCAGTAAGCCCTGGGTTGTCTAGGGTGCAGGGCTGGGCTTACAGGTATGATATATAAGTTGCCTAGCTTCAGGCTCGTAATTAAAGCCACAGGGTTCTGTAGCCATCCAGGAAGAGAGTGCATTGGGCACTGAGCGGGCTGTCACAGAGTTGGTGGGGACTCCAGGGCAAGGGGTGGGTAGGAGAGGACCAGGAGCCAGAAGTGGAGAGAGGAGAAGGCATTAGGAGACCAAGACCAGTGAGGGAGAATTGCTGGAGAGGCCAGAGGAGAAGAGAGATTCAAGACGGCCGTGCACGGAAGGGCTCAAGTACCAGGTCAAGGAGGAGAGCATTGCTGGTGTGCCGTAGTTGGAGAGAGCCCTGGGTGAGCCCAAAGGGGAGGATTCCGGCGGGTTCTGTTAGGAAGTGGTCCCGTGGCCTCAGCCAAGCCATCATCCCGCTTTGGCCTCCGTTTCTCTTGCAAAGGGAGAGGCCTGGACTAGGTGAACTCCTCTTGGTCTCTCTGGCTCTGAAGGACACTGTTGTCGTGGACAGAAGAGGCGGTGGAGGCCCTGTCCTTTCCTGCAGCTCCGTGAAGAGGCTCCCCTGCTCAGGGAGGCTCCCCGGCCAGTGTCCCTATATCACGTTCCCCTTCAAGCCCCTGGCAGGGCTGGGTATGCACCCCAGGATCCCAGCTCCTTCCTGGCCCCAGCTCCCCTCAGTCCACACGCCACCCTCTCGCCTCGCCCCGCCGCCTTCCAGGGCACACGCCGTCCCTCCCACCTTCAGCTGGTGCACATGGGACAGAAACTGGGCGCCAGCCCACAGCGGCGCCCCCAGCGTGCACCAGTCCACGTTGGTGAACGATACGGCTTTGCAAGAGGCTTACTGTCTGGAAGGGCAAGGATCCTCTTTGTTCTTCTGTTTTCCTTTTGTTCCGAATTCTCTGAGCTTGCTTTTCCGTATCAATTACAGAATCAGTTCGTCATGTTCAGTGAAAACTCCAGTTGAGACCTGGATTTAAATTATATGGAATTTCTTAGTTTTTGCTTTGAATGATATGAAGCGTCTAGGAAATAATACGAGGATACTATAAAAAACATCCAGAGATTTGCTATCATATTGTATTGAGCCTTTCCATGGAATGATGTGGTATGTCTGTCTAATAATTATGGTTTTCTTTTATGTCTGAAGACTTTTTTTTTTCCTTCATAAAATCGGTACTCATTTTACTTAGACTTGTTTTTAGGTACCTAACATTTTTTGTTTGTTTGTTTGTTTGTTTTACGAAGAGGATTTTTTTTTCCTAATTACCTTTTCTGTTTGGTTAACATTGATGCGTAGGAATACTGTTGTTTTTAATATTAATCTGTATTCAGCAATCTCGGTGAATTCTTATTAGCTCTGTTAGTCTATCTGAGGGTCTCAGCTTATCTATATAGACATATTATCATCTTAAGATAATTTCAGAAAATTTTTTTCTCCCTTTCCAGTCCTTTAACTCTATTTGCATGTATTGTATTTTCTAATTGTATCAGCCAGGACTTGTCATGCAGAGTCATGGGACGCAAGTGGCCTCAGACCCATTTCCAACATAACTGCAGCATCTGTAACATCACCCAGAGTGTTTGCTTTGTTTTTATTATTATGATTTCAATAGAACCAATTTATGAGGATAAGGACCCTCCACCTGTCTGGAATGTTCTTCTCCCACGGGTTGCGTGGCTCCCGTGTCCCCTTGTAGACCTCGTCAGGTCTTCCTTCCCCGACCTCCAGGTGCCCCCCCATCTGACGACCCCGCACCCTGCTGCAGGTTTCCCGTAGCACCTATGAGGACTGACTATGCCCCCCTTCGAGGACGTAAACTCCCGGGGCGGGGGCGGGGGGGCGCGGTTCATGCCTGTCTTGGCCCTTCATGTCTTCGAGCCCTCTGCCAAGAGCAGGCTTGCTCCGTGTTGTCATTAATGCGAGGCTGTAGTTCTTCATCTCCAGATTGGTTGTTGGATTTTCTTTCTTTTCTTTTTTTTTTTTTTTTGTATCCAGTTGTTCTGTTTTTACCTTTTGGTTTTTTGACATTTGTTTTGGTTTTACTGCTGCTCTCCACCTGCTTTTTAAAAATCTCCCGGAGTGCCCTAAACATACTTATTTCAGAGTCCTCTTACTTCCTGTTTGCTCAGGATCGATCTCTCCCAGGTGTCGAGTTTGTTGGTCAGATGTCCCAGGGTTGGTTATTTTTGTGTGCTTTGACGTCCTTGTTTCCAAGCTCCTGTTGGGTCGGGACGTTCTCAGCTCCTGCTCCCCACGTAACCCCCGGGTTCCAGCTGCCTTCCCCGCGCCGCCACGGCCTGGGCAGAGCTGGTGTGTGTGTGCGGAGCCTCGGCCCTGTTGGCGTGGCAGGCGGGGTGACTGGCCCAGCTCTGGGCCCGAGCATGTTCCTTGGAGCACGGCCATGTCCGCCCCATGCTCGGGAAAGGCCCCTGCCAGGCCCGGGGGTCGAAGCTCTTTTGGCCACTGTGCCTCAGCTGGGGGCCTGGCCAGGTGTCTCCCCCTCCTCACATGCCTTGCCAGAAGAGGGACACTTGGGCCCGTTCCTCCTCTGGGGTTTGAAATCCTGCCCCAAACGTTCAGTGCAGTGATTTAAAATGAAATTATTCTGTCTTGTTAACCGAAGCCTCGCATCGTTCAACACCAGCACCACCAGCGTCGGCCCCCCAGGGAGCACTAGCGGTTAAGAAGTGTGGTGGGAGGTTCACGGTGCTTGAGGGGGTGTGCTCAAGCAAGGGGTTGGTCAGATGTCTCAGGGCTGGTCAGTCCACTGTCCTGCCATGAGGAGGCGCGGGAGTGAGCCTGCGTAGATGGCAGGCACAGTCCACACGGCACCCCTCACCACTGACACCCACCACCCCGAGGTCTGATGACTTGTTGGGAGGACCCCCAGAACCCACTGCAGGCTGTCACGGTTGTGGCTTACTGCAAGGAATGAGCACAGACCACATCAGCCAAGGGAAGCGTCCAGGAAAACTACCGACTCTGGAGCTTCCGTGCTGTCTCCCTGCGGAGTCGTGGACGGTAGTGCCCTCGACTGCTATAGGCGGCACCAGGCGCCGAGTATCACCTACCGGGGGAGCCGGGCCGAGCCTCTGTGTCCAGGGATTTTGCTGGGGCTCAGTCACCTACAGCCGGCAGGGCTGCCCATTAGCCTGCAGCCCTGGAGCTCAGTCTGAGAGCTGTAGTCTCCAGCACTTCTAGAGACGCCACAGATCCTGCGCAGCCCCGAGGAGGCCCCTTCCTGAACCATCCATCCCGCTCTGGCCCCTCTCCACGTCCCCTTGATGCTCTGCTGGCCAAAGCCCATGCGCCACAGAGACCTTCTGGGGTGTAGAGATGGCTAGAACCCAGGGCAGAGGGCGGGCCTCCCTCTGCGTGAGGCTGATGCTTCTCCCTACGGCTGATCTGAATCTAGAGCCTTGCCATCAGCATCTCCAGCGCTGAGCACAGAGTGTCAGCAACCGGCGCGTGCGTTGTGAGGCTGGGGCCTGGCCCGGCTCCGCGTGCCCCTCCTGCGTGACCCCACTTATCCCCACGTTGCTCCCTGAGGAGGGCACTGTCTCACACTCCTGCTCTACAAGAAACAAAGACACAGCATGAGAAGGACCTTGCTCACGGCCAAGCGGCTGGTGATGGAGGAACACACTGCAAGGCGGGGGGACCCGACGCTAGAGGCCTCCCTTCCGTGACACGGTGCTTCTCTGCTGGGAGCCATTTCACCCACAGGGGACGGTGGCCCACGTCCAGAAACAGGCCTGATCGTTGCACCGGCTGGAGGCATCCTACTGTCATCCAAGGGGGGAGAAGCCAGCGATGTTGCTCGACGTCCTGCAGTGCGCAGGGCAGCACCCACCCGAAAACATTATCCAGCCCCACACGTCAGGGGCGCCAGGTCTGAGAAACCCTCGCGTGGTCCAGTATTGTGCCTCAGTGGTGCCTTTTAGCGAACCTGAGGAAGGCGAGTTGTGCCACTGGTTGTCTGTCTTGATCAGTGTGCGGCCTGAGGAAGTCCGGGCGGGCAGAAGGGTGGCAGGCACCCAGGGAGGCTCAGCAGCGTGGTGTGGACGGCGTTGTGGGGGGTCGAGGAGAAGGGGTAAGAGGAGGCCTGGGGCGGTGTGCCCTCCTGCCCGCCGTCTTTGACGCCGACTTCCGCCCCATCGGTCCCCTCTCCACGTCCCCTTCCACCCTGTGCCGCCGACCCCCCGCCCGCGGACGGTTGCTCCATGCAGTTGCCTCCTGGGTGCAGAGGACTTCAGAATGATATGTTCTTGATGGTTCCAGCAAACCCGAGTGAAGTTGGCGGTACATCGCAGGGTCTGTGGTCCCCCTGCTTCGCAGGAGCGCCTGTATCTTAGACGGATGATCTGTGCGCGCGCCTCTGGCTCGGCTGGTTTGCAGCACGCCGTTCGCCGGGCTCTTTCCCATTGATTAAATGGGAGCATAGGGCTGTATCTGTTTTCCTTCTTATTTTCCTGACTGGTTCAAAAATACTTGAGCAGTGTTGAACTGAATGTTCATAGAGGCTTATAGAAGGTATTTGTTTTCTCTGTTCTGTTAGGGGAAGTAAGTGGGATCGTTTTTATTTTATTTTATTTTTTAAGAAACCAGTGGCCATGAGTATGGGGTGTACATCTCCCTGTTCGGCACATGCCCATGCAGTTTTCACAGCATAGCAGTACCCCTGTCCCAGAGCCTCTGGGACAGGGGTCTTCCTGAGAGGTCAGCCCCAGAGGAAGAGGCTTAGCGAGGTTCACAGAGAGTGTCTTCCAGCGCTGGGGCCGGAAGTCTGACATGGAGGTATGGGCAAAGCCATTCTTCTCCCTCTGCAGGTTCTAGGGGAGGAGACTTCCTGCCTCTTTCAGCCACATGTGGTTTCTGGCCGTCCTTGGGCGTTCCTGGGCTTAGAGACGCACCGTTGCAGTCACATTCCATGCTTGTCTGTTGGCCCCTTCTTGTAAGGACACCCATCGTACCGGGCTCAGGTCTTCTTGTGATGATCTCATCCTCAATTGATGAGAACTGCAGAGACCCTGTTTACAAATACGATCATATTCACAGGTACAGGTGGAGGGTAGGACTCGAAAATACCCTTCTTGAGGGACACGGTTCCGCTCATGACGGCTCTGATTTCATGGGAGGACAACACCTTTCCCTGTGCGGATTGCAAGAAGCCACCTCCGTCTTGCGTGGCCTGGTGCTCAGGTGTCTGCTGTCTGAAATTCCCATAGGTGCTCTTGATGTCGACCGACACTTAAACTGCAAATCCACCTTGGGATTAAATGTATGCCCTGGAGGTTTTGATGCTCTTTGAAACCAGCGTCTATCGGGAATTAGATGCATTCCGGTGTGTGAATATCCTGTTGGAACAAGTTCATACTCATGAACATGAAGAGAAGATAACCTGACAGTTGCATGTGTGGCCATGTAAACAAACAGCATCACGAACGCACGTTCGTACATCAGGGCAGCTAGGTATGCCTCTGCCTGTCTGAATAACGGAAGTGCTTCTTTTGGGCTCCTGCGTTAGTGACATCGAGGAAGTTTTGCCGGGTGCATTTTCGTAATGCTTTGATTTCCTTGGGAAGCCCAAGCTTTTAGAAGATGTTTTATTTAATGAATTTCTGGCAAGAATGAATGCATTTCATCAGCTCCGCTGGTAGCCTTGACTTAGGACCCTCCTGGGATGGGACTACCATTGAGAAGGTGGCAGGAGGGCGGTCCCCCACATGGCTGGCATCTAGGCAGACGGACGCTGGCTTGGCCAAGTGAGGACAAGACAGAGTCGTATTTGCTTTTGTCTCGCGTTTTCTGCTTCCCTCATCCTAACAGCTCATTGAATAGAGTAAAATGAATGCTTCCATTCCTGACAACCCCATTTGAGCCTTGGCAGGGAGACCTTGCTGAAGTTATTGTATAGATTTGTTAAATTACCGCCAACTTGAAAAGCTAGCAGTTTGCTCCAGGAAGAAGACAGCTCCTTGGTCGCATTGCCTAAAAGGACACCAGACATTCAGCGTGTTGCCCGCATGTTTGCTTACAAAAGTAGGACATCAGTGTACAAACATCTATTTTTTTTTTTTAATTGAAAGCGGGAAAAATGAAAGAACAGCTTCTTATAGGCTGTGAGAATTGGTTTGCTTTTCCTTCAGTGCAGTCCCTTGGAATGCTGCTAAAGAAATTTCTTTATCATCGGGAGAGCCGAGTGGCATGTGAACGGAAAGAGAAAACCAGCTCAGGGAGATTGAGCCTCAGGATCCGAGGCTCCCTTCTCCAAGCTTCTGTGTACCAGGGAGGCTTCTCGGAGGGCATTTTACACTCACTATGAAGAAGGACCCACCTGAGAAGAATTAAAAAGTAATGCCAATAATTATCTCCTTTAGCAGCAAAAGATGAGGGTTTTTCAAACGATGTATTGTTGTTGTTTTAATGGCAGAGGATGTACTGACAAAATGTGAATTTTAAGGAAGCGCATCGCAGCTGGACCCAGCCTGAAGTGTGGTTGTTTTGAGATCCTGCACATTTCTGGCGGTTTTGCGTGGAGGTGGCATGTCTGTATTCTCCCTACTGTTAGTTCCCAGCTGGAGTGAGGGGACCGTCATACTGGCTGTGCCATGCACTGGGAACCCACCGCAACCCTCCCTGGGCTTCCCCAGCCAGAGCCCCAACCTTGCCCGTATAGACCACTCTGCCGGGGTTTCCAGAACAATCTCTCTGCCTCCTCCGGCCTTCCTCCTCCTGTGCTTTTCTTTAAGGAGCATGGTCCTGGGTCCCGGAGATGGGCATCTTAATTAAACTCTTGTCTGGAAATGAAGCACGCACCGCCGTTTTCTCTTCTGCATTTCTGGAATACCTCCGCCACCCCACACCCACATCAGTACACATTTTACAGACCGAGTGGTCTTGGAAACGTGTTTGTTCAGGGCTCCGTTCCCAGCGCGCAGCCAGGGTCACATACGTGGAGATCACACTGCAGAGACCTGTGGAGACGCTGAATGCGCATACACGTACCCTACCTGTCTGCTTGCCTCCTCCACCATCATAGTGATAGAAAACACTTCTCCTTCCCCGTGCCAGGCAGTATTCAATGACTCCATCCATAACTTATTTGATCTCTATCGCCCTCTGAAGTAAGTACCATTATTACTTGTAGTTTGTAGGTGAGGAAATGAAAACCCAGAGAGGTGAGGCAACCGCCCCAAAGTCACACAGCTAGGAAGACGGAATCTGAATGTCGCTTTCTGGCGCTGTGATCACCACGCATCATCACCCTGTGCTCCTTGTCATTGATGATGTGGGGTGCTTCCTGTCCTGCCTTGGCAAACGACAGATATTGTGATGAGGAAGGGACATATTTGGGAATTCTGAATTGTTCTATCTGAGCCCCTTTTGGGTTAGATGTTATTTGGAAAAACTTCACGGAGAGGGAGCTGGTACTTAGAGATGCCATAAAATTGTTTCAGATTGTTAGCAGATATTCCCAGTTGACGGGAATGTATGTTTCATTCATCAGATGAATCAACAAGAGAAATGGGACATACTTGACTCAAGAAATAAATGTCCATGTCCATGTATGAGTCAGTATTATTGTTTGGGATTTAATGATTGCTTTTATGCGGAGGTTAACATTGCTTCCTTATAGATACCTTGTAATTTCACTTCTTTCTGCTGGTTTTCTCATCTGGTCCATTCTGAGCTCCTGTATACCTGCAGAGAGGCCCTTTCTTCCCTATAGGAAAAACCCGTCAGACTCCAAGGGCCTTGGGAGGGCATTTGCCAGGACGGCAGCTCAGGGCTCAGAGTCCAGTCCAGGCCGGTACAGCTTCTCTCTGAGCTGCTCTGTCTCCGGGTTCTGTTTGTGACCTTACTTGAAGTCTGTGTAGGATGGCTCTCATGCTCCAGAGGGGGTGGGGGGGGCACCATCACGAGGATGCTGGTGCTGTGTGTGCCGCTCAGGGCATTGAGAAGCACCACCTGGAGAAGTCAACGTGAAGTGGAAAGAAATCATGACTGCCATCTGGAATTTGTCGTGTTTTCGTGAAAGAGCTAGAATTTTACAAGGGAGGAAGAATGTTCTGTGGACTTCCAAAACATCTGTTATTGCCTTGGCTTAAATGGAGACACTTTGGCTGAGTGAGAGCTTACCGCATTCAGTGTTTGTGAATGACTTCATGAAAGGTTGTGTTTGTAATGGAACTCCAGCTACTTTGTGCTTGTGATTGAGTGGGATGTGGTTGTTCTATCCAGAGAGACGTGGGAACCGGTGAATAATACAACCTGTCACCGTCAGGTGGGGGCCGTGCACGTGAGCTGCCAGCATGAAGGGGAGTGAATTCTAGACTCCAGGCTGGAGCAGCAAGTTCTCAGGAAAAAATAAATCCAGAGTTTAAATTATTTCCTATTAAGAGTTGCTAAGCAACACCTCCCTCAGCTTCCCCAGCATTTAGTATTTCAGATTTCCTTTTTTCAGCAGCCACTAATCCCATCCTCACCCAACTCAAGGAAGGGAGTGAGGTATATACCCCCAAATCAAATAAGAAGTTTGCAGGGAGGAGACTCTACAGTAAATTTTTAGATTCAGGGTAAACAAATAATTGGGGAGAACAGGTGAATACTGTATTTTATATCATTACCATGAGATTTTTCCTTTCATTCTATGTTTGCAATGCTTTATGTGTGTATATATATGTGTGTGTGTGTGTGTGTGTGTGTGTGTGTATGTATATATGTATATCTTCTGAATGTAATTTTCTTATTTGTAGAATGGACTTAAGTATTTTCAGGTACTGCAGGTTCTCATGGACTCCTGTATGTCTTGTCCAGTGTGTCACCAGCTCCTCAGGCTGGGGCTTTATGTGTCTGTTTCTAACCCCCTGCCCAGCACCCAGTGCCGGACGCAGAGGGGCAGGCAGAGTACCTGTCGCTGGGAAGGGTTGATAAGGTGCTGGGTGAGGAGCAGGGAGAGTAGTGGGGAGGGCAGGGGGGAGGAGGAGGGGTCCAGTTCTGCCTAAAGATGGTCTATTTAATGCTTTTAAGCCCTGCTCTGGCCAAATGGAATCTTCCTTCTAAGTGTTTTAGTCCAGAGGTTTGTGTCCCCTCCTGGGGATGATAGCAAGAATAAAACCTTTTCCAGAGAGTCACATCATTTACTTTTTAGACTTTATGGCCTCAGAATGGAGTTTATAATAATTTCTGCATCTCAGCTTCACCACTGCAGGAGAGGGCATTTCTTTCTGCTCTTGTGGTGTACCCGGACCCCCTGAGGAGACCCACAGCTACCAGGACTGGCTGTCACCCTCCAGGACGCACTTGGGAGTCGTGGCTCCTCGTGGCTGCTGTAAAGCTTGTGGCCACGTGCAGGGATGGCACCGGGAGCACTCCAGAGCAGTTTAGGAGAGAAGACGTTCCCCAAGAAGGGTGAGCGGACTTCGGCCCCTGGATGAACATGCAGCTTGGGACTATTTGCAGAGTTCAGTGCCATATCAGTGTCTCAGGGCTGCCAGAACCAAGTGCCACAAATTGAGTGGCTTGTGACAGTACAGTTGTATTGCCCTCTAGTTCTGGAGGCCACAGGTCCAAAATCAAGGTGTGGCAGGGCCATGCTCGCTCCGACATCAGAGGAGAATCCTTCCTTGCGTCTTGCCGGCTTCTCGTGGTGGGCTGGCAATCGTGGGCATC
Source organism: Callorhinus ursinus (assembly GCF_003265705.2). Lineage (NCBI taxonomy): Eukaryota > Metazoa > Chordata > Mammalia > Carnivora > Otariidae > Callorhinus > Callorhinus ursinus. Next base: position 87,701,677 of record NW_027397065.1, on the reverse strand, counting down.
CCTCGGATTGCAGTTACATAACCAGCCTCGGCCTCTGCCCTCACGTGGTGTTCTGCCTGGGTCTGTCTGTCAGCACACGGCTGTTTCCCTGTAGGGACGTCCGTCGTACTGTGGGCCAGCCTACTCTTGTATGACCTCATCCTCACTAATTACATCTGCAGTCACCCTGTTTCCAAAAAGCCCACGTTCTGGGGTACTGGGGTTAGGACTTCAACATAAGTGTCTTTTTTCTTTCTTCTCTCTCTCCCTGTTTATTTATTTGGCGTGGGCACTCGATTTAACCCAAATGAAGTGCGAGTGAACTGAGATGAGAGCAGCCGTGGGTCTTATTTCTGCTTGCTCATGGTGGACATAAAACGCACATTACCTCGTCCGCGCTCACAGCTGCTACATGGTATATGGGCCCCTGGTTCAAAGTGCGTTACGAATTTCAACACAGTCTCACCAGGACATTAGACCCGCTGCAGTGCCTTCTAAGCACGGGTCCTGTGTGGCTGCACAGTTGTGTGCGCTAGCACCCGGGGCTGGGAGAGCTGCAAGGTGGTCCCCGTTTTGAAGGCTTGGAGTTCCAACTGCTGGTAGTAGGTTGATGGCGGTGTGAGGCTGCTTGCTGTTCCTGCCCCCCAGCTTTGCTTCAGGGAGGGGCTGATGGCACACAAGCATCCTCCCGGTGTGGGGAGTGGTCCACACCTCAGAGGAAATCAGTGAGGAGAGAAGATGGGAGAAATTAGGAGAGATCTCGAAAGGGTTGCTTGTCACTGCTGGGGGGCAAAAAACCCAAAAACCCAGAAGAGAAAACCATCCTAAGCCAAAGGTGGAGTCTTTTTGCCAAATAAATGTTTCAGCTCCACCACACATGATGATTGCTTTCATCTGCTTGTTTAAATTCAGCTTTTGTTTTAAAGAGCAGCTTTCGTTCTTGAGGTTCTGTTAATATATATCACTCTCTCTGTGTTACATTTATTTTGTCATAAGCTGGTTTTAGCAATTTTGCTGTCTAATAAATTCAGAGCTGAGATTAATAAACATACATTTAAAATCACCCGTGTGCTAATTCTACTCAAAAGAGGATGGCATTTCAAATGTCCAGTTCTAAATGCCGATGAAGTAATAGAGACTCAGTTTACTCTCCCACCTTAAACAACTGGAAAATGGGACAAAATATAGGGAACGCTGGTTTTGAGACTCTGGCTAAGGGCTACTACAGGGAAGTGACCTTTATAGGAGGGGAAACAAAAGGGGGGGTCCTATGATTGCCCCAGCTTCCTTCCTCAAGAGCACCTCCAGGCCCTGCGCAGGGAGGCAGAATCCGAACAGAGCTCAGCAGTTCCATGAAGTTGAGGAAGCAGAGTTCAGAGTTTGGGGAGGTAAAGACACTGGAATTCTCAGGACAAGAAACCAAAGAGGAGAGATGAGAGAGCTACAGAGAGAGAGAGAGAGAGAGAGAGAGAGAGAGAGAGCGAGCTCTGGAGACTTGTAGATCGTCCCGTGCAGTCTCCACCTAAGCACCATTTACCCCATACAGTGGAAGGAACCTACAGTGTCCAAGAAAGAACCTTCAGGAAGGAGCAGCTGGAGTGATTCTTGGCACAGGGCCTGGAAGAGCAAGGTGCCAGTGACAGAGGAACATTTCCTGCTGTAAAGGGAATCTGTTCATCGAGACCTAGCAGTTTCAAATGCTTGTGCACCTCATAGGAGATTCAAAATAGGCGACGTGAAAATCCACAGTCTTACTCAAAGTTTGCACCACTCTTCCAAACTGATGGGACAATAAGAAAGAAAGTCAACAAAAATACAGGAGATTTTGAAAGTACTACCAAACAGGTTGATCTGATTGGTGTTTATAGAATGCCCCACCGAACAACACAGAGCTTTTATATTCCTTTGAACACATATGGACGATTTTTTGAGATAGACCATATTTTTGACTGTAAAAGTCCCCCTGAGTGTGAAAGGGTTACTATCATACAAAGTATGTCCTCCGACCCTAATGGACTTCCATAGAAATCAGTAACACAAAGAAATTTGGAAAATCAATCAGTAACTGCAAACTAAACAACACAATTTCTTGTAAGAAATTACAGGATCAGAAAGTATGTTGAACTGAATGAAGTGAAAATGTGATGCCTCACAACTTGGGGGATGCACCCTAAATGGTGCTTGGAGGGAACTTATTGATTATTTATTTATACTACAAAAGGTGAAGGGCTCAGATCAGTCACTTAGGCTTCCACCTTCAGAAACTAGAAGAGGTAGTGCAAATTAGAAGAAAAGAAATTAAACAAAGGAGCAGAAAACAATGAAGTTGTAAACAGAAAGACAATAGAGAAAAATCAGAGACTAAACTGGTTCTTTGAGATGGTCAATAAAATTGATAAAACTCTAAGTAGACTGATCAGAAATCATGAAATAAGATGAAATTTCCAATTTTAGGAATATGAGAGGGATAGTCACTATAGGTTCCACAGTCTTTAAAAGGTAAAGAAATGTTATGAACAGCTTTTTGCCGATAAATCCCACAGTCTAGATGAAATGGAAAAATTCCTTGAAAAGCAAACTAACAGAGTTCCTTTAAGAAGGAATAGATAACCTGAATAGCCCTATATGTATAAAGTAATTTGAATATGTAGTTAAATATCTTCCCACAAAAAAAATTCAGGTTCAGATGTCTCTCCTGGTGAGTTCTTACCAAAATTTTAGGATAAAATAATCCCAAGACTACACAAACTCTTCCACAAAATTGAAGAGGGAACATTCCCCAACTCATGTCATGAGGCCGGCATTACTCATACCAAAACCAAAGGCCTTGCAAGGAAAGAAAACTAAGACCAAAACTATCATGAAAAATAAAATAAAATATATATTATATATACTCATATATTTTATATGTAAAATATAGCATGACCAAATGGAGTTTATCTCAAGAATTCAAAGTTGGTTCAACATTAAAAACATCAATTGGTGTGATTCCTCACATTAACAGATCATTTCAATAAACACTCTCATTTCTGGAGATACAGAGGAGGCATTTGACACAATTCGACACCTATTCATGGAGTGTCACTCAGCAGTCTAGGAATAGAAAGGAACCACCTCAAACTGATTCAAGACAATTGTGAAAAAGTGTAGCATGGTTCCTGATAGTGAAAGACTGAACGCCGTCCTCCTGCGATCCAGAGTAAAGTTAGGATGATCACTCCTGCCATGTCTCCTCAGCATTGTACAGATAGCCTAGTTAGTGTAGACGGCAGCAAGAAGCAATAAAAGACATGCAGACTAGAAAATAAGACGTCGGGTTACTCTGTATGTGTGGTGGGGGCGTGCGCATGTGCACACTGTCCATCATGGTAGACTCGAACCACGTGTTGCTAAGGAGCGTTTCCATGTTTTGAATTAAGAGATGCTCCCAAGTGTAAACACTTTTAAATACCGAGTATGAAAAAAAGAATGTAAACTATTTTATTAATAATTTTTAAAACTCATTACATGGTAAAATGATAATATTTTGGGAAAAGTAGGCTAAATGTGATAAATATGTGTTAATTAAAATCAAATTTACCTACTTTTAATGTGACTGCTAAAAACCTTAGTATTATACATGTGGCCTGCATTATGTGTGCATGGAATATGGGTCTGTATTGAAAATCCTGTGGAACCTGAAAACACTACCAGAACAAGTAAGTGGCTTTAGTGAGGCTGCAGTTTACGAGGTTGAGAGAAATACACTATATTCCTGTATATTAGAACCTTCCAATCAGAAACTAAAAAAAAAAAATGCCATTTAATATAGCATCAAAAATATAAAATACTGTTCTGTGGATACACGAGAGACTGTCTTTGGTGCGTGCCCAAGGAAGCGTGTGGACAAATCGGTGGGGCACTGGGTAAATCAATTTCAGTGTTTTCCCTGAATGAAATGTTAACTTAGAATCAAATGAGCAAAATAGATCTACATATATCAACACTGATAAATCTTAAAAGCATAGTGTTGAGTGAAGCAGGAAGTTTCAAAATTATACTGATAATACATGTGTCTACATTTTGAATACTTCGGAGCACAACCATTAGATGAAAACACAGATGACCTACTGATCTTCGCCTCCTGGTTTTTTCTGGGGAAGGAGGAAGGAGGATGGGAAAGGGGGATTTTAGCTCTGACTTCCCCAGTGTCCGTGTGTTTCCTAAATATACATAATACACGTCAAAGAATAGCATCCAAGGCCAGTTGGGTATCATGTGCAGTGTACAAGGTGATTTATGGGTGGCTGTCCTATTATTTGTTGTACTTTTAAAAATTCTTGTTTTACTGGTTTTAGTTTTTTTTTTTTTACCTTTTATAGTAAATTTTAATATTAAAAAGAAATCAGACATACTGAATATAAGTCTGCCTTTGGCATGCCCTTGACAGGCATTTGCCAGCTGGCTTTGAGAATCCAGCTCCATTGTCTGCCTTACAGCTGAGGACCGTCCCCCCACTGCTCCCTCGCTGCACAGCCTCCGATGTGTTGTTCACCATCATGAAAAATCAGCCCTCCTTTCCCCCAGCTCCCCAAATTTGTGTTAGTGTTACTAGTTTTAATAAGAAGTGTTCTATTTTTGAAACTTAAAAAACATTATACAGCACTTTACAAATGCCAGAGAATGTAACACTGAATGATGTTGGGATTTGGTCACTGGGATCTGCATTTAACAGTGAATGAAAACCCAGTCAAGGGTTCAAAGATTATGCTCATTTATACTAAATAACTAAAAGGTGACATCATTACATTTATCTGGAATAAATACTTGGGGGATTAATGGACATAATCCTTAAATCCTATAAAGCAGTTCTTACTATAATTAAATATTAATTGTTTTTGTTGGTTCGCAGCTATTCTAAAAAAATAAACAACAACCCAAAACCACACAAACCAAACGATTGAAAAAATATAATGAGAATGATTAAAAGGAAGGCATCTGGGCCTTGAAATATGCATGCTCCTGAGTGGGACATGGCTATATCTTTTAACAGTTTTTCCTGCTGACCCATGTGATGGCAGTTGTATCATTAGCATGGAAAAATTAAATAAAATAATTGTACGTTGATAAAAATCCTGCCACTCTCTTCCTTCAGTTGTCTTTTGCATGTCTTCTCTGAAAGTACATGCTGTAGTCTAACTGCAAGGACACAGTGTGGTGCACGCAGGGACTTGGTCCACATCTCCTGCTTTGAATTCCACGTCAGCTTCCTGCTGCAGACATCTTTGAGGAAGATGAAACTCAGAATCTAGATAGGATAATCGATCCTTAACTTCTTGCCTTGTTGGAAATGCAAAGTCACCAAGGCTAAGTAGGAGACAGATGGATACTGCATGCTTTAAGGATGAGCACAGACGCTCAGGGCTGTCTTATGAACTGAAAATGGGAACATGCCTTTATCATTTGCAGGGCATCTATCTGCTGGTCTCTGGTGTGGCCTCTGGTTATTTGTGAGTTCACAGTGGGGTGGGGGTGGAGAACACAGAGTCCCTAAACCTCATGGGGTAGAAGTAGGGTCCTAAAAAGGTGTACTCCAGTATCATGATTATAAAGAGCCAATTTTTTCAGCTAGGATTTCTTGGGTGTCTGTCTTGTGGGAGGTCTGCGTGGGTCCAGAGTCTCTTTTGTTGCTTTACAGGATGATCTGATTGTGGGGAATTCACTTTCACCCAAAATGCCAGTTTATGATTTTATTGCTACTCCGGGAATGCTCCTGTCTGCTAACCAAATACCTTCTTGAGGGTGTTGGGTTACCTGGGAACCCTGTTCACTTGCATGCATGTTGTAGATCAGACCAGAACCGGGTGGGTTATGACTCTCCTTGGGCATTTTATTCAGACTGCAACAGAGTCTGAGGAATATCACTGTTACACAGTGAGGTCACTGCTTTTGGCAGGTTATGTTGGGCAAAAGTCTTGGGCTCTGCCGCTTGGAGATCTTGGGGGATCAGTATCAACATCTGGCTAAAACTCAAGTCAACCAATTTAAGGTCCCCTCCATAAGAAGTGGTACAGGGAAAAGGATGAATGTTTTTGCCATGAGAACATTTTCCCCTCCATTGGAGGAAAACCTAGGCTTGCTTCAGTTGGCATCTTCTTTTCTGGATGCCCCTTCACTCATTATTCAGATATGCCCCAGAGTGCGAACCTGTCCCTTTGTCAGATGATGTCATTGGAATCGCCCACAGACCTGGAGTCTGGCCAGCAAGGATGGGTGAGCGCATAAGGACACTCATTTCTAAGCCCTGGAAACACTCCCATTGCCCCATTGCCGATAAGCTGTTACTTAATTAAATGAATTAACTTTTCCTTAAGATTCCAAAAATATTTCTAACTGATTCCAGTTGAAAACAAAAAAAGGCCCTAGGAATATTTGGAGAATGTGTCAACCGCTAAAGGAGCAACTAAGGTTTCCTTCTGATTTTCAGGACAGGAGGTTGTGCATGTATGGTCAGCAGTCAGGGTGGTGCCTTCCAGAGCACGGTAGCCTAACCTGGCTCCAGCCTCACTTGTAACCCTGAGGGGCTCATGCCCAGCACCATTAAACAGAGAGCTTGGGCATCTATACCTGTTAGATATGAACCATATCCTCAAGATGCCAGGCATTTTTTTTTTTCCACACAAGTAATAAAGTGACTTAGTAATGGTGAATTTCTGTAGATAAAGGCCACTGGTTGAAATTTTAGGAGCTCTTGGAAATCTCTCTGCTTCTCACTGTTTCTCGCTTCAATTCAGCAAGTAGCTATTTGTAGTAACTTGTGTTTGTTTTTGTAGGTGCCTGTTTCTAGGCTGTGGTGTTAGGGCATAGGGAGCAGAAGAGGCAAACACTCCTGGCCTCCTGGAGCTGACAGTCCAGCTGGGCAAAGAGTAAACGAACTGTGCAACACAGCACTAAGTTACAGTTACAGTTTGTTGGGCGTGGCGACTATTACCGCGAAGGGAGGGGAATGAGATGAGGGAGGGGTGAGTGCTGGTGGGTTTGCAAAGGTCAGTGGGATGGTGAGGGGCTGTCTCCCGGACAGCTGCCAAGGAGAAGGCCTGAGGGGTCAGCCTGGTGGTTTGGGGACAGCAAGCAGGAACACCCGGACTCCAAGTCTGGCTTTACCTCTCGCTGGCTGTGAGTGCCTTAGTTTCTGTGAGCCTCAGTTTCTTCTTGTTTAAAATGGGTACAGTACACTGCACAGGTCAGTTTGCAGAGTTGATTACTGATAAAGCCTCTAGTGCTGCAGCTGTCCCCAAGTGAAAAGCAAAAGCAGTCAGAAGTTCTAGGAGGAGCCGCAGTGGGGAGTTTGAAGGATATGTGGTGGCTCTGTGCTGTGGGGCTCGCCCCCTGCTGTTCAGCACCACGGGGAGCTCCTGGTGGGGGAGGGGCTGCAGGACCCCCAGAGCGGGGTGCACAGGGGAAGCCCTTCCCTTGGCCAGCTCACCCAGGGGCAGTGGAAGGGGGTCATGTCTTCATTTCCCCTTTTTCACGTCCATCAATGCTACAAAATATACTATTGCCTGGATCCTGGGAGCATATTTCTCGGTTGCTGGTCTGACCACACAGGGAGAGCAGAATTGTGAAGAGATCATAGTCTCTAGGTAGAGCTTCTTGTATATAGTGTTTTTTGTTAGCCTTTTATAAAGAACTGTAGATACTGACTTAAAATGCTTATGTACACATATGAATATACGTATGTTATGTGTATCGAAACCTCATTGATGTCAAATATTCTTCATGAAAAGACTCATAATCCATGAGGCTCCCACAGAATTAAACGAAATAATTCTGTCTGCTATGAATGAGAAGGTGTCACTGAGGGAGAAGTTCCTGGGCACAGAAGTCAGTCTGATGGTGAGAGACACTGCAGAGGAAGAAGGCATGGCGCTTCCTGCCCCGAGGAGGGTGAGGGAGAGGCGGATGAGTGAATGCCCCCCCCCCCACACACACGGGCTGCAGGTTTGCATCTGGGGAGGCTGAGAAGCAGGAGGAGCTCAGGTGGGCATGAAGGAGTGTCGTGCCGTCCAGGCGTCCAGGTGAGGGTGTCCGGGAGTCAGATGACCGTGTGGAACCCAAAAGAAGGCTAGCGTCAAGGTAGGGATGTGAGCGTCATTGTGGTGGAAGCCAGGGCTGACGGATAGGATGGGGAGACCTCCCAGGAAGGGCGAAAGAGGTAAGGAAAGTCTCAGCTGTGAGTGTGTGTGACCTCTGGCCAAAGAGGGAGAAACTTTGCAACTGGAGACTGTGTACAGGTGTCAGGAAGTAGAGGGACTGAAACTTTCTACCAGTGAACAACTTCCCAGTTACATATGGTGAGTCCATTCTAGAGATCTGCTGTACAAGCTAGTGCCTGTAGGTAGCAGGACTGAACGGAGCCCTCAAAAACTGTGGTTAAGAGGGTAAATACCATGTTGGGACGCCTGGGGGCTCAGTAGGTTAAGCGTCTGATTTTGGCTCAGGTCATGATCCCACGGTCTTGAGATTGGGCCCTGCGTTGGGCTCCCTGCTCAGTGGATAGTCTGCTTCTCTCTCTCTCTCTTTCTCTCCTTCTCCCCTTCCCCCCTCAAATAAAGAAATAAAATCTTTTTTAAAAAAAGAGATAAACTATCATGTTGAGTGTTTGTACCACAAAAAAAGGGTGCAAGAGGACACTTGGAGGTGATGAATATGTTTATTATCTTGATTGTGGTGATGGTTTCACAGGTGGATGCATATCTCCAAACACATCAGTTGTATACAGTGGATACGTCCACTTTTTGTATAAATAAAGCCATTTTCTTTTTTTTTTTTTAAGAGAGAAAAGAAGTATGAATACTAAGCAAAGGCTATTTAGTCTAGGCTGTGCAAAATTTGAAATGAAGTGGAAAGAACATCTATCCTGTCGAGATGAGGTTTCCATTGTGCATTGCTTTTTTATTTACTTAAAAACAAGCCCCCATGTAGAGATTGCATTAAAATCAGTTAGTGAAAGATGTTCTTGATTTTCTTTCACAGGAAGATAGATAATTCATTGAAGAAATGTACTTTGTGGGCGCCGCCTTTATGATTATGCTCCAAAATGTTTAATTACAGGAGCTTTTTAAATATTTTTTTCTAAGCTACTTTTTAAATCTTTTCATTTAGCTTTTCAGAGGTTAAGCATGGATTTTAAAAGGAGTTATTATCTGAGCCTGTTTTAACTTGGACATCTTAGAGTTAGTCCTTTCACACTCTGTGTGCAAATAGCATTCTTCCTGTCCTCCTGTGGCCTATTTAGCATGCCCTCCAGAGTTGCCCCAGGCACCGCGCTGTTGGGTTAAACGCTGAAATGTAGTCCCAGCTCCATCCCTGAGGATCAGAAATTCCAGCAACCCTTCACTGTGAGAAATTTCTTAGACAGAATCTGGGAAGTTAGAGATGTGATTTCAGATGTCAAAGCAAAACAGAACAGAATTTTGGATTAAAAAAATCAATACATATTAACTGAAATCTGTCAGATGAGCCAGAAAACCAGAAGTGTTGCCCCAGAAGCCTGGGAAGAATAGGCGGGCCCTCTCAGGACTGGAGAGACTGTAGAACCCCACTGGAGTTACCGAAGGCAGGACCTTTCTGGAAGCGCAGTTCTCTTAGGAGAGGGCTTTCAAATGTCCTCAACAAGATCAAGTGCCTGAGGCTTGCAGGAGCCTCTGGGGTTTGGAGGTGAGGCTTCCAGCGACATCTCGTGTCTAGTGCATGGGAGACAGGCAAGTGGAATTGTATCACCGGGCATGGTTGCTACCTGCTTTCGAATGGCTGGACTTTCTAAACGACTTCCAATAATCGTTTACTTATACAGACACATACATATATATATATATATATATATATATATATACACAGATTTTTAAAATGTCGGTATTAATACTAATTTTATCTGCATATAAAGATTGCTTTATGTATTTTTGGCCCATTCTTCTGCCTCTAACTGCTTTCTCTTGTTGCGTTGTCTACCCCATTCTTGACCATACTTCATGGTGGCGGTGACAGTTGGCAACTGTGCTGTGTCCCTCACTTCCGTAGGACTGTCTCCAGACATTCCTCACCGAGTGAGATCCTGGCATGGGGACTAAGACTTTTATTTACATAATTACATTTAATGTTAAGTAAGTATCAATTCCTCTTTTACCTGGTGTTTTTATAAAAAATCGTCATTGAATTATGTTAAATACCTTTTTGACATCTTTAGAAATGGATTCTATAGATCCTTTAATATAATTACTTACATTTAAGGGTTTTGATTGCTCATTGTAGTCCCTAGCATCATACAGTGCTACATTTGTCTGCTTCTTAATAACTTTTGTCCTGAATTCCAACATGTCTGGTACCGAAATCGTAACCCCAAATTAAATGTTACTGCTTTTGCCAGGCATACTTTTTCATATCCTTTTATTTTTAATCTCTCTGGGATATTTTACAGTGTTGTTTATATAGAGTGGAATCATTGTTTTCAAGCATGAAATACTTTTTAATAGGTTAGAGCCATTTGCATTATTTTTTAAAAAGATTATTTCAGAGAGAGAGGGTTAGCACGAGTAGGGGAAGCAGAGGGAGAGGGAGAGGGAGAGAGAATCTCAAGCCGACTCTGCACAGAGCTCAGAGCCGGTGTGGTAGCCATTTGCATTATTATGTTCAGTAGTTTGGGTCTCAGTTTTGCCCTGTAGATGCACGTGAGTGAACCCAGGTACATATGTGCGTATGGCACAAGCACCCAGCCTTTCCCATGTGGTCTGTTGGTGTTTTCTTTCCTTCTCTCTCTCTCTCGCTTTTCTTTCTTTTTGGAGGGGAGATGGTTTTTCTGGGCACTCAGAATGAGTCTTTTTCATCTTGTTACCTCATGTGAGCACTCGCCTACGACACCTGAGTTCCCTCTTTCTTCTGTCTCTGGGTTTCCCACCCTGAGAGGCACTGCTGAAGTTCACCAGCAGCCACAGGCCCTGGACTTTAAGGATCTTCATTGAATTCTTTTTTTAAAAAAAGATTTATTTTTTTTTTAAATAGATCGGGAAAGAGAGGGAGAGAAGCAAACTCCCGGTGAACACGTGGGGAGCCTGATGCGGGACTCGATCCCAGGACCCCAGGATCATGACGTGAGCTGAAGGCAGATACTTCACCAACTGAGTCACCCAGGCGCCCCCCACCCCTGAGGTCTTACGGATACTGTTTCCGCTACCTCTTTTCTTGTCCTCAGGTGATGAGGGCACCTCATTTCCGTGCCCCCATCCTGCTGCCTTTCAGTCTCAGTGCCGAGGCTAAACGTGCTCAATGCCCACCGCATGCCCCTCCTTGGAAGCTCCCCAGTGCCCCCCCCTCCGGCTTGTCCTTGGGGAGATTCCTCCAAAAGCTCTTGCTCCTGGGAACAAAAGCCCTGAGTTCCTCAGGGACTCGCGGTCCTCTCCCATCCTCTACGTCACCGCTGTTGTTAAGTCTCCCTAATTCGGGCCCTCGGGGTCTCTGGCCTGGATTGTCCTTTCTGCGGAAATTTCAGCCGTTGGCCGTGGCCGTTTCTGCCTCCAGAGAGGAAGGGGCTTGTAGCGCCATCCCTAACAGTAGGGACCCCTCTCTTCTCCGGTCCTCTGTGGGGACAAAGGGGACATATGCCCTTCCAACCTGTCACCGGTGCTGTGCTGCTTCAGGGCACTTTCCCGGTCTGTCCTCCAGACCCACTCCCAGACTCCGCTGATGGTTATTTTTTGCCTTCTTTTGTTGGCCCGTTTTTCTGCTGGTAGAAACTTCCTCTTCAGCAGGCCTGCAGCTGGGAGAAGCGGGATGCGGGGGGGCTCACCCTCCTGCATAGTGGCGGCAGCCAGGGTACCTGCCAGAGGGGGTGCAGGAGGTGCGGAGCCTGCGGGAAATGGGTGCCCCGTGGCCAGGGTGTAAGGTGCTGTCAGGGAACCAGACCTAGAGCAATATGTCCTGCACTGGCCGTTGGCTGAAAGGGGTGGCTGCAGGCAAAATCGAGAGCAAAGTGCCCAGAGGGCTGGAGCAGAGCTGGAGAGCCTGGCGGGGAGACCAGTCAGGAGCAGGCCTGGGGCTTCAGAAGCTTTGCTGCGGGGCTTGGGGTTCCTGTAGAAAGAAGGTGGGAGGCTGGAGAGGTTTACTGAGAGGATCCTTCAGGAGCCCCGTCCCCTGCTGGGGGTGCAGGTAGGTACCCTCCTGAAGGCCCCCTGCTCACCCACACAGCCTGTGTCCAGCCTGGGACCATCTGGAACTTTGGTTTACCCTGAGGCCTCTGGACCCTGAGATAAGGACAGGGCCTTCTGGTCACTATTGCCTGGAGCTGCGGATCTCAGTTTCCCTGGGGATTTACAAATTCTGTCCTACCTGCCTCAGAGGCATTGTCATGAGAATAAATTAAAGATGCAGAAGAATGCCACACACAGGCCCCAGTCAGGTGATGGCGTCTGTTCTCTTTCCATGTTCGGGGGTGACTTACACAAGGAGCGCCTCCCCCCCAGGGCCTCTTGGGCTGGGCTTTCTCTTGCTTCCCTGTGTCTAGTTTAGTTTTATCCAAGGCCTGGACCAGTCCTGGGCTCCGTGTTGAGCAGCTTCATTCATTACTGACTGTTATTTTTTTCAAGTTCGGAAATTCACTGAACAAATCCACGAGTGTACACTTTATAACCTTAAACATTGAAACTCCCTTTCATGTTAAAATGTTGCCCCACAAAATAGGCTGAGAAAGTCACCTTTCTTCTTAGAGTGAGTCTCCGTGTGATCCTCTGGCTTAGTTTCTCAGGAGCAGGACTATGTCAGTATGGTATTAAACACTAAACAAAACAAGAACAAACGGATGACAGCTCCGCTCAGGCTGTGCTCCTGAAGATGACGAGCAACAAAATAAATAAAAATAAAATGGAAAATCGTTATTCCCCTGGTGAGATATGTAATAACCGACAACAGAAACTAGGAGGCAGAGGTAATTGACTTTCTAGTTTGAAAACAGCCAACTGGATGTAGCGTGTTTAGTTTCCAATTCCCGTTAAAGAAAACAGTTTGCACGTATTTCAAAATGTGCGGTATGAATTTCCCATCGATTCCTACTTTGCTGCCTTGTCCCTGTAGGTCTCCATCTATCACTTCCAGACATGGCTTAGCGTTTCTGTTCTCACATAATCTGGCAGAAGACTTCTGTAGGAGAGCTAGTCAGTCATGCTCTGCTCTAAGATAGTGTTTTGTTACGAAAGTTGTAATAGAGTAGAAGTGCATTCCCATGCAGTGTAGAAAATGAAATTCACGGGTACATCCACCTTGCAGAGCTGACCCTATGCCCGTTTTGGAGGTTTCTATTGGACGTTTTCCTCTGCACTGACATGTTCTTGAGCTCATATTCTGCCCTTAGTTTGGTAGCTTGCTTTCTTCACGTGTATTTAAAATTGTTCATTGGCATTAATTCAACTTCCTGCAGAGTTTTCCTCTTCTTGTTAGATATTTAGGTTACTCAAAATTTTCCCATTATTATCATCATGCTGTGATACCCTCCCCCTCCTTATGTATAGAGAAATTTCTGTGCTTTTTATAGTCATCTCTTGGTATAGATTACAAAGAGTGAAATTGCTGGTCCAAAACAGAATTTATAAGTTCCAGAGTATACTTCCAAACAGCTTTGCAAGGAAGATTTAATATGTTATTCCCCACCTGTGAAATAGGGTTCATTCTTCTTCTTCTTCTTTTTCTTCTTTTTTTTTTTTTTTTAGCCACAAAGACTTTAACCATACCTGCTGTCTTTCCTAGGCTCTATTTGTGTGATAAATAATGTCATGAGTATTCGTTTGAGGCTAAGATAGATGAATAAAATTAGTAATTATAGCCGTGACTTACACTGTTGTCCCTGCTGACATTCTGTTGTTCTGTTAGCAAAGAGAAGGCCCCACCTGTCCTGCCACGTGTAAGAGAGACTGGGATCCAAAAGTCCGCCTGAGATGGGAGAGCCATGATTAGATGCTCTTGCGTTAGCACTGGTAACTCAGCTGATGGAATGATCCTTAAGCATGACCTGAGCTGAAATCAAGAGCCAGCCGCTTAACCACTGAGCCACCCAGGAGCCCCTATATATATTTATTTCTATTTATTTTTATACAATTCCATTGGCATGGTCCTTCACCCACTCTGTAATTTGCACTTTCTATTCCTACATGTGTCATATACAAGCCAGTATTACAGGCAACCAGGAAAATACTGATTTATATTTTAAAGCTTTTCCTCAGGGGGCACCTGCGTGGTCAGTCGGTGAAGCTTCTGCCTTTGGCTCAGGTCATGATCTCAGGGTCCGGGCATTGAGCCCCATATCCGGCTCCCAGCTCAGCAGGGAGTCTGCTCTGCCTCTGCCCCTCCCCTCCGCTCATGTTCTCTTTTTGGCTCTCTTTCTCTCAAATAAGTAAATAAAATCTTAAAAAAAAAATAAAGCTTTTCTTCACTGTTTGTTAGCCATTTGAAAGTGTCTCCCCAAAAAAGCTTGTTTAAGAGCAGCTGCTACCTTGAGCAACACAGTCATTTATACCCTGGGTTGAGATAACAAAAGGCCTGTGTAATTTTCTTGTCATCGTAAACACCTGGATAAAGTCTGTCCAGACAGTATTCCCGAAGATTCTGGCAGATTTGATGTTGGTTGTGATCACAGCTGTTACTATCAGTGTTCCCCTTCCTTGGCCAGCCTGAGGCTGTGACCTATTAGATTGTCCTTGAACTGGACCTGAGTTGTTCTTTTGAACTTATGAGAAAAAGAAAAACACTAGTTAATTTAAGCTTGAACTTATAAAGTATTGGAATTTGCTGAGTGTCTTATGAATCGTCATCACTTTTCCCGATCTGTATAACTGATCACCAGGTGTTCATTTTTGCAAAAGGAAAAAAAAAAGATTTATAATAAAGACAATTTGAAAGCTAAAAAAAAGTTATTATGTAATATATAATGTTCTGTGTAATATCGAGTATGTTTTACAAATTATGTATAGTAACATAAAACTTTGGTTTCATATAAATATATCAAACATGTTTTATAAATTAATGTAGTATATAGTAACTTGAACATCTATCTTACGTATTATATAATGTGTATGTTATATATAACTTATGAATACATAAGTTTACAATGTTTACATTAATGTTTACAAACATTTATAATGTTTACACTAATATACTTATATACTGTTACATACTTATATTTTATAATAGTATACACATATCATATTTAATATTTAAGTTATATAAATGAGTAAGACAATTTTATTAGAAGTTAAATTTAAGATAAATAACAGTTGTATCTACTACTTGCATCCTGAATAGGTAAGGGCTCAAGATGAAATATTTTATGGCTTCTGTGGAAAGGAGAGGAATCCACTTGTACTAACATAGCATTTGCTTTGAACTTACTATTTATAGAGGATAAAATAATGAAAATCAAACTTGTCTTAGTTGGAGCATTAATTGTTAGTCTAAAGTGAAAACAACTCAAAGATGTTTAGTTTTTAAGCAAGTCAGTTTTCTAATTATCAATTCTGATATCGAATTGAACAAAATGAATTTCCCTTGAAGAGTTGTATGTCTTTAGGGATTCAGTGTACACTAATTATCTCTTCCATGCATAGATTGGAGGAGACTGAAGAAATGGTTTAATGTGCCTGGGTAAAGTCAGGAGTTTTTGCCTATAAAACTCAGAGCTCCGGAGAATGCAAATACATTTAACTTACTGAAGTAAGACATTCGAAATGAAAGTGTATACACTCCATAAACCGTGGATGGCATCAGCAACATGAATAATATATGAACTATTATTGTAATTAGGCTCAAAGAAATAGTCTGCTTGCTGTGATTTTCAAAATTTAAATATTAATAGTATATGGAAACACTGTTTATTCCTGCTGTAATTTTAGATATGACTCACTTTTTTTCTTTTCAGGGAGAGAGAGAAAGAGAGGAAGAGAGAGCGGAAAGGAGGGTGGGGGCAGAGGGAGAGGGAAAGAGAGAATCTCAAGCAGGCTCCACACTCAGGGCAGAGGCTGACAAGGGGCTCGGTCTCACAACCCTGAGATCGTAACTGAGCAGCAATCTAGTCAGACGCCTAACCTGAGCCACCCAGGTACCCCATAACTCATATTCTCTACACTGTAGGAAAAAAGCCTCAGTTTTCAGTGCAACCATAAATTGTTGCATTGCAGGTAATTGATGAAATGTCCATGGTTCTGGGTGGAATAATCTGCTGTTTCCTATGCTAATCTTCATTTTTCCCAGCACTGAATAATAAATATAATTTCTTTTCTCTCTATGCTGAAATCTGATGGGATTCCACAGTCTAATTGGATTTCCAAAAGAGATGAGTTTATTCTTTTAATTTAGTAACATGAGTTATTCTGTGAGAGAACCTTTTATTTGCAATATCCTCAGTCATGTGGAACGGTGATCTCAGTGGGCAGTACCCACCCTGAAAACATTAGCAAAACCTGGGGATTTGTCAGAGATGCAGATTCTCAGGCCCCACCCCAGAACAAGGGAATCAGCCCTAGGGGTGGCCCCAGCAACCCGTGCTGCTTTCCCAAGCTCTCCAGGTGGTTCTGATGCCCTCTACAGCTGGAGAATGCTGCACAGTGGATTTTTTTTCACGCAACACTCCTGCTTGAAATTAACTTTACTCCTCTCCTGCAGTGAGGTTTCTTAATGCTAGGAAGTAGGTTGTACTTGAGGTTTTGGACGAAGACCTGGCATATCAGTTAACTTTGAGAATGGGGTAGACCACCCCGGACTTGAGTGGCTTAAGACAGCCCTGTGGTCTCAGTGGGACAGTTCTCGTCTTGGCTAGGTTCCCTTATGTGTCTGTGGTCGACTGCTGGTTGGCTGGGGGCCAGATGGTTTGGGATGCCCTCAGCTGTGATGCCTTGTCTGTCTTCTTCACGATCTTCCTTCCTCCAGCAAGCTTTTCCAGGCTCATTCATGGAGGTTCTAGAGAAAGGATAGGACCAGGACCTCGGAGTCATTGCAGGTCCCCTTCTGTCATGTGCTCTTGACCACCCAGACTCAAGGCCAGCTCTGCTTTAAGGGCTGGGGAAAAAGGCTTTGCCACTTGATAAGAGGAGATGCGAAGTCACCCCCCAAAGGAGGGAGGGAATAACGAGATGCAAACATTCCACCCTGCCCCGCACAGCCCTGGGGATCGGGATCCAGACAGAAGACTTGTTGGCTAAAGAATTCTGCCCCTCTTTCCTGTAGTGCATTCACATCGAAGCCTTCTGAATGTTCTCTGAAGCTGAGAAGTCGGACACAGTGGGTCATAGAGAACAGAGGTGTTCAGAGGCACCTAGTCATCCCCATGATCAGTGAGAATACCATGCTTGCAAAAGTCAAATAAACCTCAAAATTGGACCAAAAACAAAAAACAAAAAAAACATTTTTAAAAAGCTAAGTAGAAACAAGTAGATTTCCTGGATATCCTATGTGATTTCTAGAATGGACTTTGCTTAATGATGAACTGCATGCTCTCAAAGTCCCACTGGCTTCAACACATGGCTGATGATGTCCTCAGGATGCCAAAAGCAGTAGTCATGGATAGACTCGAATAACATAGAGTACTCTAGTTTTGTTCTCCTGCTGTTTACATTTCAAGAGTGTTTGTGGTAAGTAAAAGAGTAGGAAAAAAGAAAAAAGTATGCTGTGACTAATGGCCTTTGGACCAAAATATAATATGGACCTTTTTCATATTTACAATAAGTGGGCTAGTTTTGAATACTTCATGTTATACTTTACGTTATTCATGGCAGTAATAAACTGTTTTGTATATTAGTATTATATAATGAGGAAGAAGTATTTACTTGCATTTCCAGATAATTTGCTAATACGGACCTAAAGCAGTAATTAACAAACTATGATCAGATGTATTTAAGATATAATTTGTATGTTTAGAGACACCCTTTCATTCTTTTCCCATATATGTTTAGGGAAAATGAGACACATATTCGGTGGTATTGTCGCCTCACTTAGGACTTCGGCTCTCTGGCTCACAGCTTCTCATTGATTCTACCTGTACACGTTAAATAACACTTCTGTATGGACTGTTGATCTCAAAATATGTGTAAGAAAAAGTCTGTGCCTGCAATAATCCCATTATCCAATAATAATAATTATTATTATTTTTAAAGATTTTATTTATTTATTTGACAGAGACAGAGATAGTGAGAGCAGGAACACAAGCAGCGGGAGTGGGAGAGGGAGAGCAGGCTTCCTGCCAAGGAGGGAGCCCGATGTGGGACTCGATCCCAGGACCCTGGGATCACGACCTGAGCCGAAGGCAGACGCTTAACGACTGAGCCACCCAGGCGCCCCTCATCATCCAGTAATTATTAACGATCCCAGAAGGCTGGATATTACGGCAAAGACTGGTCGCCTAACACTTGCTGGTATACAAAGCAGAGCAAATATCGGTCATTTGGGGAAGAGTCAGGTGGGACTGATTTTGAGGGAACCCCAAATGCGGTGTTCAGTTTGAAGGAATTAGACCTCATGCCCGAGGGGCGGATTGAGAGCCAGGCCATGACGATTTGGGGGTGGCTGAAGTAGGACTGCCGGGGGCTGGCCAAAATCGCTTTGAGTAGTGCGTCAGGCGGCCATTGCCACAATAATGCTGAAGTAAAATTATCCCAAGCTCAGTGGCTTGAATCATGAAGATGATGTTTTTCACTCAGACCTATGGGTTGGCTGGGTTTTGGCTTATGGCAGCTGGCCCTCGCTCCAGACTGCTGAGGGGTTCAGACCTGCCCCATATACGTGTACAATCTTCATGGATCAGGAGCTACTCAGTATTTTCTCACGGCAGATCCTCCGAGCACAGAGACCAAGCTCAATTTTTAAGCACTCTTGAGGCCACTGCTACCATCATGTCAGCTAACAGTCCATTAGCCAAATAAGTCATGTGGCTAAACCCAGCACCATTGGGCCATTGGGGCTGCAAGTGTCCTCTGCCCGCAAGGGAGTTGGAACAGAGTCAACATTTGCTGACCCACAGTCCACATTGTTCCAAGTAGGGCAGGAAGAATGGGGTTTCGTGAAGCTGATGTTTATTCTCATAAATGTACACAGGCTAATGCAAAGTTTATTTCCATTTCTCATTCTAATTGTTTACCTCAAACCCTTAGCTCATGTTTTGGAGAGATGGTGAGATTTATTGTTTTTTTTCCCTAGCATAATTTACCTCCAAGCACGTGGTCTTTTTTAGTGGCAGCAATTTTGAAATGGCTACATTTTTTTCTAAGAATAGTATTGGCAACTTCCTAGTGAGATTAGCGTGTGTTCTTGACTTGACCTTAAAATAGAATGGGCTACAGTTACTGTTGTGTTTATTTGGGAATGTAAATTAAAAATAAATTTGAAATCTGGCATGTAACAGTAAC
This sequence comes from Callorhinus ursinus, assembly GCF_003265705.2. NCBI lineage: Eukaryota > Metazoa > Chordata > Mammalia > Carnivora > Otariidae > Callorhinus > Callorhinus ursinus. The sequence goes on along the minus strand of NW_027397065.1, from coordinate 87,682,286 downwards.
AACTTAAATAACTTGAATGCATTGTCCTTAGCAATTTAAGAGGTAATTGTGTCTTTGCAAAAATGATGGTATAACTCCATCCCAACTGCAGGGCTAAAATTATGATTAGCACAGGTGATAAGCAGGGACCCTTCATATACTGTGCTCAGAAAGCTGGAAGCATCTACTTGGCTCTTTTACTATAAAATATAAACTATATTAAGTATAAAGCTATAAGAATTTTGTTCTTTTAGCTTAAAATATACTTAGCATTAACAAAATTAAGACTCTTGAGTTTACAATCTTTAGACATCGATACTTATCAGTGTCCCAGAAGCATGATATTGATTAAGTAATAAGATAATGATTGGCATATTCCTTAAGAACATCTTCAAAATGAAGGTGTCAAGAAGGACAGCAATTTAAATAGAGGTTCACTTGGGGTTAATGTTTTTCTTTTTGTATATTAAATGTGTTACTCTTCATCAGATTAAATTTTAATTTTTTTGTTGTGGACATGGCATCCTATATACATGAGTACGTATTTCTTATGGTATTAGGTAGTAATTATTATAATGTGCCTTGTCACTTTCTCCTTAGAAGGGCATGGAGAGGAGATCCCAGCCAGAAAGGAGATGGACACAGTGATGGATCTGGAAAGGCAATAGGCATTTAGGTCTTCAGGTCACCTCTGTGAAAATTAGGTTACACTGCATTTAGGAGGAGAAACCATCCCAAACAGCAGTTGTTTATGCAGGAGGTGATTTTGTCCCGGTCACACGTCAGAGAAGTCCTGAATTAGGGGTCCAGGGTTGGAAAGGGTGCATTGTGATGCCCATGGAGACGAGGCTCCCGATTGCCTGTGCATTTTCAGGCTGCAGCTGCACTCCGGACCACGCCTGTGCTCCCGGCTGGGAGGAGGGTGCTCTTCCTCCTTTGCAGAGGGTCTTACTGGAGATAAGGGGTTAGTATCCAGACTACCACTTGATAGCCAAAGCTGCTCAACATCACTGATCAACAGGGAGATGCAAGTCAAAGCCTCAAGGAGATATCCCCTCACACCTGTTAGAATGACCATCATCAAAATTTCAAAGATGACAAGTGTTGCGAGGGTATGAAGGAAGTGCTCACTAGGAAGTTGCCAATACTATTCTTAGAAAAAAATGTAGCCATTTCAAAATTGCTGCCACTAAAAAAGACCACGTGCTTGGAGGTAAATTATGCTAGGGAAAAAAAACAATAAATCTCACCATCTCTCCAAAACATGAGCTAAGGGTTTGAGGTAAACAATTAGAATGAGAAATGGAAATAAACTTTGCATTAGCCTGTGTACATTTATGAGAATAAACATCAGCTTCACGAAACCCCATTCTTCCTGCCCTACTTGGAACAATGTGGACTGTGGGTCAGCAAATGTTGACTCTGTTCCAACTCCCTTGCGGGCAGAGGACACTTGCAGCCCCAATGGCCCAATGGTGCTGGGTTTAGCCACATGACTTATTTGGCTAATGGACTGTTAGCTGACATGATGGTAGCAGTGGCCTCAAGAGTGCTTAAAAATTGAGCTTGGTCTCTGTGCTCGGAGGATCTGCCGTGAGAAAATACTGAGTAGCTCCTGATCCATGAAGATTGTACACGTATATGGGGCAGGTCTGAACCCCTCAGCAGTCTGGAGCGAGGGCCAGCTGCCATAAGCCAAAACCCAGCCAACCCATAGGTCTGAGTGAAAAACATCATCTTCATGATTCAAGCCACTGAGCTTGGGATAATTTTACTTCAGCATTATTGTGGCAATGGCCGCCTGACGCACTACTCAAAGCGATTTTGGCCAGCCCCCGGCAGTCCTACTTCAGCCACCCCCAAATCGTCATGGCCTGGCTCTCAATCCGCCCCTCGGGCATGAGGTCTAATTCCTTCAAACTGAACACCGCATTTGGGGTTCCCTCAAAATCAGTCCCACCTGACTCTTCCCCAAATGACCGATATTTGCTCTGCTTTGTATACCAGCAAGTGTTAGGCGACCAGTCTTTGCCGTAATATCCAGCCTTCTGGGATCGTTAATAATTACTGGATGATGAGGGGCGCCTGGGTGGCTCAGTCGTTAAGCGTCTGCCTTCGGCTCAGGTCGTGATCCCAGGGTCCTGGGATCGAGTCCCACATCGGGCTCCCTCCTTGGCAGGAAGCCTGCTCTCCCTCTCCCACTCCCGCTGCTTGTGTTCCTGCTCTCACTATCTCTGTCTCTGTCAAATAAAATTAAAAATAGGATTACTGTATGATTCAGTAATTTCACCTCTGGGTATATATGCAAAGGAAATGAAAACAAAATGAGGATCTCAGGGAAAATGTCTGTACTCCCATGTTCATTTTGGAAGCAAAGGAAGTGACCATCTGTGGATGAACAGATAAGATGTGATTATATGTACAAAATGTGTGTATATTTGTGTACACACTATGGAGTTTTATCAGCCATGAGAAAGAAGGAAATGTTACCATTTACAACATGGATAGACCATGAGTGCATTCTTCTCAGTGAGATAAGTCAGCCAGAAAAGGACAAATACTGCATGGTATCACATACATCTAAATCTAAACAATCTAAGAAAAAAGTCAAATTCATAGAAACAGAGTAGAGAAGTGGTTGCCAGGGTCTGGGAGGTGGCAAGGACATAGGGAGAGGTTAATTAAGGAGTACAGTCTTTCGGGGCACCTGGGTGGCTCAGTCGGTTAAGCGTCTGCCTTGGGCTCAGGGCATGATCCCCAGGGTTCCGGGATCGAGTCCCGCATCGGGCTCCCTGCTCAGCGGGGAGTCTTCTCCCTCTGCCTCCAGCTCCCCCTGCTTGTGTGCGTGCGCGCTCTCTCTCTGACAAATAAATAAATAAAATCTTAAAAAAAAAATAAAGAGTACAAACTTTCAGCTATAAGATGCGTAAGGTCTCCGTATCTTATGTAGAACATAGTGAGTATAGTTGGTAACACTGTATTGTATGATTGAGATTTACTAAGAGAACAGAATTTAAATGTTCCTATAAAAAAAGATAAATACATGAAGTGTTGGGTATGTTATTACTATTATATTATTATTGTAATTATAGTTATAATATATAATAATAGCTATTATATTATTAATTTAAAATTAATATACCCCACAAGGGAGAACCCTTGTGTAATGTGTATGTATATCAAGTCACCACAATGTACACTTTCAATATCTTCAATTTAATGTGTTAGTTATACCTTAATAAGCCTGAGGACCAAAACCACAACAAGGACTCTTCCTGGGAGAAACTGTGTACTCCCACCCACTTCCCACTGGCTGAATGGCCGCATCTGTGTAAAATGGAAGTGGATTATGTAGTCCTTTGGCTGGGTTAGCAAAAAATTGGGCTTTTATTTCCCCTACGGGGGGAGACTGGCAAAAGCTGTGTTTTGCAGTTTGTCCTCAGAGGGCTTTCTGAGAATGTTGTTACGGTCGTGCACTCTGAAATATCAAATAGCAACCTTTTAGTTATATTCATTGTAGCATAATAACTCCGTGTAATATTTTGCCTTCCTGTAGCTTTTATTTATTTTATAAGATGCCGTGAAGCCGTGATTATGTTTCTACATATGTGCCTTTGGCACTTTTCTTAAGGTAAGATGTCGCTTCCAAGCTAACCAAATCTTGTTTTTGAAAAGAGCTATAGATTTAGTTTGACTGATCCCTTTGTGTGTAGCTCTGTATGGGAAAATTAAACTTGGGTTTTTAAAAAATTTCCTCCCAGTTTTGGAGTGGGGATCGGTGAGGTAAGTCTTTGAGGTTATCCGTGTTGTGAATTTATTTAAGTAATGGTTGCTGGTTATGCTGTCCAGAAGCAACTCAAAAAAAATATTTTCAGGGTTGTGTTTAAATTCACGTTGGAAACATTATTAGGTTGCTAATGAAAAATGATTTCTATTAAGGTCTCATATTTTAGCACCTATGATAAGAGAGCACATTAAACCTCGCTATTTGGAGCATTGTCAAAATCTCCCAGAGACGTAAAAGCAGTGAAGGGCGGGGTCACTGGCTTATGTAAGATTTGGACTGTGATGGGAAGTAAGGATGGATAGTTGGGTAAAGATGCTTTTGCTCTTGATCGGTTATGGCTTCTGCGCATCTGATGGTAGTTTGTTGCTGTTCACGGGTTCTCTTGTAAATAGAGCACGTTGCCTAATAGATGGAGCAGTGTGGGACTGTCTCCAAGATGCCGCCTGTGTATTCGATTAGGGCTAATGTGTTTTAATTACCAGCAGCCTAAGAACCAAACAGTGCATCTTAGTGCATCTAACATTATTATTTTCAAGTAGCAGTTGAGTAACACTTGGAAGAGTGTCATGAATCTCTCAGGCTAATTAATGGAAATGTCTAAAAAGTACTGGCAGATGAAAGTAACAAACATGTCATCCCCAAATTGTGTTTTTCAGCTACTGATTGATAAAACTAGAGCAGTCGCCAAGTTTTAATTTCTCGATTAAATGGCATGCCCCATATTGCAGTTTTAGTCACATTTACTGAAGTTAATAATGAATGTATCTGACACATCATATCTCTCAGAGGAAATATTTCCCTCAATATTAAAAAAAATGCAGATCATCAAACGTAGCTACAAAAAAATCATTATTTGACATTCTATTTTAATGACAGCTTTTGACTATGATAGTAACTGACGGCAGTTCTTAACCAGAATACCTAAAAAATTATGACGTGCCTTTTGAATCATCAAATCGGTGAAATTGGTGAATATAACTCAGTGTGTTTTTAATATTTGCTTTGCTCTCATTTGAGTTGTTTTTAGCATCAGGCGGGCGATTGTGGTATAAATGGCAATTGTCTATGAAGCGGCATTCTCTATTCGAATCCCGTGTGTGGGGTGGATTAGAAAAGAACTTTAAGTGCATGTTTCTGTACCTGTGGCCCAGCTCCTTGGTGGCGTGGAACCAGCTGAGGGGCGCTGCGGCCATCCAGGTGATGGGGGGACAGGGGCAGATGGGGACCTGCCCAACAGTGGGCGGTTAGGCCTGGGAGGAGAGACGGGGAGCTGAAGCCTGTCAGAGAGGAATACAGCACCCAGCTTTGTGATAGCCAGACAGGGTTGGGATGCCCATGAATTTGCAATCAAAACTCAATTTTTTTTTGAGTTGGCTGGTGTTTACCTTAGCGTCAGTAAAAGCAGTGTGTTTTAATAAAAATATTCGAATAAACATGCTTCTGTAATTTGTCTTTTGAAACCTAGCACTTATATTTATACCTACTGCATGGTGCTGTTTTGGTTTTCCCCTATCAAATGGACTGTAAAAATCCTTTTAAATCTGGATGCTGTTCTCACATCCCTACTAATACTATCCCTCCAGTCTGTGAGGATTTGTTCAGTGCATCGTAACGAAGGTGGTGAGGAGAACGATCACTCCATGGTGTAGTGAGCACCATTCTGCGTTCCTTGGTCCAGTGAAGTATTTATTACCAAGTCCCCCGCCCACAACTGTACAGTGGAGGGCACTAAGGCCCAGCAAAGTTTGCGTAACCTTCCCAGTAACCACTGCTCTTTATTGATGGGTCCCAAATATAGACCCAGAGCTGCATCTGAGTCCAGTGCCAGGGCTCTGGCATTTCAACATGAAGCTTTATGGTTACACTCCATCCATCACATGGATGACCGGGAGCTGGGAGCACGATGCAGAGCAAATGAGCACAGCCTGGAAACGGAATGAGCAAAGCATGTAAATATCTCTATTTTAGCATGGTAGATACAGGTAAATTCTTTACATCCCTCCGCCCCCTGCCCACCCCAATCTATGGGCATTCAAAGGAAGAGGGGACTGTATTAGGTTGAAGGACTACAAATATTCCATGGAGACAGTGCTTTCAAAGGCAGGACCACATTACAAGAAGGAAGGACTCGCAGAGGGAGTAACAGCAACAACACAGCTGCAGAGGAACATGAAACAGGGTGGGGGGGTGTCCTCCATTCTGCGTTTTGGCTGCTTTACTTTGGTGTGTCATAGATGACACGAAGATAAACTTGTATTTTGTTCGGGAGACACAGGGAAGCCATTGGAGATTTTAAGTAGAGAAATGATGTATTTGGACAGTTTTTTTTAGGAAGTTCTACAAAGTCTCCCTTAATTCTGTTTTACTTTTCTACCTGGTACTAATTACTTCCTGACAATGCCTTCCATATTTTGTGGTTGCTCTCTGCCTTCCCCCAGCGTAAGGCAAGCTGTTAGAGCGCCGAGGTTGGGTCACGAAGGTGTGCCTTCCTCTGCAGCGGTAAGAGATGAGGACAGAGAGGGCCAGCTCCCGTGGGCAGGGGACACTGATCAGAGAGCCCCTGAGATGCTCGCTGTCATGCCCGATGTGCAGTCAGAGAAGCTGCTGACTTCACACTGGATGTAAGTGGGTCCCAGTGGCCGTATCCAAATGACCAGCTTAGGTGGTGTGAACAGGAGGTGTTGGGTGTTTAAGAGCTTGATGGAATATGGAGTTGACGGTACTGATTACATCTAGAATCCTGGATCTCCCTCGGACGTCTAAGAAATATCCCCAGGTTGAAGTTCCGATCCTTCCCCCTCAGAGGCCCCTTCCTGCTACAGGCTTCACCTTCTGTGTCATCCGCCATCACCAGCTGAGTGGGTCAGGCGCCTTGGGGTCCTGCCCGCCGGGTCTTTTTCTCATAGAGATGCTGCTGCCAGCTAGTCAGCTCTACAGTAACGGTAGAAGAAAACGGAAGAAGCCAGCTACTTCGTTGGTGTAAAGAAAGTCACCTCTGCGCCTTCGGCTTCCCTTCGGTCCCAAGGCTCCTCCCCTTGGCCCCTCTCTAAGTGTGTGCTTCCTTACGACAAGATACTGGTAGAGGCACCGCAGAAAGGGTACAGATTATGATTGGGACAGAGTCCATGAGAATGCAGACACGTAGGGTCTTTCCGATGGAAGTTCCATCATTCCCCTTTTTATTAGCACATTTTTCTTTTTTATTGAGGTGTAACTTACATGCTGCTAACGTCAGGAGGCAGCTTAACAGCTTCATGAGATTTTATGCACGTGCATGCATAGCTACTGATCTAGAGATACGTACCGATTCCAAATTATCATAGAGACCTTTCTCTTCCTGGGCGCCTGGGCAGTCCTCACCGATTCCTCGCTGCAGAACATCTCCGCAGTGAAACATCTATATTCCAGCCTTGCACACTGCCCCAAATGCATGAGTTTCTGCCTTTTAAAAATATTTTTTTCTGCCTCTGTGAACTAAGAACACTGGTTATGTATAATGAATAATAATAGAACACTTTAAGATGAAATTCTTTATTATTAGTGGTATGGGACAGATGTATATCTGTGACTGCGCTGAATGTTCATTTTCGCCTGGTTTTACTTTATTTTCTGAGTAAAGTCGTCAAGTTCTGCCTTTAAGTTTTTCTTCAGTTGTAACTTCATGTGGTGGCCTGTATGAGATCATTTTTTATTTTTCTTAATACAATCTTAGACTTGTTAGTACATGGCAACTCATCTTTATGGAGCATTTTCTACAGGCCCAGCGCATCCTAAATCGCTTACACCTATGAACTTACTTATTCAGTTCAGCAGCTCTAATGAGAAAAGTTGTGTTGTCACCTCCTCTTTACAGGTGAAACCGGGGCATGCAGTTGTCACAGCTCGCCAAGGTCACATGGCCCGCGTGTGGCAGAGCCTATGCCCCTCACCACTGTCCCACAACCTCTCCTTGCACAGGGAGATCACCAGCAGTAGAGAAAGTTGCACGCTAGCCATTACAACCCAGCCTTTAAGGAGGCTGATAAATTTAGCTTGAGCGATTGGAGGTTCTCTGAATCCTGTTTCCTTGGCAAAGAGATACATAATCGAGTCCACATCATTTGAAGTTGAATTAGGGCTACCCATATTTAAGGCATGGAAACTCATAATGACGGGCGGTACCTGTGGGGTCCTCGCTCTGTGCCTGCCCCGTTCTGGTGGAGCATCTTCACTCCATGACTCCCTGCTGCCACCCCGCGGGGCAGGGACCAGTTTGGAGGTGAGGACTCTCAGGCAGAGGAAGCTGGGGTAAGTCGCTCAAAGGCCAGCTAGTTAATGGTAGTACCAGGCTGCTAACCTAGATAGTGACTTTGAACTTACGCGCTCAACTACTGACCTATATTGTCTCATAAAACAAAACAAAACAACATGATTTCCGGGGAGCAGAACTCTTGGATCCAGGTAACCCCTGAAGTGTCTGTCAGCCAGATTTTATTTCTGCTCAGGCCCCTCACTTACGCTTCTGGCCATCACCATTTCCCTGTGTCACGGAGTGTTCAGGAAACTTTGGTTGTCACATCCGCCATGGCTTGCCATGGAAAAGCGTCCTCACATTGCCATAGATGGGGGAGCCGTTTTGCGTGTAAGTGAAGGTCCTGCTAACTCGTCTTCAAAGGACTGGGTGTGAGTTGATCCAGCTTTGAATCCTCAGATTTCTGCCCTCAGTAAAGAATTCTGTGATTCAGCAGTGTTTCCTGATAAACAAATTTTGTTTCCACTGGAGAAGAAAGAAATCATTTATAGGCTCTTTCTAACAAAAATATGTTGATTTTCTAAAAGAACAGTTTCATCGTTACATCCTGTTAGATTAAAAACTCCTTGAGACAACTGTCTTATTCATCTTTAACCATTCAGAGAGCGTATGATTAAATAAATCATTACTCTGTAGATATCTCTTTAGTGATGTTTTCTCCAGCATATGAGAAGTGGTATTTCTAAAAGTTTGTCTTGATATTATAGTGGTGAAATGACAGTGCTAATTACTAGTAGAGAAGTCCAGGTAAGAATGATGTGCATTAGCTAAAATATTGCTTCTTTATGAGAATAATATTTTAAAAAACCATACTACTGCTTGTAAACCGTAATTCCATAAGATGAACAGTTGGGGACGAAATTCCCATTTTCTTGAAATATTATGAAAATATCCATGAGTGATCTGGGTGTGGTGGAGAGGATTGTGAGGATTATGTTTGAAATACCATTTATCAGTTTGATCAGAAATAGGCCTGAACCTAAATACAAACAAATCAGTCAACAGCTTTTTGAAGAGTGTACTGGGGAAGGACCAACTTCTGAGGGGGTAGGATGACAGCAGAATGAGAAAGGGGGGGGCAGGACATGAGAGATTTATAGGAAGTGGTGTATGAACATCTAAATGAGCAACTCCTTGCGAGGCTTTGTCTGTGGACAGGGAGGCAGTGGACCGTTGCTAGGTCAGGGCATACCTAGAGGAGAGATGCTCTGTAGGAGAAGGAAAGCATTCTTTTATTTTGCCAGATTTCATACCAATTTGAATACCAAATGATAGATCAAATATATTCATTCGTATGGCTTTTGCAAGTATGATTTTGCAATTGCTTTTCAAATTGTATGCTGTATTATTTTTCTGTTTTCGCTGTTAAAAAATCTGCCTCTTTTGGAAAACACAAATAACAAAAAACTGTTGATTGAAAAAAAGAAGGGGTTAACAGGACAGTAGGTGGAAAGCTATTGGTCTGAATTTATATCTTGTTGCTGAACTAAAAACCTCCTATTTATCTGCCAAATCTATACGTTAGCATAAAAATCAAGGACCCTGGAGCCATGAATTCAGACTGTTGCACAAACTCTATTAGTTTGTGACTTGAGGCCGGCCATTTAAACTCCCCATGGCTTAAACAAATTCATTTGAAACCAAATGCTAAACTGACTGCTTAAATAAATAACACCTTCAAAAGAATGTCTGGATCTTTCATGTCCAGGAAAGGTTACATAAATTTTAAACAGCCTTGTAATTAAGTGCCAGAGCTGAGTCAGCCCACAGTATTTGAATATGACATACTGTCCCCACCACGTAAAGGCAGTAAGGGGGGGCAAAATGTACCTTCTTCTTGGCTTCCCTACACAAGTAAGACAGCCCCAAGCAAATGGTCATTTTCGTGACTTAATTTGCATTTCCTGGGAACTCTAACAAAGAGCATTATTTCTTGATTACAAGAGTAATATATGCTTTGTTTTAAAAAGATTTTATTTATTTGAGAAAGAGAGAGAGCATGTGTGAGTGGGATGGGGGGAGGGAGAGAGAGAATCTCAAGCGAGCTCCACGCTCCCTGCAGGACTCTATCCCACAGTCCTGAAGAACATGACCTGAGCTGAAACGAAGAGGCGGATGCTCCATCGAGCGAGCCACCTAGGTGCCCCGTAACGTACGCTTTTTGCAGAGAAATTAGTACCCCACAAAAGGCAGAAAATAAAAAAAGTAAGAGGACCCATGAGCCAACCATCCATTCATAACTGCTGTTAACTTTTGAGACCAAGATCCTGAGCTTCTGCTTATACTAAATTTGTGTGATGCCCACTTTTTACACGTATACAAAAATATGATCATAAAATTGTTCTAGTCTTAGTCCTATTTATAATAGATGATAATCTCAAGGCTATTCTAACAGCAGTGGCTACATACTGTTCCATCCGAGTGCCATAGCTTCAGCCTTCCCTTGCCGTGGGTCATCTGAATGGGCCCAGGGTTTTGCTGTCATAACCCTGACACAGCATGTCATATAATAAATTCCTCTAAGTTCTGTTTCTAGGAGAAAGAGCGTGTACATATTTTAAGCTTTGACTTTAGTTTCGTTTTTCCTATTTTGACTTTTGACAGTGCAAATCCTTAATCATTATTCTATTCATACGTGTTTCTTTTCTTGTTCATTTCAGTTTATTCTTCCTGAATCACTTGAGGAATATTTTTTCCTAAATTCCTTTATAAGTTTTAATGACACTGTGTAACATCTACCCATTAATTTGGGAATAATAACAGATTCACAGTAATAACTTTACTTGCATAAGAATACAATGTGTCTTTTTTTTTCTGTTTTCTTTCTTTTTTTTCTTTTTTTGAGTAGCCTCCACATCCAGCACTGAGCCCAATGCAGGGCTTGAACTCACGACCCTCAGGTCGAGAGTCAGACGCTCCACCGACTGAGCCACCCAGGTGTCCCCATAATGTGGCTTTTTATTAATTTTTAATTTCATTTTTTTCCTGACCCTTGGTAAGGCTTCACAGTTTTCTACCTATACTTCCTGAATATTTACATTCTGCGTATTTCCAGATATATCTTATTCTTGAAATTTGCATGAGGAAGTTTTACTTAAATTTTCTATATCGTTTGTTTATATGCATATATATATAATTGTTTTATATATAGTATATATGTTGTATTATATATAATATATATAATTGTTCATATATATATATGCTTGACCAATTTAATGCTACTGACTTTAATGCTTGTTCAGTTATTCTGTTGGTCTTCTATAAACAGAGATAATTCTTCATCTACTTTCTGGTAGTTGTATCTCATAATTTTGTCACCTCGTAGCTTTGGCTGGACCTTGGAGAACCATATAAATAACACAACAGCTCGTGGTGCTGTGAATACATGTGCCTCTAGAATTTCATTGAGTGTGATGAGGATGTGGCTGTTAACCGCAATTCAGTGTAGAGATCCTTTGGTGTGTTATTTTCTCCCTGATGGCTCACTTCTGGTTTCTGCATAACTCTCAGTCTCTTACTTTCTAAATTGTGTTTTGCTGCTTTTCAGCATTTTTACCCACGGTTTCATAGACTGCATATTTTCATGAATTGTCCTGAAAGCACAAAGCAGATATAGTCTAACATGTTTACATGGTGATATGGCATCTTCCTCCCTTCCTCCCTTCCTTCCTTCCTTCTTTTTTAAAAATAATTGCCCATCTCAGCTTTATTGTAAGTATATTATTAAGGAGGACATGATTCTGTGTAAGGAGATCAACTGTAGTTAGCTCTATTTTGGCATCCATGGTGTAGAGTAGCTTCATCTCGCATTTCAGAGCAACTACGTTTAAAGTACACATAGCCTAAACACACTATTGAGTCAGTTATTAAAGTTATTCTCTTAGACAATTACATCTTCAACGTTGTATTTGAAATGAATTAAGCACGCTGACATGTTGCATTACCAAGAACCAAAAGTAACTTGAGGAAATAAATGTGATTTAGTCCTCAGACATTTGCCATTTATGCTTGTAGTAATAAACATGGTGTGGGGGCACCTGGCTGGCTCAGTCGGTAGAGCGTGTGACTCAATCTTGGGGTCGTGAGTTTGAGCCCCACCTTGAGGGTAGAGTTTACTTAAAAAATTTTTTTAAAAAGGTGTCTGTGTCTGTGTGCGTGTGCGTGTGTGTGTGGGAGAGGGAGAGAGAATGAGAGGGACAGCATATGGCATTTTTTCAACAATAGGTTTTCCATTTGTCAGTGTCCCATATCTGTCTTATTATCTTCTGGATAATTTTTACAAGTTGCATGATTATTTTCTATATTGCCATATCTTCTACATTTTTGTTACTGACTTCTCATTTAGTACTTTCATGGTCAGAGAACATACTTTACATACTTTATATGATTTCGTTTCATTTAAGTTTCTGATGTATGTTTTATAGACCAGAACATGTTCTATTTTGATGATACTCCATGAGATATTGAAAAGAATGTATATTCCACCTTTGCTGAATGGAATGCCCTATAAAAAATTAGAATACGTTGATTGGGTTTTTTTAGGTCTTTTCCTCATTACTGATTTTCTATTTATTATATGAACTATTAGGAGGGAAGTGTTAAGGGTTTTCAACTATAGTTTGGGTTCATCTACTTTGATAAAGGTAAATCATTTTTGCTTTATGTATTTAGAAGCTGTGTTGCTAGGTACATACATATTACAGTTTCTAATGCCTTCTTCCTGAATTGATCCATATCATTATGTAATGGCCTTCTCTATTCTTGGTGATATTCCTTATTGTGAAGTAGACATTGTCTGATAAAATACAACCACTGATAAAATACAGCCATTGTCTGGTAAAATACAGACATTGTCTGATAATATACATTCCTTATTGTGAAGTAGACATTGTCTGATAAAATACAGGCTGAATGGCTGTATTTTATCAGACAATGTCTACTTCATAATAAGGAAATTTTTTCCATTTCAAATTCCAAATGGAATTTTTTCCATTTTTCTCACTTTGTGTGAGAAATTTTGTTTTCCAAATTTTTCCATTTTTCTCACTTTGTGTCTTTGTATTTAAATTGGGTTTCTTATAGACAGAGGATGTTGGTTATTACTTTTTTATCCAGTATGATTGTCTGTCTTTTAATTGGTGTGTTTAACTGTTTACCTTTTACATAATTATTATTGATAAGGTTAAAGACTATGGTCTTTTTTTTTAAATTTATTTATTTGAGAGAGAGTGACAGAGATCATCAGCAGGGGAGGGGTAGAGGGAGAAGCAGACTCCCCGCTGAACAGAGAGACCGATGCGGGGCTCGATCCCAGGACTCTGAGATCATGACCCGAGCCGAAGGCAGACGTTTAACGACTGAGCCACAGCCAGGCGCCCCTGAAGACTACAGTCTTGCAAGCTGTTTACTCTTTGTTCCATTTGTTCCTTTGCCATTAAATATCTTTATTTGTCTGCTTTTGTGCTTGAATATTTTTATTCTGTTTTTATATCCTACACTAGCTTTTATTTGTATCTCTTAAAATTTTTTAGTGGATGTCCTTAATTACAGTTTACTTCTAAATAATATTATACCACTTCACAAGTATTAAGGTGCCTATAACAGTATATTCCTAACATCCCTTCCATTTTTTGTGCCATTGTTTTCATTTATCTTCCTTTTAGCTACAAATTCACAGTTTTTTGATACTAGTTTTCCTTGATTTTATATTTTAGAATAATTGTTCAACAAAGGAAAAATGTTTTTTTGGGTTTTTTTGTTTTTTTTTTTTTTACATTTACCTTTATTTTAATCATTTCTGGAGATTTTCCTTTCTTCATGTGGATCCAAGTTTCTGTAGTATAGATCTGTAGGTAATGAACCTTCTTAATTTTAATTTGTTTGAAAAAATTCTTTATTTTTTTCTTCACTTTTAGAGACATGTTCTCTGAGTATAGATTCTGGTGTGGCAGTTTTCTTTCAACATTTTAAAATGCCAATCCATTGTTTTCTATCTGACATGGTTTCTAAGGAGGAGTTGGCTGTAATTCCTTTCTTTGTTCCTTTGTAATGTTTTTCACTTTCCCTGGAGGCCTTCAAGATTTTTTCTTTGTGTTTGGATTTCACCAGTTTGAAAATAATATGTCAAGATTTTTTTTTTTTCTTTTGCGTTTGTCCTGAGTTCCTTGGATCTGTGTTTTGGTGTATATCATTAGTTGTGGAGAAATTTTCAGCCATTGTTTCTTATGTCACATTCTCTCTTCTCCTTTGGGATTCTTACCACAAACATGTTAGTGACTGTCTGCTGTTGTTTTGCAGCCCAGAGAGGCACGATTCTGTTTAGTCCCCCTCTCTCTCTTGTGTTCATGTTTGGTTAGTTTCTGTGAACCTATCTTTAGCTTCACAGATAACCTGTCTAAGCTATGTTGAGTCCGCTGATGATGCCTTCATCTGTCAAAGGCTTCCTTCATCTCTGTCTTCATATTTTTATTTTTAGGATTCCCCTTTTACTTTCTTATGACACCTCCCACACTGCCAAAATCCTGTGTTCATGTGCATTGCCTACCTTGTATGGTATTTAATACATTAATTGTAGCTATTTTACATTCCTTTTCTGGATCATGTATATATTTGGATTTTTGGCTTCCTTTGTCTCTTTTTGATGCATTTTCCCTTGGATTTTTGTGTGTCCCATCATTTCTGCCTGGATGTTAGACTTTCTAAGTAGGACAGTGGAAATGGAGGTAGTTAGAACTTATGTCTAGAAATGGGCAGGCCACTCCTTCAGCTAGGCCATCATTAGTGTGGAGGGTCGACTTGTTCTTGTCAGGAGTTGTGCTGGGTTTAGGTTTTGTCTTGTGACTTCACTGCGCCACTGGTTTTTAATTCTTTACCTTGTCCTTAGGCTGTGTTCTGATTTGCTGAAGGGCTTTTTCCAGTGGTTTTGCTCTACCCTCAGCTTTAGGTCTTTTCCTGTACACCCGGTACCCCAAGATGGCTTCTCTTTTCACTCTTACTCCCCCCCACCATGTGATTACTTATTACTCAGTGCTTGCAAGCCTCATAATGGGATCCGAGGAGAGGAGTCTTCTGCTGTACTGGGCCTGCCTCAGGAGTAGGCAGCCTCTGGGTCCATGGTCCTGCACCTCCCCAGCATCAGCAGAGTTCTTGTGATCTGGACCCAGAATGCTTTCCTGCTTCCTCCACACCCGCCGAAGAATAGAGGAATCTTTAAAGTGTACTTACTCTTCACTTACGTTCTGGGGGTGACAAGGAATGCTGCCTTATCTCAGTGGCTTGAAGCTTTTGTATCGTAGGGGAAAAGGTCAGACTTAGCTCTCTCCATGGTCCTCACAACCCAGTAAGAAGGCAGACGATACATAGAAGAAAATAAAGACATGATGGAATGAAAGAAAACATTAATAGTGCTTGCTGTGAATGATGTTAACAGGCGCTATGATAGGGGTCCTGGACAGCATTAGAGACGGAGGGGTGGGGGCCGGGACCTCCTTGAAGAGATGAAATGGGAGCTGAAACCCAAAGGCTGAAAAGGAGCCAGACTTGTGGCAGTTTGGGGCAGGTGTTTGGGAGAAAACGTTCCAGGCAGGGAAGATATCAAAGAACCTGGGAATCGGGACTATGGGCCTTGAGTCTGGACAGGGTCGCCTGCTGAGCGAGTCGGGAGGCACAGGCAGGGCAGACTCTGCAGGTTGCCACGGGATGAAGGTGACTGTCCCTCTCAGCACATCGGGCAGTGGCTGGCGGGTTGTAAGAGTTGACTGTGCCAACCACGGCCCCCTCAGGAAACAAATGGCACACTCACACGGGGTCACTGAGAAGCTGTTAATGAAGGTGTTGTTTGCCAGTCTAAGCTAGAGATACCAACTGGTGTGGTGAAGCACCGAGGGATGCCACAACCAGGAGCTGTTACCACGTGAGCCCGACATGGGAAGGAGGGCCCGCCAGCTCCCGAGCTGGGTCATATGTGTTCCAGGAGAGTCTCCTAGGGAGCCCTGGCTTTTGTTGGAGGGGGCTAGCCTGTGCTGACTTGGTGGGGTGAGCTCTCCCACCTCCTGTCTGTGCCTCCAACTGGTCAACACGACAGGAAGCCAAAATAGACCCAGTTCTCAGACACAAGTCTTTCGGGGACGTGGGAGAGTGGAGAAGGACAGAGCGTGGATGTGGAGAGAGATCAGGTGTGCTGCGCTGAGAGGGATGGGGATGGAATTGCCCTTTCCAGAGGTCACCCCGCCGGTGGCGGCGAGGGGCGGGTGTGACGCTGAGGGACGAGTGTGGTGAGGCCCCTCCCAGCAGTTGGAGGAGAGATGCGGGTATGTGGGTAGAGGTGGCAGAAAAGACCAGTGGAGCTGAAGTGTGTTTTTAGGACGGAGCAAGCGGCTCTTGCTGGGTAAGGCGTGCAGGGTGAGGCCGGTCAAGGGTGGCTTGCAGGCTTCTGTAACAGGGTGGGAGCCAGCACTCTCCTGAAGTAGAGAGGACCGTGGTGGGAGCAGGTGTGTGGGAAGACCCCAGGGTCATGTTCTGGAGATCATGAATCAGGCAGCGTTGAGACAGCTGATGGACAGTAGTGTCCGTTGACATCCTACATCTTCTGACACATACGTTCTTTTAACATTGAGTGTTCTGATACGTAAATAACGTGTCTAATGAGAACCTATTTTTGAAGTTAATTGTCTTCACCCTTCACAGCCCCGTGGTAATAGCAGAGAGGAGTAGTCGTGCTCTGGAGCTGCTTGAAAGGAATAGAAAATATTTGCGGATCGTAAATCTGCTGAAGGGCTGACACCCCAAATGTACAAGGACTCATGAACTTCAGTGGCCAAAACCCTCAATCACATTAAAAAAAAAATGGGCGGAACACTGAATAGACATTTCTCCAAATAACACATATGGAAGGCCAAAACAGACACATGAAAAGATGCTCAGTATCACTCATCGTCAGGGAAATGCAGATCGGAACCTAGAGGGTATAATGCTAAGTGAAATAAGACAGAGAAAGACAAATACCATATAATTTCAATTGTGTGTGGAATCCAAACAACAAAAAAAATGAAACAAACAAAAAGCAGAAACAGACCCATAAGTAGAGAACAAACTGATGGTTGCCGGGAGGGTGGTGGCGGGGTATGGGTAAGATGTGTAAAGAGGAGTGTGAAATACAGACTTCTAGTTATGGACGGAATAGGTCACAGGAGTAAAAGGCAGAGCGTAGGGAATACTGTCAGTAGTCTAGTAATAGTGTTGAATGGTGACAGACGGTAGTTACGCTTTGCTGAGCATAACATACAGACTTGTCGAATCACTAGGTTGTACACCTGAAACTGATGTAACGTGAGTCAACTATACTTCGATTAAAACAAAACAATGATATATCGTCTCACGCCTGTTAGAAAGGCTCTCATCAAAAAGATAAGACATGGGGCGCCTGGGTGGCTCAGTCGTTAAGCGTCTGCCTTCAGCTCAGGTCATGAGCCCAGGGTCCTGGGATCGAGTTCCGCATTGGGCTCCCTGCTCAGCGGGAAGCCTGCTTCTCCCTCTCCCACTCCCCCTGCTTGTGTTCCCTCTCTCACTGTGTCTCTCTCTATCAAATAAATAAAATCTTTAAAAAAAAAAAAGATAAGACATAACAAGTGTTGGCAAGGATGTGGAGAAAGGGAAACCTTGCGCCCTGTTGGTGGGAATGTGAATTGATGCAGCCACTGTGGACAATGGTAGGGAGTTTCCTCAGAAATTAGAAATGGAAATACCATCTGATCTGGTAATCCCACTTCTGGGTCTATACCCAAAGGAAGTGAAATCACAAGCTTGAAGAGATACCTGCACTCCCACGCTCAGTGCAGCGTTATTCACAGTAGTCAGGATATGGCAACAACCTAAGTGTCCGTCTATGGATGGGTGGATAAAGAAGGTGAGGTGTATGTATATATACAATGGAATATAATTCAGCCATGAGAAACAAGGAAATCCTGTCATTTGTGACATCATGGATGGACCTTGAGGGCATTGTGTAAGTGAGATAAGTCAGACCCAGAAAGACAAATACCACAGGATCTCACTTACACGTGCAATCTAATAAAAACAAAGTCCTAGGCACAGAGCACAGATTGGCGGCTGCCAGGGACTGGGGGTGGGGAAATGGGGAGATGTTGGTCAAAGGGTACAAACTTCTAGTTATAAGATGAATAAATTCTGGAGCTCTAATGAACAGCGTGGTGATTGTAGTTAATAGTACTATATACTCAAAAGTTGGTAAGAGAATGGATCCTGTTCTGCGTTTTGGCTGTTGTAAATCATGCTGCAGTAAACATAGGGGTGCATGTAGCCAAAAGGAGAAAGAAGGCTGGCGTCTTAAATGTTCTGAGCACAGAAGAGATATGGTAGGTATGAGAGGTGATGGGGGGTAGCTAGGACCGCTGGGGCCGTCCTTCTGCAGTATGTGAGCATAGCACATCCACATGTGCCTTAAATGTACCCACTGTTGTATGTCAGGTGGGGAAAAAAGAGCCACCACATCTTACACTTAAAGTATCACTATGAGACCAGGAACTTTAAAAAATACTTTTTGAAAATCTTAAAATTTGAGCTCTGCAGATCATTTCTCCAGAGGTCGTTTCTCTGGCAAAACTCGCTGTGCATTTAACATCATGTCTCACTTTCTTGTGTTCCTCCTCACTTTCTTCTATGGTTCCTTCGAGAAGGTTAATGGGTCATAAAAGCAATAGGATCTGTTCACAGGGAAGACTGTGTTTCTTGCATAGAAGGCCCCATGAAAAGAGAAAGCTGATACTGGATATTGAATACTTTTCAGAAAATTGAAAAGTGTATTGATAACCTTAATCCCAGCTAATTTCTCATATACCGTGCCTTCATTATATGCCATAGAGCATTAGCTGTGTGATTCTGGAACTTACAGTTTGAAAGAAACAGGTATATGGAAGGATGTGTTTGCTTATACGCCACCTGCTGAATTTTCAGTGTGGAGTGGGGGTGTTCTGGAAATAGAGGCTCTCTTCTGCGGTTGTCTTTCTGAGTGCTGTAGTTACACTGTGCAGGTGCAGAAAGCCCTCCTTCCCACTCAGTTTGTCACCTTACAGGCAGGGAAGTCCTCCCTGCTCTGACCCAGCATGTTAGCCTCATGCCAGAGAGAGCATGGGCTGTTTATAAAGGCGCAGGTATTTTTTTCTTTATAGAGCTTTTAGAGATTTAATCTTATCTTCAGTTTACAGTTCTTGCGGTTTTAGATAAAATGCCTTTGCCTAAAGCATTGTTTGAGGCCTAATCAGAACTAAGAGCACACAAAGTCTGCAGCACTGAGGCCAGTCTCTGGAGCAAACTGACCTCTACTGCACGGAACCCATCATGTTTACTGTGTTACTGATCTTCTCTCAACATCCAGTGATTTCAATAAAGCACTGAAATATTTAGTTGCATCTGTTATATGCATATACAATACAATACAAAAAGCGATTGCTTTTTGTGAATGGACCCCGATGTTAATTTCAGGGCATTCAGTTTGCTTTATTCAGCCTTTTACACTACAAGGCGCTGGGGAGATTAAAAATAACCAGAAGGAATTTCATGACTGATCGGCCGAGTGAATGAAAATAAAACGCTGGCTAGTACAAGCGGTGTGATGTGGTGGTGTGGTGTTTCAGTAACTTTATGTGTCGGTTTTATCAGCCTGGTGAGCTCAGCACCTGCCCCTCTCCACCTGGGCCATAGTAAGCTACCGAGTAGTAGCCTGTGAGTTCTTATCTCTCCCCTCCAGGTGAGGAGGGCTGTCTTGTTGGTGGGCTCACTGTCTGAACAGTTGGGACTCTTGCAAGCCTACTTGACTGATCATAGAATGATAAACAAAGATCTTGTGTCTCCCAGAGTAGAAAGCTTCAAACAAACATGTAACTAATACTGGCATGTATATGCCAGCATATACAATTTGAGTGGCATCAAGGAAATAGGAATCCATGTAAATAAATTGCTGTTCTTCCCTTTAGGTTCTTCTATGTGCACCCTTCTGTATAAACGTTTATACCTATATGAGTGCGTATATATAATCTTAATAACCACAGAGTGTATTTGGACATACTAGGCACTCGAATATTTGTTGAATGAATGGTACGTCTTTATTGCTTAATAAATATTTATTGAACTGTTTCAAAGAAATGGGAGCATTTGGTACAGCACTGTTGTTTCGTTATCTAATATTTTAGGGTAAGGCTAATCTTGGAAGGCAAACAAAGGCATCTCTGTTGTTTGTACAACATTATTAAATATAATCCACTCTGATAATGTTATTTTAGAGGGAGAATCCCCAGCCTGAAATACACATCCTTCCCAAAGTATGTTTATTTTTCACTGATGACACATTAGAATAAGCCATAGGGATAGCAAACCTTATATGATGTCTTGGGGGTTATAAAGAAACACTAGGGTCTCTGTGGGAACACAGCCATGCACGGGACATACAGTGGCAGTCTGCCATCTCCTTCAAGGGGGAGGATGATTTTTATTTTAATTTGATGTTTTAGGGTGTCATTTATATAATAAGCAAGATGCTGCTTGATTTTATAATTATGTGAGCTTGTGGAATTAAATATTTATCTTTTATTTTGTAAATTCATTTCTAAAACATATTATATAAGCATCAGGGTTTGGATGATTAAAACTTAGTGGAAACCACGATTAGATTTACGATGCGTTCTTGGTAACATCCTCGGATTCTGAAGGAGGTTTATTACGTTATACATTTAGTCCATGAAGATGTTCCATGTGTTGATACTTTCAGGGGTCCAACTTCAGCATGAGGACATTCAGGACAAAAGTACAACTTTTTGTAAAGGGGTGCATTTGAGAGAGTGACAAGATTCATAAGGAATGCCTGATGTCTCAGATACACTGGACTGGCTCATACTTCATGGTTCACAATTTGAGCTACAGTCTCACAGTTCAGTGAGTCTGTTCCATCAATAAGATTCAACTTGTTGATTTCTAAGATGGTACAATTACTGTGGGAAGCAAGTTTGTTCATTTTTTTTTTTTGATAGGAAGCTAGTTTTAAATGAAGTTCAAAGAGTCATGATAAGTTGAATTAGTATGGTTCTTAGGCTGTCAATATGTGTATTGGGGAAATAGAAATGGTATAAGATGTGAAATTTTAAAAGGTACTGACGTGCTGGAAGGCTGTGGTTGAAGAATGTATCACTTATGCAGTTCCTCAGAGAACAGTCCGGCATTTCAGTGATTGAAGACTGTAATACATCTCAAGAAAGAACACCGTCCATCTTAGAAAGACCAATTGTGTTTTGTTCTAAGCTATTATCTGGAATACTGAAAACATTTCCTTTCAAGAATGTCATGCAGCAATGTAATAGGGTCTTCCACTCTTTAAGGTAGTGGGGTTTGAAAGCTCCTTTGCAGTAGGGACGTTCTGAACTGCTCCCTACATGACTGCAGTTCTGATGTACAGGGAGCCCAGGGAGGCGGCCCAGGATGGGGGTGCCTGGTGGAAGGTACCGGAAGGTGGCAACTAGCAGGTGCTTCAGACTTCTGCCGGCCTCACCCCCACCTCATGTGCCAACACTGAGGACATGCTTCCTACTTCCTGCTCTCCCTCCTCCTGTGAGGACCCTCCTACTTCAACTTTTCTACTCGGAATCCTGATCAATATGCAAGGTGCAATACAGTTGCCTTTCACTCTGTTATGCCTTACTGATCCAAAGTGTCCTCACTCTTGGCTAATAATAACAATTGCTGTTTGTATCCTGAGCAATTTATAAGTAGTTTTACACAGAACTCATGAATCATTAAAATGTTGGTAGGGCAGATTTTATCTGTCATCAGTGAGGAGACCCAGGTTCTCAGAAGTTGAATGATATTCCTGTAAGGCATCAATATCCACTTTTCAGCCATCTGTTCGTGTATGAAATAGTCTTCCACTTGACAAAATATAGTTTTAAATCAACTATGATTTCCTAAACTTGTAGTTCACATGGACGCTACTGAACTGAAAACATGACAGTCAATGTTTTGGGAGGTCTTCCAAGTGACCGGGTAAAAAGTAAATATACTGCTTTCAAGGCTTATTTATGATCCACCAACACCCCCAATTAGAAAATGTACTAGGGAGAAGTAATCCAGTTTGCAAGTCTACAAAACTACAGTTTTTAACAACAACCTTTGTCATCGTTCACAACCTTTACAAAAAAATCGTGCAATTGTTTCCCTGTACGATTGACCTAAAGAAGTCTTGTGCAGGAAGTACTTGGAATAAATGAAGAGCTGTAGCGTCCTGCCAGGGAGGGACTTGGGCCCTACCCCGTCCCTTGCACTTCCTGAAAGGTAACTGCTTCGGAGAACCCTTCCAGGCCTTCCCTCCCCTCCCTCCTTACAGTCACTCTCAGCTGATAAATGTCTGCTATTTCCCTGGAAAGTTCTAGGCAGCCAGAGAGCTCCCCCACCATCTCCACCTCTCTGTGCCCCTGTCCTGAGCCTTCCTGCCCATCATGACTTTTGAACCCATGGCAGGTCTCCGATCTTGGGCCGACTCTTCCTCCTGGTCAGCTTTCCTGTCAGCTATCCAGTGGCATGACTTTCTGCTTGCTTTCCCGCCTCCTAAAATCTCCCTCTCTACTGGATCTCCTTCAGCGTGCTGGCATGCTGTTTCTTACATCTTACAAAGCAACACTCTTGACCCTACTTCCCGTGGATTAGCACCCTATTCCTCACTTTCCATGTGTTGTTTTTGTTTTTGTTTTTTTCACTTCCCGTTTGTTAACAACTCTCCTTGAAAGTGTTGTCTCTGCTCTCTGATCACAATTTTCCCTGGACCCCACACTCCTCCAGAGCGGATGAGACCAGGACCAAGTAAGAGTAGCCAGAGGAAAACAGAGGCCCCAGGGTCAGCCCATTTGGAGGAAACTGCTCTTGTTAAGGTCACCTTGTCAAGGTCACTGTAACTTCCGTGTTGCTAAATCCAGTGATCAGTTGTCAGCCTACCTTTTACCTGGCGTATGTAGTGTATCTCTTTCTCCCTCTGAAACTTGGTAGATGTGGCTGCACGCACATTCGGAACTTTGTTAAGTCTAAAAAGTAAACACAGACCCATGATAAACAGTTCTGAAAACAAACTATTTGGCTGAGGAAATACTGGAAACATACCTGAGAAGCAAAAGATTAATGTTTTTGAAATATAGAGTGCTTTTTTATATCAATAAAAAGAGATCAAAACCCCCAAAGAGGAATAGACAAAGACAGGAATATAAAATTGCACAAATATAAATGAAAAAATTAAGCTCAGTCTCACCAGGAATAAATAAATTCAAACTAACATGTCAGGGATATGACATTTTCAAAACAGAAAGAAAAATAATGCAAAAACAAAGCAAGAATGTTTATGTGCTGCCCGTGGGGTGTAGGCGGTTACTCCTCCATGGGAGGGATTTTTCTCTAAGTCTTAAAATGTGCATCTCCTTCGACATATCAGTTCCACGTCTGGTAAACTGTGTACAAATAGGCAAAAGATGTAACTGAGTTTTCATAAAAGCATAGAGAAATGTAAGGTCCAGAAATATCTATTGGTACCTAAGTAAAAATTGTGAAATGAGGGTTTATCAATATCCTAATTGTGATATGTCATCACAAAATTATAGTATAATCCCAATTCTGTTCTTTAATTTATCTTGGAAAAAAGATAGAAGGATAAATATCCAGACAATAAAAGGAATGACCTGTGGGTATTAGAGATATTTACATTAATTTATCCTCTCGTTTGAATTGTCTGTGTTTTCTTTAGTGCATATCTATTACTATGAATAAAAAATAATAATAAAAATTTGAAGATATAGCATTTTTATTTTGAAGGCAATTATATAATTACAGGTTCTCAGTTGAAATCTAAGGTGATAATGAGCACTGGGTGTTGTATGCAACTGATGAATCACTACGTTTTCTACCTCTGAAACTAATAATATAGTATATGTTAATTAAATTGAATTTCAATAAAAAAATTTGACTTAAGGTGAAAATGTCTGATTTTTTTCATGAAAAACACGTAAGACTGAGAGAGAAGTCTGTTTTTTTTTTAAAGATTTTATTTATTTATTTGACAGAGATACGGCGAGAGAGGGAACACAAGCAGGGGGAGTGAGAGAGGGAGAAGCAGGCTTCCCATCGAGCAGGGAGCCCGATGCGGGGCTCGATCCCAGGACCCTGGGACCGTGACCTGAGCCGAAGGCAGACGCTTAATGACTGAGCCACCCAGGTGCCCCAAGACTGAGAGAAATCTAATGAATTACTAAGGGACATGTTGTCTCTAGGAGCTGTTGGACATTCAGAGTGTGCACCCCCAGGCTGTATCTGTTCATAATGGTGCTTTTATAAATTTTAAAGATTTAAAGATTTTAAAAATTTTAAAGAAATACTGTAATAGCCTCAGTTTATATATGTACACACACACACACACAGGAATATGCACACCTCTGTGTGATCCCATGGGTCCCCAATGCCAACCTGGAGAGGGACATTTAGATTGTAAATACTCAGGATTCTTCCAGGATAGAAAACTTAGGCTATCCTACATGTGGTGCATTCTTGAATTGCCTTGGCTCTTTCTACCCAAGGGTGTCTAGTGGAATAGTGTTCACTCCTTGGGACCCAGGTTAGCAAACCCGAACTGTTGCCTGGTGACTTAAGACGGACGGCTGACAGGTATGGAGCTGGAGGCTTCGAGTGCTCTTCTATTCCTCTTTCTATTTCTGTGCTTTTTGATTGAATTTTGAAGACAGGCTTGACATTTCATTTAATCAGGGTAAATACTTTAAGGACCGAAGTGGTAAAATTTATCATTCTTAGTGGGAAGGGATAAGATTTCCAAGAGAAGGAAATCTGATAGTGATTGGAGGTTCATTATTACTTTGAGAGTAAGTAGGCGTTTTCATAGACTAAAATACACGTAATTGATATGAGCTTTCTTCCCTTTACAACTAGTGGGAATTGTATAATATGAATAGCTTCTGTGAGAGCTGTCCTTTTATTCTGTTAATGCCATTGTTTATATCTTTCAGAAGTTCTTTTCTCTGTCATTAAATGGAATTATTTTCAAATGGGAATATTGAACCGTTCACAATTCACTTCAAGCTGACTTTGGTCTGTCCCCATGCACACCACACCAGTAGGGTGAATAGGAAACTGCACGTATGGGGCTCTGTGGCTCAGAAGTAAAGTAGCCATGAGTAAGGGAGTTTAGGATTAGACAACAGGAATAGTGAGGCATGTACACATATATGGTACAGTTCTCCTCTGCTGACTTGGTTGTTTCAATCTGAAAGAAAAAAAACCAAACAAATGGAAAGAAGAGAAACATACCTTATAAGGGATTGTCACATACCATTGAGAGGCTCTAGCTGGTGGTATGTGTATATATATATATATATATATATATATATATACATGTGTGTATATGTATATGCATCCCTTTGGGGGTGGGGTTGCATGACAAATGGCTAAGTATCTTAAACCTGTGTGGTCTAAGGTACATCAAGTAACCATTCCAAAGACTTGAACAGGTATGTTACCTTCACAGGAGTTTAGAGAAGACACATTAATAATGTTACACACCACAGTCACCTGAGGTCAGACGTGTTAAATAATAAGACCATTAAATAGGATACAAGTAAGAGATGGAGACTTTTCAAATGAAATATGCATAATTGAGGACATGGACTTGAGGGAAAGGATGATGCTCTTGCATTTTTCTTTGTAATTGGAAGGCTGGTGAGAATATCACAAAATGAGATTAATTATGTTAAGTGGGAGCCCAAGAAGTACAAAGTTAAATCAAGGGAAATGCCTTAATATAGATTTACAGAGGGCAGCTGTGGGTTTTCCTCAGTTTATCAACAGATTATATCTCTTTAATAACTGGAACTCTAGAATGTTCAAGATGTATTCCCACAGATCCGGGTTGGCTATGAAGATGATACAATTTGAAAAGATACTTTGTATCCTGTTACCCACTCTCTTCCATCTATCCTTGTTTTTGTAAGAAGAACCAGAGACTAATAAAAACAATAATTACATAAAGCTGATTTTTGGTGACTCTCATAAGGGAGCAAATTAGTTCAATATTTTTTTCACCTTATCGATTTGGTTCTTTTTCTTTTTGTGCATCATATGCAGAAAAATGTTTCAATAATTTTGGTATATAGTTTATAAAATAGGCCAATGATATCTAGGACTAAAATACATATTAAAATCATTGCTTTATGTAACAAAGAAGCTAAATAGCCCCTAACGGTGTTGTTGGCATCCTACTTTTAATTAATTTTCTGTATTATTAATTTCTATCTTTAATGCTCACTAATTTCCATTTGGGATCATTTAGAAAATGCTTTTTAAAAGCACAGAAATGATTGGACAAGTTATTTTGTTTTCCACACCTATCCATGTGGTGCATCTGTGGAGAACCATTCCTGTGCCTGTACCTGTCCCCAGGCCATGCCTTCAGCCCTGTGCTTCTGTAGCGCTCACAGGTGCAGTGTAAGCCGCATCCCCCTTGTTACTGATGCTGCTGCAGGTGGGGCTCCAGGGGCCAAGGTCCATGGGTCAAGGGTGCAGGAAGTTTAGTGCAGTGGCTCCTGAGATTGGCACCTGTCTGAAGGGAAGGAAGCGGACTGGGCTGCCGGGGTGGGGGGGACTCTGTTGGGGGCCCAGCGAGGACACAGCTTGCCCTGAAGGGATCCCAGAGGCTGGAGTGGCCTCCCGAGCTAGGAGAGAGGACTGGCCTGATACCTATGACAGCCAGCCACGGAGCTGATCAGCTACATCTGGGCAGTCCTGGGGAGATGGTTCTGCTCAGGGGGTGTAGTTCAGGAGAGGTGATGTATCCTCAGCCCTGAAGGGGATTTGGGTTCGTAGCAAAAAGCAGCCACCACAGTTGGGATTCGGCTCTCTACTAGCAAGTCACAGTTTTTTCTGCGATCCTGCCTTCTGTCTTCTTGCTCAAGATGGAGGCCAGTGGCCTCAAGTCTGTACCCTTATCTGTTTCTTTTCTGTGACTCCCTTAGCTCAGGTCCTCTTTATTTCTTGAACTGAAATACTACCCAGGCTTGCACCTGTCTTCCCCTTGGCCCCTGCAGCCCAGCTCACTGGGGTGGGGTGCTCTTTCTAAAGCCCATGTGTGATCATATTCCCCTCCTACTGGGAGCCCCTCATGCAGTCTAGACTTCTGGCCGAAGCTTATGAATGCATAAGTGCTTTGCCTCTCCTTATCACTCTGCCCCAACCCCACACCTTCTACACCCTCTATACACCCCTCTTTGATGTGGCTCTTCTTGCCACGTTTTTCCTGCTGCTCAAAACTGAGACATGTCTCTCACATAAGCTCAGGTGTCGTGTCGCTAACCCATCCTAGTGAGCAAGGCCTGGATCCTGTGTCCAAGGACTCCTCCATGCCTGGCAGATGGTGTGGGCTCAGAAGGCAAAAGTGGGGCAGACAATCTCAATTTCATTTTGGGAGTTAACTGAGCACAGAGATGCTATGAGGCTCTGTTGTATTTTATCTTATTTATTTTTTAATTTAAATTCAAATAGCCAACTTAGAGTACATCATTAGTTTCGGATGTAGTGTTCATAATTTATCAGTTGCATATAACACCACGCAGTGCTCCTCATATCATGTGCCCTCCTTAATGAAGTCACAATTAAGCACATGGGGACCACTTTTATAGGTTTCCAGTGAAGTGTGAATTACCTGGAAAGCTACCAAGGTGTCAAGTAACAGAACTCAACAGTGTTAACAAGAAAAAGAAACAGACTTCATTTTGATGAGTTGTATTGGTAGCTTTGACTCAATTTTAGACAGTGAGAGAAGACAATGGATGGAAATATTGACCCTGTCCTTCTAAACCATGCTTTTCTGGGAGAACATTAGGCCTGGGGCTGTACTGTTGATGTACATGAGCTAGCCTTCCTCAGAACCCAGTCTGCTGCTCATCGCTCCTATGCTAGGTGGCCCACTTGAGACTCCCTGTCCTCCCTTTGGGGATATGTTCAGCTGTGTCTCTACCGTTTCTCACTCAAACCTTCCTAGCCCCAAACAAAACTAAGGCAAACTCATGTTTTAGTTTGGCCTGGTTTGTGAGCTGTATTTAGGCACAAACATATATGTGTTAGTCCCAGGTGCCCTGGCATCGCACCCGTATAATGTTAAATGAATATGCTCTGATTAAAAGGAGTTACATCTGGCGCCTGGGTGGCTCCATCAGTTAAGCATCTGCCTTCAGCTCAGGTCATGATCCCAGGGTCCTGAGATCGAGTCCCACGTCGGGCTCCCTGCTCGGTGCAGAGCTGGCTTATCCCTCTGCCCCTCCCCTGCTTTTGCTCTCTCTCTCTCTTTCAAATAAATAAAATCTTTAAAAAACAAATAAAAGGAGTTACATCGACCTTGTGGGAACTTCTACCTCTTATTCATTGTGTGCTAGGAAGCTCATATATCTCTGTGACAGGAGTCTCACATTCATTTGTTTGGATGTTTTCCATGAACTCTTAAGATAGGGTAAGTTAATTATTTTTGGAAATGAATACTATAACAGCCGTTAATACCTGAAATTCTATTATGTTCTTAGGAATTTAACTAAACACATTGACAAAGGAAGATAGCTACTTTTAAATGAAATGACCTAAACTGAATATATTTACGATTTTTAAAAAATTCCTGAGTAGGATAAATGTCTGTTGGTAATAAAAAGGTTCTTAAATAGTATTTTGTTTTGAGTACAGTTAGTCCCATTTTGAGTAAACCTGGAAAAGTCATACTGTACTTTAAGTATTTCTAGAATGTGAAGATTTTGACATTCTTATTTAAAAATAGTTCATGAAATAGTTATTATTTCTTCATCTTAGGAATACATTTAGAGACTGTTTCAATGAATTATGTTAGCCAGTCTGTGAAAAGTTTTCATTCATTTCAGAAAAAAGAAAAATCGTGTAAAAGATGACTGAATTAATCAAAACAGTTTTCTCTCCCAACTACCAAAATGTGTGTTCATTCTCTGTGGGGTAACTCGTGGGAAATGCCGGAGACACTGTGAAGACAGTAAAGGACTGCCGTTCTTGTTGCCCACAGACAGAATCCAAGGTTAAAACATAGATGAGATGTTTGAAATTTTAAAATGAAAGATTAGAATGATTGAGGTTGTCTTAGTAGACTTTTATGATTTTTCATTAAATGCATGATTCTGAGTGCAAAAAAAATGCAAAAAGACACGCTTTAAAAAAAGAAGAAATAAAATCACTAAGATATAGATGATGACTTAAAAGTTACTTTTTCAGTGCTTTCGTACCCTGACACTGAAAAATCAACATGACAGATAGATAGATGATAGATGAGACAGACAGATGCATTGGTGGGTAAGTAGATAGATAGGTGAGAGATGATAGATAATTTAGTGGGTTGCTATTATAACACTGCAGGTAGCACACAACTATAATCCCCACCCCAAATCATCAAGGCACATAGAGGATCGAGGAGTGGACATGGACACCAGATACTCACACCCTTTATGCTCTCTCTTGGTTTTCTTTCCATACTTGTGTTTCAGCAGTGTAATTTGACTTGAACTTTTGAGATAGCCTATTTAAAATGTTGAGTAATATATGCTTACTGTATACTTAATATAAATCAATCAATATATGATTGATTTATATTAATAAATCAATCATCCTGCTGATGATTCATTTAATTTCCTCGGTTTCAAAACTCCCATCAGAAGTGATGAGGGAGGAGATAGAAAAATTCTTTATTTTCCCTACTTGCCCTTTTAGTAGCCCTTTTAATACCACCTTTCACTACTTAGCAATATGCAAATATTAGGAAATTCACAGTAGTCCTATGTGCTGATCTATGCTGAGAAATATTAAAATCTAAACGAAATAGATATATTATTAATAAAATATATATTGCCTCAACAGAATTAAGGAATGATCAGATAGTCGTCTGAGAAATTTAGAAAAACAGAACATATTTTTAAGAAGGCTCTAGTGTCAAGGCTCTATTGTCTGGGGTTGAATAGTTTCTTCTTTTTTTAGAGAGAGACAGTGTGCATTTGTGAGCAGGGGTTGGGGAGGGGCCAGGGAAGAGGGAGAGGGAGAATCTTAAGCAGCCTCCATGCTTAGTGTGGAGCCTGATGCAGGGCTGGATCCCAGGGCGCTGAGATCATGACCTGAGCTAAACTCAAGAGTCAAATGCCTACCGACTGAGTCACCCAGGCACGCCAAGATGGTTTCTATGTTTAACATGTTGCAAAATAGGAAAAGAAAAGCTTTCCAGTTCATTTTTATGATTCTGACATCATCCTAATTTTCTAACCTTAAAGATAACACAAAGATAGTACTATTGACAAATCTCATGGCTGTAGATGCAAAATCTTATGGAAAATACTGGCAAATTTAATCCAATAGTGTATTAAAACTATAATATTAATAGTGGCTAACATTTACGTAGACGGTACTATGTTCCAGGTGCTATTTTAAGTTCTTATGTTATCTGATATAACTAGAATGTAAGCTCATAACGCCTTTTTCTATTTTGCTAATTGGTGTAATGACAGAACCTAGTACTGTGCCTAGCACAAAACAGACACTCACTAAATTTGTTGAATAAATCAGTTAATAATTTTCACAATGACAATATGAGATTGATCCTCTTAATATTCCCATTTTCATAAAAGAGTATAATGGGCCCATAGAGATGAAGGAATTTGCCAAGATCACACATACCCTGCACAATGATGTAGTTTGTTTGTTTGAGTGTGGGTAAGGTTTGGCATTAGAAAATCTAATATTATTTAACATTTTAATCCATCGAGAAGAAAATTTTTGATATTTGTTTAAAAACAAGTCAATTCCAATTCTTAGGGGGAGGAACTCTAAGTAAAATAAAAATCAAAAGGAAAAATTTCCTTAACATTTTATAAAAATAACTGAAGGCCAACCTCCAAATTCTTACAGGTATAACATTAGAGGAATTCCCATTAAGACGGACACCAGAGAAAGAAAGTAACATTGTACTTAACCAAACTTTAGTTGAACAGGGGGAAATATTGAAGTATACATATAGGAAAGGATAAGAAAGAATGATCATTAATTGTGGCTTTTACACATTGCCCTCGATATATAATAGGTGGGTGATTGCGGACAATTTATTCAAATTCTCTAAGCTTTAACATTTAATCTCTCTGTTGAGGCTATTAGCACCACATACTTCACAAATTTCTTGTTTAAAGTAAATGGGATAGTGCATGGAAGGGGCCTCCTTTGCAATAGTTGGCAAAGAGTAAGCACTCAGTAAATGCTACTCATTTTTACTATTACCTCCGGAGAAACCAAAAAGACGCAGTTGAAACCCATAAGCATTAATGGAGAGACTCCAGGAGTCAGTGTGTTACAAGTTCATGTGTAAAGCTTGAGCGCTTTCCAAAATACAAGTAAAAATACTTACTGCATATAATGAGACAATAACACCGTTTACAGTAACACTAGTATATCCAGGAATGTATTATCATATTAACACGTTAACAATAATACACCTAGGGATAAACATAAAGAGAAATCTCTTGGAAGAAAACTATAAAACTTTAGGGAGTATCCTAAGAGAAGATATTAATTCATCAAGAGGTAGCATGTTCTCATATATGAAGATTCAGTGTTTTATTTATTTTTTTTTTAAAGACTTTTTATTTATTTGACAGAGAGAGACAAAGCGAGAGAAGGAACACAAGCAGGGGGAGTGGGAGAGGGAGAAGCCCGCTTCCTGCTGGGAGGGAGCCCGATGCGGGGCTCTATCCCAGGACCCTGGGACCATGACCCGAGCCGAAGGCAGACGCTTAACAACTGAGCCACCCAGGCGCCCCAGATTCAGTGTTTTAAAAGAAAAAAAATGTCAAGTATCCCTAATCTTGAATCTCACCAAAAATGCACAAATAAGCATGGAGAAATTAATGGTGTGTCACTGACTTTAATATGGTCTTCCATACACAAACCAGAATAACCAGGGAAGTTAATATAAAGAAGATCCATAGATGGTGGCTTGAGGTTTTCTGATAGTGGAATGTGTGAAAGTTATAATAATTAAAACATTAGGCTACTGGAATAAAAATAGATGGGTAGAACAGAAATAGTCACAAGTATATATGTGTCATTTCACATCAGTGGGAAATGAATCGAGTCTTCAGAAAAAGTGTTAGCTAATCATTTGAGGATAAAAACAGGAAATTACAATTTCTGGTGTCGGTGTTCTCATTTAGATAGTCACATAATCTAAATTTCTCCACATGTCCCTCCCAAAATAGTCACATCAATAAGGAGAGCAAATGAAACCATCCATAACCTATCCCCAAAGCGTAAGTATCTCCTACAAACAAAAATTCATAAATGCCTATGTAATTTGTTTGATGGGACTTTCATATACCAACTACCAGCAGTGCCAGATATGGGAGCCAGGAAGAAAATAGGAGAGGATGCTAGCAGCCCAGGGCTGGGGGAAGTGCATATCATCATCCTCAGAGAGAGAAACACCCTTTCATACCTGGTCTGAACCTTAATGGGTCAAAACACTGACTTATGCAGAATTTAAAGAGAAGATTTGAAAGTTCACAAGAGCAGGGGTGGCTTTTTGGGGGAGGAGGAGAGGGTATTCCTTGGATGCAAAGTGATGGAAGTAAAAAATGAATGTAGAAATTAAAATCTTAAACCAGGGAATGAGAAATCAGAACCCTTTTATTCTGGCAGTGAGAACACTGAAGATCTATTCTCTTAGGAACTTCCAAGAATATAAGACAATGCAGTATTATTAACTATAGTCACCATGGCATACAGTAGATCCCTAAATCTTATTTGTCTTATAACTGGAAGTCTGTATACTTTGACCTCCATCTCCCTGTCCCCACACCCCCCAGCCCCCTGCCTCTGGGTAACCACCATTCTAGTTTCTGTTTCTATGAGTTTGGCTTTTTTTTTTTTAAGCTTCTCTATAAAAGTGAAATTATGTAATGTTTGTCTTATGTGTTATATATATATCTTGTATGTCTTACAATATGACTTATTTCTTTAGCATAATGCCCTCATGCAATGGCAGGACTTGTTTCTCATGGCTGAATAATATTCCGTTATATGTATTTAATCTTTATTTTTCTTTTGATGAACACTTAGGTTTTTTCCATATCTTGGCTATTGTAACAATACTTCAGTGAACATGGGAGTGCAGATATCTCTTCAAAATCCTGTTTTCATTTCTTTTGGATATATACCCAGAAGTGGGCTTGATTTGTCATGTAGTACTTATATTTTGCATTCTTTTGATGAACTTTCGTTCTGTTTTCTATAGTGGAAATGTAACATGATGGCATAATGGCTACACCAATGTACATTTCCACCAACAGTGCCCAAGGGTTGGAAGTGTTAGCTGACACTATTGTGGTCATTTTACAATACATGAGTATATCAAATTAACGTGCTGTACATCTTAAACTTGTACAGTGTTATATGATAACTATATCTCAATAGAACTAGAAAAAATAAAATACTTTATGAATTAAAAAAAATCAAAACCCACTTTCTTCTCCCCCAAGGAGCCATTGATTAAAGAAAGTACGTTTTATCATATCAAAATAAAAAGGTACCCTTCATTCCTGCCTACATACATACATAGTATTGTTTGTTCAGGAAAATAAAACATTTCTAATGAGCAGAACATGGCAGGCAACATCTATACAAAGCTTCTCTAAGAAGTCAAAATAATAATGGAGAAACCCCCAGAACAAACCACAAAACCAAAAAAGGTAAAATGGAACACATCACTTTAAGCTAATTCACATTCTTAAAGCATTTTCAGATAATTTTAAAAACTTCGAATTATAAATTCAAACACTCAGGACCAAAATGGATTAAAAAACAAAAAAACAACAAAAAAAACAACAGGGAGATACAAAATGAGAATTGACTAATTCCAGAAAAAAGAAGTTGAAGGGAAGGACAAAGGGCACAGTAGATACAATGAAAATATAATAAGGATATTGAGGATGGGCATTAGCCAAGAGAACCAAGATAAAGGAAGAAGTACAAAAGATTAGGGAGAATGATGAGGCATAAAAGATAGGTAGAAAAGTTTTAACATGCATAAATAACTGCAGTCCCTGAAGACAAAAGCAGTGTGATGATATAGACCCAGTATTTAAAAATTAAACATGCAAGAATATTGGGGAAATTAATGAAACCCTGAATCTAGACATTAGAAGGTCCGCCATGTACCTGAGAATGTTGATCTAAATTGGTCAATGCCACTATGCTTCTGAGAAATCTACTAGATTTTAAAGATCAGAACACACCCTCAGGGTGTCCATACAAAAGATTCATCACTTGTAAAGAAACAAAATCGGATTGACATCAGAATTCTCTGTGTTGACATACAAATCAAGACAGCAGTGGAGCAAGAATTTATGAAATTCAAGGATGTATTTTTATATGAGCTTGTAGTTTTATACCCAGCCAAAATGTCTTTCACAAATCAAAAGCCCAAGTTATACTGTACTCATGAATCCTTCCTTAGGAATCTTCTAGAGCAGTACTCCTTAAGGTGTTGTTTCATGATGAGATGAGGAACTTGTTCCAGAAAGTAACCCAATGCACCACTTGCTTTTGCAAATAAAACATGCTTACAAAACAACAACAAAAAAGGTTGGCTGAACTAAATAGTGTCCTTAGTGAAATAATTCATTTAGTTCTGACACCAGTTTCTTATTTTACATTGTAAAAGTTGCCAGTCTATAGAGCACACTATTCTTGGCACTCGATTAAAGGGCCAGATTTACCCAGGAGAAGATGACTGGGATTTGCAGGCAACAGGACTGATGATACGTACTGAGTATGTTGAAGATTGCAGGGGTAGCCATGACCTCTGGAGGCACAGGTGAACATACGCAGGTGTTTTCTAGGACATCTGCTTTGTATAAAATAACTACAGTAATAGAGACAACATCATCTGTTTCCAAACTTTATGGATACTCTGTAGATCTAAGAATAACCAGAATGTGAAGACAAATAGGGGACTGCAGTATGTGGAAATGTCATATTTTCTGAAAAGATACAAGTAGTACAATTTAAAAGTGGATTGGATATTGACAAAGATGTTGAGCAGATGTAACTCTCACATACTCGTTTTGGTGGCGTGACTTGGTGCTACTGCTGTGAAAACTTCAAGTGAGAGTCTACTGTGGATCCACCCTGCGTGGCCCACTACTCAGCAGTTCTACTCAGTTTATTTCAAAAGTATACAAACATATTCATCAATAGATATGCAGAAGAGGGATTGTAGCAGCCCTTGCTGGTAATATCCTAAACCTGGAACCGACGCACATAGCTACTGGCAGGAAGATGATTAAACCAATTATGGTATATTTATACTGTGGGATGATCGACAGACAGCCTGGAGAATTCTGGAGCCACAGTTATTACACTCAACAATACGGATGAATCCTACCACCATAATGTTGATCAG
The DNA here is from genome assembly GCF_003265705.2 of Callorhinus ursinus. Taxonomy (NCBI): domain Eukaryota; kingdom Metazoa; phylum Chordata; class Mammalia; order Carnivora; family Otariidae; genus Callorhinus; species Callorhinus ursinus. Next base: position 87,646,685 of record NW_027397065.1, on the reverse strand, counting down.
AAAGAAGCAAACATAAAAGGATATATGTGGTGGAAGTCCATTCAGATAAAGATTAAAAAGAGCCAAAATTGATCTATGGCATTTGGAGCCAGGGTGGTGGTTACTTTTGTGGATGCAGTTACTGGCTGGGGGAGGAGGGGCACAGGGATAGATTTCTGAGATGCATGAAGTATTCTGTTTCTTGTTCTGGTTTCTGATTGTGTAACGTTGTTTGCTTCCTACAATCCATGATGTGGTGCAGTTAGGAATTTTGTCCTTCCGTGTGGGCGTCACACTTTAATGAAAAGTTCACAATTGGGAAGAAAGAAAAAAGCGGAAAAAGAAAGTGAATCCCTGATTGTTGCTTAGGTTAATCGATGAGAGTCAAGGATAAAATTTAAAGCACCTAACCCAGTAATGAAAAGAAGGACTAGGGCACTGTGTGTGTGTGTGTGTGTGTGTGTGTGTGTGTGTGTGTGTGTGTGTGATGTGTAGCCCTGAGCACTTCAACAAAAATACAAACCTTTTAAATAACAAAGAAATATAATGAAAAAACAAAGAAAAATGTCCATATAAATAGAGAACCACAGTAAATATAATGTGGTATACACAGTAAGATTAACATAAACTGTTTGACCAAGTTATAACCTTGCAGTCCTATCAATGAATACAAATGGGCTTAACCCACTTACATTTTTGAAAAACATATTGGCTCACAAGATAAAACCCAACTCCCTGCTTGTTACAAGAGATGCACTTCCAACAGCTCAGAAGGCTGAAGGGTGGGAGCTCTTCCACTGTCTCCAGCTGCGTCCCTGTGATGTGCCTATCACGGTGGGATATGTTCTTATGCACTTAACTTGCACTACAAGAGTTTCAAACTTATTGTGTATATTTCCGGCCCCAGTGCTAGAATCAGCCATTTCTCCAAGCTGGAACAATTTGACCCCCAAAATCAATAAAGTAGTTTTGGATTATAATCCACAGTATGAAATACATTCACAAATCCACACTCATATAGAGAAGTGCGGAATGGGGTGCTCGTTAAGTGTCTGTCTTCAGCTCAGGTCATGATCCCGGGGTCCTGGGATCTAGCCCTGCATCGGGCTCCCTGCTCCGCGGGAAGCCTGCTTCTCCCTCTCCCACTCCCCCCGCTTGTGTTCCCTCCCTCGTGGTGTCTCTCTCTGTCAAATAAATAAAATCTTTAAATAAATAAATAAGTGGGGAAGAATAGTCACATCTCCCATGCAGATGAATTCCACATCATTTATGTAGATACTCTGCCTTCAAGGAAGAAGAGAATACTCCTCACCCCTCAGTTGTGGACTGCACAAAGTAACTTCCTGCCAGAAGGCAGTATGGAGAGGTTGGGGAAGAGAGTAGTTTTCTGTGGAGAAAACTGACAGACATGACCTTAACCAACTGATCAAGGTCAACATCAACAGATAAGCCATGTGGATGGTACCTACCTGTGATATCGTGTGATGGGAATGACACTTCACCTCTGTGGTCTTCCTCCCAACACACATAACCCCAGGAAAATCATGGGAAAACACCAGGCAGATTTCAGTCAAGGGACAGTCTATAAAATGCCTTATTAGTAGTCTTCAAAACCATCAAGGTCATCAGAAACAGGAAAAAGTCTGAGTAACTGTCACTGTCAGGGGACATGAGATTGCAATGTGTTGTGGATGGGATCTTGGAACAGAAAGGGGGCATTAGCTGAAGACTAAGACAATTTGAGTGAACTCTGGGTTTTAATTAACAATATTATAAAATATTTGCCTATTAAGTGTAACAAATGTACCAATCTATTATAAGATGTTAATAGTAGGTGAACCTGGGCGTGAACTATGTGGGAACTCTGTAATATGTCGGCTAATTCTCTGTAAATATAAAACTGTCCTAAAAAATAGTTGATTAAAAATTTTACAAAGGGGAGGAGGCAAAGGTAAAACCAGGTAAAGGCAGATAGTGAAAATCAGTAAAATCCTGGTATTATCAGGAGAAGAGACCTGGTAGGATAACAAAGAAACCACCTTATGAAGCAAAAGCTCTTCATTCATGAGCAGGGGATGCAAGGAGACAGAGACAAACAGACATAAAATAAGATCCAAACCAGGTAATCAGTTAAGTAGATCGTAGAGTTCTAAATTAAGTGCGACCCCCTATAATAGAGAACTTCTCTTCATCTGAAGTGGGTCATCAATGAAAATTCCCTGGGTGTTTCTTTATCTGTTGTTTTGAATATTGTTCCTAAAAGTACATATTCAAAAGTAATCTTAAATTGGAAAGGCAGAAAAAAAAATCAAACCCTCAAATGAACCTAAATACATGTCATATTGATAACTACACAAAAAGGCAAATTAATACAAGTAACTTATAAAGAGTTCAATGGCTGTACAATCTTTCCCGAAAGTTCCAAGAACAGAAAGATCAGAAACATATCCTGGACCACCCTTGACTTATTTTTGGCAATTGTATTGATATAATAATTCTGAAGATACCATTAAGAGTGTGTATTGAGGGGTACCTGTGTGGCTCAGATGGTGAAGCATCTGACTCATGGTTTTGGCTCAAGTCATGATCTCGTGGTCATGGGATTGAGCCCCACATCGGGCTCTGTGCTCATCAAGGAGTCTGCTTTAGATTCTTTCTCCCTTTCCCTCCCACTTACTCACTCACTTTCTCTCAAATAAGTAAATTTGCTTCAAGACCCCAAGATCCAAGGAGATTTTTCTTGATCCTAGGTCTGAGGTGGAAGTGTATTGCTTGAAAATTATCAACCTGTGCTTAATTAGTGAGTGCATATGTTTTTCTGAAGTATATAGTCTACGTTGAGAGACTAATGGCTGAAATGATGCATTTAAGAAATTTAATTTTAAGAAATCTTTTATGCATGCTCTTGTAGAAAACTTTGAACATCTTTATTTTTGATTCACAGGTACTAGCTACATTTGAAATAAAATCCTTTTTTAAAAAAAGTGAGCATCTCCATTTTCTTCCCTTATGGGACTTCCTGCTGAGGATCTTGATGTGATGTTTTCTGTAGTCCTTGTACCTGCTTCCATGTGCAGAAATGAATGTATGCACTGATATCACAGTTGGGTGATTCCTTGGAGGTCCTGAGCATCCATACACACACAACAAGCTCAGGGGAAACACTGAAGCATGTGGAACAATTTCAAAAAATTAGCAACTCTGAGCCGTAAAATGATGTTATTATTCAACAAAAGAAATCACTTCATTAAGATATCAGGGCTTTTCGATCAGAATCATGGATCTTTTTAAATGCCAACTAAAATTGTATGTTTTTAAAATAATGTGATCTGGTTTGAGAAGAAATTGAAAATTTTGAGGTAGAAAAAACTTAAGAATAATTGCTAGGAAACGCAGTAGCTGCTGAGGGACTTTGAGGGACGATGGTGCTATCAGAGCAGATATTTATACCCCCTCATCCAGAGAGGATGAGGTCTGTTTCCTTTCATCCAGTAATAAAACAACTTGATAATTGTCTTCCGAAAGAAAAACAAAATGGTGCAATCCAAGAGACTGTGGGCCTCGCCAGCTCTAGACTTCGAGGCCAAGCAGGGTTGAAAGTGGGCTCAAAGCAGAGTGGGTCCAGTCTCTCCAACAGTCTTGGGTTGTACCCCAGCTCTCAGGATTGGTTACCTGGCGTGAAGGTTCCCAGAGCAGGGGACAGGCATGGGGCAGCGGTCATAGCGTTCTAACACTTGGACTTCACACCGAATGATAGCCTCACCCAGACACAGGCAGTCCCTTCCTATATTGGAGGGCACCCCTCAAGGGTGCCACACTGCTTCACCATGGCAGAAGCCAGCCAGAGCCACACTTGTAGCTAACTGGTCCTGGAGACAGGACCTGGCCGGTGGATGAATAAAAAGCCCCTCCCCGGTGTTTACATAAGATTACAGAACAGAGGTTAAATTTACATTTCTTTTTTTTTTTTTAAGATTTTATTTATTTGAGAGAGAGAGATTGAGAGAGAGATAGCACGAGAGGGAAGAGGGTCAGAGGGAGAAGCAGACTCCCCGCCGAGCAGGGAGCCCGATGTGGGACTCGATCCCGGGACTCCAGGATCATGACCTGAGCCGAAGGCAGTCGCTTAACCAACTGAGCCACCCAGGCGCCCAAATTTACATTTCTTGATAGCCAGCAATAATAATTAGAAGAAAACCAACCAACCAACCCTGTCGTCCTTGATGAAGACCACCCACAGCACCCTGGAGTTGATCTGCCCTCCTTCTGCCGAACCACACTCTGCTGTTTAGTTTGTGGCAACCCCCAAATGAAGGCAGGGCAACATCAGACTCTGTTTCCCGCTAGAAAAGGGAAAGGGTGAGGCTGGGCAGAAGCCCCCGCCGCGGGCCTTCACATCAAACCCTCCCCTCAGGACAGAGAGAGGAGAAAGGACCCATTGTCTCACTCCACCTTTCCCACCTCGCATGACCTCAGGTTTCCACAGCCCCCTGGCCAGGGGGCGGGCTCCAGGCAGCCACCCCCCTCATCATCACTCTCTCTCCTTCTGACTCCATCCTGATCCTCTGGCCTCGACGGCCGATGCGGTTCACAGAAAGCTATTGGAGAGGCTGACAATACAGGACACTGAGCTCGGCGGCCATTCCCATGCCAGCTCGTCAGACTGTTCAGTGGCGTGCTCATGCTTTATGGATTCAGAGTCGGAGGGTTCCTTTTCTGCCGCGATTCACCCATTCATTCTCCTAGCAGCTTCTTAGAGGCTTTTCAGTAAAAGAGTCAATGACCCTGGTTCTCAACTGGCTTTTACCAATATGTGGCCATATATTTCATGCTTGACACTGTGACAGTGGTCCAGTGTACTTGGAAATCAATAAACCAGAATCATTTTCTACGAATAGTCTGTCATGTCCAGGCTTGGCCCTCATTGTCCCCTCTCCCTGGAGGATTCTTCTCCAGATAAAGCTGTCCCCTTTCTGGGTTTCGGTAGCGTTCCCTGAGTATCATCTAGAAGCACCTGTCCCTGCCTCTCGTAGCAGCCTGTTTATCTGGGCCCCGGGGAGTCAGACCCCATTCCCTTTGCTCTCCGCTGAATCCTGTGTGGAGCACAAAGCCAGACACACTATGTGTCTCCTTATCCCTTAAATAACGCCGTCTCCCAGGGCTGTCACAGTTATGTTGGCTGGCTGATGATTATTAACGTGAAAGGAAGGGGGAGCATGGCCTCAGCCCCGAGAAGCTGGGGTGGAAGGGAAAGAGCATTTTAGTACAGGGACAGGTGTGCATGCGGGCACCGCAACAGGTGTGCGCCTGGCCGAGCCGTGGAATAAAGACAAACCTCGAAGAACAGTCGGAACTTAACCCATTTAAAAAAGGCAGTGATGGTCTCTCGAGGAGTGAGCGAGAACAGCATGCTGAAAAATGCGGGTGTTTTGGAAGAGCAGCCTGAGCATTAGTTAACCATGAGAAAAGAACAGAAGTCAAGTTTAGCCAGAGTGTTAGCTGTGCCCTTGATGTAGATGTAACCTCTGAGATCAAGGAACCCCATCATTACGTGACGGAGCTGAAGTCAGTCATGTACCAGCACCAGAAAAACACAACTAAAACGGACCCGAACACAAAACTCCAAGACGAAATGTTACAGACTCTAGAAGCAAATACTCCTTTAGGTGAAACTTAATTGCAACTATTTTAGCATAAGCATTTTCAAAGTGATGGAACTGTGGATACATCCAGAGTCGGAACTTCCCCATTTTTGTTCACTTTGCCCTGCTCTCTAGAATATGCCGCCTATGTGGACGGGAATGTACATATCCTTATGAGTATTTACGTGGTCACAGTGGAGTGATCACTTCAGAAATAATTACCGTTCACCAGAAGTAAGTACAAGACTTGCTTATCTTTGGAGGGACTTCAGAGTAATGCGGAACCTGTTAAGGTGCGTATGTACTTTGCTACTGGTTTTTGTGATACCGGTGATGGAATCATGTTTCTTTAAATAGCATGGTACGTATCATAAAAGGGTGACCTAAGCCCCAGACTTAATAATCCTGAGGCTTTAAAGTAATACTCAGCAAGACCACATCTTGTGCAAGCCCCAGTGTCCCTTATAAACGGGAGAGAACTGTTGGTACAGTATCACATAAGAACATAAGGAATCCGGGTGACCGTCGTGCTGGTGGGCTGGTGTGGAGGGTTGTGGCGGGAAGTTGTGTAATCCAAGAATTGAAAGCCCCACTGAGCCAACGCAAACACAAAAATAATTCATTTTTACAGCTCAAGGATATGCATTCTTCCTTTTGAGATTTTCCTCTTTCAGAATGAGAGAGAGAAGCAAACAAAGGCATTTAGAACTCGGTGGGTCTTTTTGGATTGAGGGCCCATGGTACAAACACACCGCTCCACTGGGTGCTGATTTATGTAGATGTTGACGACACAAGTATAAAGCGGAGTCCCCGAATAGTATTTGTTTTTAGATGAATAATTCACTCATTTTCCTTGCATGAGTTTTTCTTGTCTGAGGCACTGGCCTTTCAAATTAAATAAATGTAATATTTTAAAAGAGTATAGGCATGAATATTCATAAAGACCAAAACAGTGAACATAAATACAAGCACTTTTATATAACATTTACTTTTTTTATGAGGACCTTACTTTGTGGATTTTTGGGTTTTTTTGTTTTTTGTTTTTTTCTTTTGCACTTCTAAGATGATATTCCAAGTGATTTTCCAGGACACTGTTTCTTTTGCATAGCCTGCCTGTTACTGAGGTGGTGATACTTGTTTTCAGATTGCTCCATACAACAATATTCCCCTTTACATATATAGAAATGAGGTAGTAATTATTTATGGCCCAGTCCACTAGCCATAGATTCAACCTAGTAAGGTGTCAAACCCTCAATAAAATGTCTAAACAAATGGAGGAAAGCCAAAATAAATTAAACAAAATAAAATAAGGTTATGTACCCTGAGAAACATAGCTCCTTTATACACGTAAAGTGTGGCAGAATATTTTCAGGTGTTTTTATATATGTGCCAGTGATTTAAAGGTTAAGAACATACATGCAAAACTTGTGTTATTATATGCTGGGAACACAAACAGTGAAGATCCCCTTATCCCACTTCCTTCAGGGGTGGAGGTAAGAGTAGGAGAACAGAAAGAAAGAGAGAAACACAAATTAAGTCTGCTCCCAAACCGCTGGTTTAGAAGGAGCCAGTGTATTGCTCTAGTTGATTGATTAACTCTGTCTTGGAGTTGTCAGGGTATCTTATTTTAAGTAGTCCCTGAGATTACTGGGAGGAGTCTGTTGCTGTCTGTTTTATTTTATTTTATTTTTTTTAAGATTTTATTTATTTATTTGAGAAAGAGAGCATACAAGCAGAAGGGAGAGGCAGAGGGAGAGGGAGAAGCAGGCTTCCCGCTGAGCAGGGAGCCCGATGCGGGACTCGATCCCGGGACTCCAGGATCATGACCTGAGCCGAAGGCAGTTGCTTAACCAACTGAGCCACCCAGGCGCCCCTGTTGCTGTCTGTTTTATAAGCACTGGCTGCCCCAGGCTGTTTGTCTTTGAACATGACCGAATCATAAATGCTGATTTATTGGCAGTACCGTATATGATTTAAATCTGAATGGCAATGAGAGTCAAGTTACTCTGATTGCAGTAGGAAATGTAAATTGGTGATGCACTGTTACTTACTGCTCCATATCCATTTGCTGGTTGGAGACATGGGAAGTTATTCACAGGAGGGGTGGGGTTGTACCATTCTGGTATCCTCAAAAAGGGGGCCACTGAGAGATGAAAATGTTCTTGGAGTCACTTGTGAAAATCAGAAAGGTCAGAAAGGAGAAAGCTGTTTATCACCTTCAGAAAAAATAATTTAAGAAAATCATCAAAAAGCACATTATTTTCTCCTAATCATAGGGGTAGAGAAAATAAATAGACATATTCTAATAAACATTATTTTACCTGATTGCTATTTTTTTTTAAAGATTTTAGTTATTTATTTGACAGAGAGAGACACAGTGAGAGAGGGAACACAAGCAGGGGGAGTGGGAGAGGGAGAAGCAGGCTTTCTGCTGAGCAGGGAGCCCGATGGGGGGCTCGATCCCAGGACCCTGGGATCGTGACCTGAGCTGAAGACAGACGCTTAACGACTGAGCCACCCAGGCGCCCTAAACTTGCTATTTTTTTTCTTTGCCTTTGATGAGAAAAATAATTTTTAAGAAGAAGGACTCCTGGTGTTGGAACAAGCTGTTTGGATAGGGCAGATGGATTCTCAAGGTTTTTTTATTTTGAATAACATGAATGAATAAATACCCCATGCACTGAGGGGCACTTACCTGCTCTGTTAACCTTCAGGGGTTATGGCAAAATAATGTTGTTGTTGTTAATTTATTTTATTTTATTTTTTTAGCTTTAGCAGAAGATTATGGTTTGTTTTTATGTTGCCTTAGGACTTTGGGCAAAATACTTAACCCTTCAGCACCTTGATTTTCCCAAATATAAAATAAGAACATATTTGCCAGTACATCTTGATTATAATGGATATTGAGCTAGATGAATGTCAGTTTTAGGTTGGATGATGTTCTTTCTGTATACTCAGGGGTATTTCTGGCAACACACCCACTTTTTCCCATTTCTTCTGTTGTTTCTAAAGACTTTATCATGCAATTTGGAGACCTTGGGAAGCCTGGACCTTCTGGTAATTGACTCTCTTAGAAGCAATACTTACCAATTATTTTGCCACAAGGTAACATTTTGTTGGAGCCCTATATCAACTCCCAGGGTCCCAAAGGAAATGACCTATATTTTAGGTCTTCATTACAGTAGCAAAACACTTCTGATATGAGTTATTGCATTACTCAGGTTACTGCTCTGAATTCTGAATAGCAAGCTACCCCTAGATCCAAGTGGCTTATAGAGTAATGACCTATTTCCTATTTCACACTTGCCAGTCTGCTGGTTTGCTAAATATTTCTGGTTTCTCATCCCCACTGGACTAAACAGGTAGGGTAGACTCTAGACTTTGGGTTGGGTCCAGGTCTGCTACGGGTGTCTTCAGTCCAGACCCGTTTGAAAGAGTTGTGTCTTTCTGGACCCTGGCCTTCTCATTGTGGAATACCAAAACTCCAAGGAGGCTGGCAGAAATGTAAATTGAGGCCTCTTAAAGCCTCAGTTCTGAATTGGCATGCTGTCAGCCCATATTCCATTGCTCGAAGGAAGAAGTCATGTGGCCAAGTCCAAAGTCAGTCAGCTTAGGCATGTATACTATACCTGCTGATCTCCATGGCAAAGGCTAGGAGAGAAGAAAGAATTGCTGATAGATACCATATTCCACTCCATCTGGTATATTAGGAACCTGTGCCTAACTAAGGGACATTCAAGAATGCTTTGTGTTCTCATTTTTATCTTGGCCAAGGAATCACTATCCAAAACAAGTCTTTACGAAATGTGAATAGATGTTCTGGGAAATAGGAATGTAAGGGGGAATACTCTACTATTTTTTCAGGCCCAAGGGACACAGGTTAAATGCTTTCACAATGTAGGTGGTAGCCCACATTCAGACATACTGGTTTGCTAATTACTGGTGGAGAGTTTTTCGATTTTTAACTCTAAACATACCAGACTTGCAGACAGACTCTGCCATCATCATGTGACTATGAGGGGAGCGGGAAAGGAGGTACAACAGGTAAATGGGCAAGTTTGGGAATTGGCCTTCACTCCCAGCAATTTCAAGTGTCTTAAGAACGGGGCTTGTCAGTGTCTCCTCCGTAATAGGTAATAAAATGCCTTGTCTGTTGTGCAGTGAAAAAAACTACTGGGGGTTACATGCATGTGAATGGTGAGTAAAGAAAAGGATATGACACATACAGGTAGATGAAGACCCCAAAGCAGACATGGAGTCAGGGGGAAGAGAAGGTGCTGAGGGAAGGGAGCCACAGCAGTCACTACCGGCCACTCAGCACTGCTCGGGGATCAGGACAGACAGAGGGCTGGGGAGACAGCAAGCCACCTTTGTTCCCGGAAGATACCGGGTTTTTACATCCTACTGTTCTCTCTCTCTTTTTTTTTTTTTCTCCCAAGCTTTTTAAAATGTATGATCTGCCTCCTACTTTTTTAAATGAAAAAAGGCGCAGTGAGGGTCATCTAAGGATGTTTTTCATTGTAAGAAAGGTAGGGCTCTCCTTGAACTTTTCCGGTATTGAACAAGAGATACTACTTGATGACTCATGGGGACAGTTCAGTTTTCCCCTGGGACACAAGAGAGGACATGGCAGAGTGGAGTAGTGACCACACAGAGGAAGGTGTGTGATGAGCGTCAGGCTGTCAGTACTTGTTGATCTGGCCCTTTTTGCTTATTTAGTAGAAATGATGCTGGAGATAAATATGTGTTTTTTTTTTTTTTTTTTTTTAAACCTGGTCTTTATTTTAAAATCAAATTGGTCTGGAGGCCTCAAGAAATAAAATGTAGTAGCCAGGTCAAAGATGTGTAATTATTCGTTATAGTTCACTGGCTTATTGATGAACCTCAGTATCTACTTAGCACCAGACTCTGAAGAGGACCATGTGGCAGAGACAAATACATTTCCCTTGTCTTGTGGATCAATCTGGTCAGAATGTTGGAAATTCCCCACAGTGACCGCCACGTTATCGAGAGTGGCCGACCATTGAACCCATGGACAGCCCTTCAGATCATTGTGGGCCCCACGCATATCAGCTAGGAATAGGATTACAGTAGAGAGTCAAATCCATAAACACAGGGCAGGGCCCAAGAGTGTGTATCTCTAACGAGCTCCCAGGTGAGGTGGGGCCCAGGTGTGAGGCCCACACGTAGGGTCACAGACATCTGAGCTCTGCCAAGCAAAGGACAATTCAGGGTCATTGTTGGTCCAGGGGCTGCCAGGAAGTGCAGAGGAAGCCTGTGTCTCCCACAGCCCATGACAAGTCAGCCCAGACAAGTAATGAACTGGAGGGAAGGGGGAAGATGCATACACCCAGGCAGAGGTTCTCAGACACCTATAGGCCAGCGAATGCAGGGCACACAGTTGACAGTAGGAAGTGGATTTAATTTTCATTACTTGCTCTAAAATGGTTTTAATTATTGACAGCATGTCAGTGGGTCTTTTAATGAAGAGTAAGTAGCAGTCATCACTGCTACTCTGTTATCTTTGTTACTGATCAGGGCTTGAGGTTAGCTGGGATGGAAATGGGTGTCATCCAGTGTGCCACCATGTGGCGGTGGGAATTTACGGGTGTCTGCAGAGTGCCCTTGAGTTACACCTTACGGAGCAGATTTCGTGTGTCGTTGCACCTGGAATGTTCCATTCTTTCCTTCTGCAGATATTTGTCTAGGTCTTTTATGGACAGGTACTGTTCCCCGTTGTAGGGAACCATCCATACGGGACCCTTGTCTGCATGGAGCCTACATTTATATGGGAGAAGAAAGAGAATAAGGATTAGAAAAAATATAAAATTAAACATTCCAATTCCAATAATGGTACGAAGAATTTAAAGCTAGAGAATGCATGGGGTGATATTTTAGATGGGGGGATCAGTGGATTCTCTCTGGGGAGGCAGTGTTTGGGTTTTGAACCCTAACTGGCTGGAAGAAACCAGCCAAGGGAAGATGGTGGAAGAATACTCGGGGCAGAAGGACAGAAAGTGCAAAGGCACTGCGGTTCAGGGACCAGCGAGAAGGCCAGTATGGAGGGACTGTGGATGTGGGTGATGGGAGTTACTGAGATATGAGATCGGAGGCACAAGCCAGACCAGAACATGAGGAACCCTTACTGGCATGATGGGGCCTTCGCATATTGCCTCAGCGTTACAGAAAGCCGATGGTGGGTTATACACAGGGGGAGTGCCATGGTCATTTTTAACATGCTAAAAGATCACTTTGGTTACCATGACTTGTTAGCTAACAACTCCATTCTGTCCCATGATTATCATTTCTGTTTTGTGGGGAAAACATTTAAGGTCTGATTTTGTACCATCTTTGATGTCTATAATATTGTTATAATAATAATTGGCATAATAATATTGTTACTCAGTCACAATGTCTGCTGTGCTTTCGATCTCCAGAACTTCTTCCAACTGCAAGTTTGTACCCCTTGACAAAGATCTCCCCATTTACCCCCCATCCTAACCACCATTCTACTGTTTGTACAAGTTTGACTTTTTTCGATTCCACATCTAAGTGATGTCATATCTGTAAGTAAATCATCAGTGTCTTTCTCTTTCAGACTTCTCTCATTTAGCATAATGCCTTCACAAGTCCAACCATGTTGTTACAAAGGGTGGGATTTCTTTCTTTCTCATGGCTGAATAATATTCCATTGTGTATGTGTATACACACACACACACACACACACACACCCCTCATCTTTATCCATTCATCCACTGATGGACACTTCAGTTGTTTCCATATCTTGGTATTGTGAATAATGCTGTGTAAGGAACTTGGAAGTTTTCAGCATCCTGTTTTCCTTTCCTGTGGCTATGTACCTAGAAGTGTAACCATATTATAGTATGTAAAAGGATCCCATCAACATGTTGTACACCTTAAGCTCACACAATGTTATGTGTGAATTATAGCTCAATTTTAAAAGAATCACTTTGACTTTTGTGTGGAAAATTCATACCAGGGGACACTGGTATAGACAGGGCATTCAGGATGATGTTGCAGGAATCCAGAGGTGATCCTATGAATTGGACTAGCGTTGTAGCCACAGATGGAAAAGGATAGGTGGGTTCAGGTTGTCTTCTGGGGATCAAGAGAATGAGGAAGAGAAAACTAGTAAGAATAACTCCAATTATGGGGACTAGAGTTAATTAAATGAGATGGGAAAGAATATGAGGACAAGTGTTGGAGGTTGGGGAGGTCAAATAGGTGTAATGAGAATTGCATCCACATACTTGAGTCCTGTTCTGATAAGCCAGAGTCTCGTAATGCTTTCCTGTAAATAGTACCAATGACACGTTGGCTCTCATGTTTGTGTAATCCGCTATAGTGCACAAGCATGAAATTCGGAATTAGATCTCAGAACTGAGCCAGTGGACTCAGTCTACAGCCCCATATGAAGTCTTGTGAGGCCTGAAGCCAGAGTGATTGAAGAGAATGGAACCTGAGAAAGCTCCAGAAGCATCTGGAAGCATCCATGACGTGAACTGGGCTAACTTCTAGCCGTGTCAGAGATCTAGACCTTCTCTGTGGAGCAGGCACAGGCTGCCCTTCCCTTGATTTGTTCTTGTGGGTAAGTCTCCGTCTTTGATCTGGGGAAAGGTGGCTCCTTAACTGACACCAGAGCTGAGGTGTGATAGGATTTTAGTGGGGTGGCATATGTGGGTCTACCAAAGTCTGTTCTTGCAACACACACAGGAATTACACACATTTATGTGTGTGTATATATGAGTGTATATGTATACATATATGTTTGTCTATATGTATATATGCACACAAACATGTAGATACAAATACAGTTGTGAGGGTACACACCTTTCCCCACTGCGGGGGTGGGGGCTGGGAGAGAAAGAGGGGAAAGGGAAGGAAGACAAACCTAAGAAAGAAGGTAATCATAGACACCCATAGAAGCCTGGACATACACTGATGGCTTCACTAAACATCATCAGTATGATTGAGGGTCCCCCCTTAAAGAAAGGACTGTTTACACAGCTGTGCTATTTGTACTAAGAAATGTAACAGTGACTCAAAATAACCCTTATAGAAAGTATGATCAAGGTGCCTGTGTGGCTCAGTTGGTTAAGCGACTGCCTTCGGCTCAGGTCATGATCCTGGAGTCCCGGGATCGAGTCCTGCATCGGGCTCCCTGCTCAGCGGGGAGTCTGCTTCTCCCTCTGACCTTCCTCCCTCTCATGCTCTCTCTCTACCATTCTCTCTCTCTCAATAAATAAATAAAAATCTTTATAAAAAAAAGTATGATCAGTGAACAAGATAAGAAAATGCTAATCTAAATGAAAAGGTAAGTATCATTTTGCACATCAACAAATAAGCAAAGGGGAAGAGAGAGAGAGAGCGAGAGAGAGAGCGAGAGGCAAACCAAGGAACAGATTCTGAACTAGAGAGAACACACTGATGGTCCCCAGGGGGGAGGGAGGTTGCAGGTTGGGTGAGATAGGGGATGGCGATGAAGGAGTGCACCTGTCGTGATGAGCACCAGGTGATGTATGGAAGTGCTGACTCACTATATTGTACACCTGAAACTAATGTTACACTGTATGTTAACTATACTGGAATTTAAATAAAAACTTAAAAAAAAGTTAAAGCACATTTCTGGCTAAATATCTTTTCTAGTTGTTTCCAGAGAAAAATGTAAATGCTCCTAATTAGTAAGTGGTGTAGATGTTCTCAAAGCCAGCAATACTTTGAGATGGAAGTAACATTCAAAAAGAAAATTTTCATTCAAATGTAGAATTTACTTTCAGAATGCTCAATTAGATCACTGTATTCAAGAATTCTCTCTTTTCCTTTGGCAATTTTTACTAAAATTTGGCATTTCTAGTTATATTCCAAAACAACAAGATACAATGTTAAAGGAACTACAATTCATGCTTTATTCAAGAAGGTATAATTTCTATGGTTTTAGTGAAATCTCTGTCTTTGAAAATTAAGCTACTACTTTAAACACTGTGCTATTTTTGATTTCTGAGAGATTTGTTGGAAAGAAAAGTGATTTGAGGAGCTCAGCTTCTGATTATAAAATACTTAACTTTACTGGAATGTTATTTCTCTTAACGTTATTAGCATAAAAAATAGAAAATATTTCCCTGATGGTGTATCCTCAACAGAGCCATGGCGATTTACATAAGTAATCCTGATTATCTTGCTGATTATGCTTGCTTATGCCTTCTCGGGGGAGATTGGAATAGACAGCAGAGCTTCATGATGACATTAGACCTGGGGTACCATTTGATAGGAAAAACTAGGGGCTCCATATTTCAGCTATTGTTGGCATGTCTGGGAACATTTGACTTGCCATTGAACTCTGAAACAAATGGGAGCCACACAATAAAAAGCCACGGGCTTCACACCAGGGACCTGGGTGGTGAGAGACCAGATTTATGTAGAGTCTGGTTAGGACCATTTCTCTGTCTATCCTGCCCTTGCTTAAGTGCTACCTCATGTCTTCTCTATGTTTGCAGTAATTTTCTTTAAAAAAGAAAAAAAAAGTAAAAAAAAAAGTAAAAAAAAAAATAATTCTTATGAAATAGTTCTGATTCATAAACTAAATAACTTGATGTTGTGGATGCTTATTCTTTGTCCCACATGTGGGAATAGAGCATGAAATGTAAAGTGGATGGAAAGTGCTTGAGATCTAAATTCTGATCTGACCTACAGTGTAGTCTTGATACTATGGTTTGATTTGTCCCCCACCCCCAGAAGAGCAGAGTTGCTTCAGAGTGTAACAATGAACAGAGACCTGTGTGCAGAGAGGGAGCTGGGCAGGGGGACTGCACACAGAGCACCCTGGAACAAGCATCCCCTACAGGGCTCCAGAAATAGCCATGAAGGCTGGATCATGGGGAAAAAGTGAGGGGGCTGAGTGGAGGGGAGGTGGCCTAAGGAAGCCACATCTCAGGACTGGTGATCCATTGCCAGGACCTGGGAGTGTACTCTGAATGAGATGGGAGGCAGCTGGAGAGTGTTGCTGGAGAGATGATAAGAATTTGTATTTGAAGTGTGTCTAGAAAGAAGTGAGATTTCAAGAGGCCACCAAGATGGAGGAGGACATCCTGAGAGTGGGGAGTGGCAGACATGGAGAGGAGATCCCCACGCTCACGGGGATGCACCCCAGGCTCACCAACATGCTTCCAGAGCAGGGTGTGGGTGTGGGTGGAGAGGCCAGCCTGGGAAGAGTCTTGGGCTCTAGGCTGTGCGGTTTCCTCTTTCCTATGTGACCATGAGAACACTTGAAGAGAAGAGTTCTGAGCACAGGGGTAAGCCAGAGGAATTGTTCGTCCAAGGAAGGAATTAATTCAACCTATGTACTCAGAATCATGACTCTAGCCAGCTATATGTTGGCTGGATTAGGGAAAGGAGAATGTTGGAGAAAGGGAGATCCATGAGTAATTGGATAAAGGGCTCCTGTCTTGCCATGAGTGATCATCAGTAAGGAAATGCTAAGTAATCTGGTGCATCCATTACTAATGGAATATTTTGTAATTGGTAAGGTGGCTCAGTCGGTTAAGGTTCTGCCTTCGGCTCAGGTCATGGTCCCAGGGTCCTGGGATCGAGCCCCACATCGGGCTCCCTGCTCGGCGGGGAGCCTGTTTCTCCCTCTGCCTCTGCCTGCCTGCCTGCCTACTTGTGCTCTCTCTCTCTCTCTCTCTCTCTCTGTCAAATAAATAAAATCTTAAAAAAATAAAAGTAAATCATATATTCACATCTACAGACTTGGGAAGATGCCCATCATGTATAATTCAGTGATAAAAAGCAAATTGCAGACTAATGCATATAAAGGCATCTAACTTATCCATCAATAAAACCTGTGCGTCTATGTGCACGCACGTGTGTGTGTGTGTGTGTGTGTGTGTGTGTGTGTGTGTGTGTGTGTGAGCTTGGTGTCAGTCAGGACCACATAAGCTGTGCTTGAGGTTTCAGGGGCTTACCGCCACAAAGGATAATGACTCATTCAAATGAACACAGGTCCATGTGGTCAACTGAGGAGATCTGCCTTTCACTTGAGACCAAGACCGGGAGAAACCCTTAAGTCATGTTTTCATGATTGCCAGAGAGGAGAGGGGGCTTGGTAAGTGGTGCACTAATTTCCACCCACAAGACACCTATGACTTCTTTCCTCTCACTGCATTTGTCAAAGAGAGTCATATGGCGCCATCTGACTTAGAAGAAAATGCTCAATGCTTCCCAGAAGGAAGAAAGTTAGAAATATTTGGTAATGAGCCCTAATGATTACCAGAAGCATGGAGAATGGGGTGGAATGGGCAAAAACAAGAAGGCTATATACTCTGCTTCCCTTGTTGGGAGATGGGGAGAAGAAGGAGTGACAGAAAACTATGGAAGTGTATTTTTTAACATATGGAAAAGTAATGAGCCAGCCTAGTGGAAGTAAGGGTGGAAAGGAGCAGACGGACAGATGTAGATTGCTGGAGTCCTAAGGTAAGAAGACATTGTTTTTGTGTGTGGACATGAAGAATTGTCAAAGGTGAGGTGTAAACGTTTGCACCTGGCTTGTTGGGGACGAAGACATCGTGGGTAGAATTGCGTTAGCCTGCAAGAGGAATAGGTTTAAGAACATAAAAGAGAAACTCCTACTTTGTTTGGAATTTATGGAGCAGGGGCACCTAGGTGGCTCAGTTGGTTGGGCGTCTGACTCTTTCAGCTCAGGTCATGAGCTCAGGGTGATGAGATCAAGCCCCACGTTGGGCTCCGCACTCAGTGGGAAGTCTGCTTGAGATTCTTTCTCCCTCTGCCCACCCCCCACCCCACACTCATGTGTGCTCTCTCTTTCTCTCTCTCTCTCTCTCAAATAAATAAATAAAAATGAAAAAAATTATGGAGCTTGAGGTTCAAGCAGACCAGTGGGAAGATGTGACTGTCTTGCAAAAGGCAAATGGCAGGCTAAGAGAAACACTTCAGATGGTTTTACTGGAATGAGGGCTGCCACCTCAGATATTGTGCTGATCCGGGATTCTGGACAGGGTCTCCATCCTCAGATCAATGGCTCCTCTTTCTTCAGCCTCTGGATAGAGGTACATTCAAAGGGAATCTGTCATGGAAATGTCCCCATGGTAACATGGAAACCCAAGTGCTTGCATTCGCCTTTTTGGAGCTTCTAACCCACACATTCTTTAGATGTGCCAAATCCATTTCGGTTTTACATATGGCCTTATTTGAAGTTGCTTTGGAAAGAAGGCTAAAAAAAATAAATAAATAAGTAGAGCCCTCTGGAGTCATAAGAAATGAAGACTATTCCCCCTGTGAGACTTGAAACCACACTTGACTTTCTTCTTTCCCCGTCTAGCCTGTGGAGTGCTCCCCAGGTGCCCTGAGCTGAGCTCCTGAAATGCTGCCACTAAAATTCAAAACTTGATTTAATATGACTTCCTTAATTGACCTTTAAAAAATTGATTTTGTCATCTAAAAATGAACACTTAGCAGGAGCAACTGTATTTGGAAAACAGAATGTCTATTCTCCATTTGGTTACTGCAGATAAGCCTTCGATGTGCTTCCCTTTCAAAGCCCAAAATGTCTGCGGAAGTGTATATTAATTGAAATAATGTGAGAGTTTTAGAGCTGTCCAAAATTAAGCTGTTCAGAAGTTATGGTAATTTCAAAGAACTGCTATAGGTTTTTGCATTAGAAGAAAAATGTGTAGTTGTAAAAGAGAGGCTCTTTGTTGTAATTGTAAATTTTGATACCTGAAAATATTCCTTTAATACCTCTTAGAGGATATAGGATTTTGCATTAATGCTATGTATAGAAATTCATGTCTTCATTGAAAATATTTGGTGGATCTTAGGGATTCCAAAATCAATTTAATTTTCTCAATAAGCCATGACAGTGCAAGAGTTGTTTATCTCATTCTCATTCCTAAAAGAAACTTTTTCTCTAGTTTAGTGGCTGTGAACCAAGCTGATCCTACCCCCTGGGAGACATGTGACAATGTCTGGAGACATTATCAGCAGTTGGCATAACTTTGAAGAGGGGAATGCCAAGGGCATCTACTGGGTGAAGGGAAGGAATATTTCTACACATCCTACACTGCACATGGCAGTGTCCATCACAAAGAGCTATCTAGTCCCCAGTGTCAATAGTGATGAGGTGGAGAAACCCTGCTTCCCATAATCTGTACCCCTATTCAACATTTAAAAAATGAAACATCTGTTTTAGCTCCTAGTGTGCCAGTATTTAGTATAACTCTCTTCTCTGATAATTTTGCTAAATGCTCATTGTTGTATGTTATTTATCATAACTCATGCAGTAAACACAATCTGAAAGTTCAATGTATAGAAATGAAGGGAATATGAGCCTATCTTTGGAACGTGAGCAGTTTTGTAATGATGATTAAAAATCGGTCCAGCTTATTGAAAGAACCCAATATCAGAGCCAAGACGTTGGGCACTTCCTGTGGTTGTCTTGGCAGGAGGGAAGAGTGTTTGCTGTCTTTCCATCTCAGACTTGTAGAAGTGGTTCGTGGGCACTTGTATCTTATGTTAGGCTTTCAGCTTCATGAAATTTCCATCAAGGGAGAAAAATATTGCAAACTCTTTACTGAGAACACGTGAAGAGTTAAACCCGTGGATTCCTATTTAGGATTTGACACTGACTACTTGGGGAATATTGGCCAAGTTCCCCATTTCTCTGGGTCAGTGATACTGCTTTTGGAGAGAGCAGGATGCAGCGAACAGCCCCCTTAGTGCTCTTGTAAAGACTAGATGAGATCACGCATCTGAAGAGCGGGGAAGGGACATGTATGCCAAGTGCTCCATAAATGCATGTCCTAGTTCTTATCAGTTTTGAAATCTGATTTGGGGTTCTAAGAACTCATTCTGTATATTTTCTTCTTGGGAAGATGGAGGGAGGGGGCTGCCCCAGTCTGCCCTTGTAGATTGGCACCTGGCTCAAGGGGTGCCTCCAAAGTGATGCCTAGTCTCTTTCCATCTATACTAGGTGTTTTGGTTCATAAACTGTCTAACAACATAATTTTTCCCATTCCATATACAGACTAGAAATAGAATGCTAAATAATAATACTTAACCGAAAAACATCTTCATAGTCTTTTTAAAGAGGTAAAATTAAAAAAAAAAAAAGTACCAGAAAAATAGTATGGCCATGGTGATCCTTTGGCCCATGTGTTTTGGCCCAAAGTCCCTTATGAATAGACTGAATTGGGAGGAGATGGGCATGAAACAGTTGGTCCATGCCCAACCTAGGCTCCCTAAGGAGGATTTCTGGACACATTTCCCCACTTGTGGTGGAATTCTCCTTGGCTGTCATTCTGAGACACCTGAACTTGCAGGATCTTAGAGAAGAGGATGTGGGGACCCCACCCCATTGTCTTGCTGGAGTGGGGCTAGGTACCCCTTCTCTCGGGCAACATCAGCTATAAAGCAATGGCTGATCCACGTGACTGTCCCTTCCCCTGGGCTGTCAAGTGCCTGAGAGCCGGGATTCTGCATCCATCCTCTGCCTCCAGACCCTCACTGCCTCCTCTGAGAAGCTTCATATGTGCTTGTCTAGTGAGCAGGTGTTTGGGTTGGAATCCCCTAGAGAAAAGGAAGGGGCACGTTTGTGAGATCCAAATTTCCTTTTATGTCGTGCCCCCTGATCTTTCATATGCTCTTTTGTCTGTGATGGTTGTATGCATAGAGCTTACGTGATACCACTCTTGCACAGTGAAATGGTGACCGTTACTTTTCGTTGTAATATGTGCGGTGCGGACCCCCGTGTCTATGCAAGAGGGGGAATGAGCGTGAGCCTGGTGTCCTTCCAGGTCTTACTCTCTTCAGATCCACCAGGAGCAGGGCCCACATCCTCCTTGTGAACACATATCTTGACTCACTGCAGAAGAGCTGGCGTGCTGTCTCTGCGTCCTTCCAGCTGCACTGGGATTTGGGGTTCCTTGTGATGCATGGATCACTCTGAATGTGGGACGAGTTCTTCCCTTAGCTTTGCTTCTGTCCTTGAGTGAAGAGCCATGTGGCAGAGCTCACCAGATGCCACTCTTCTGTTTCCCTGACCTCGGCTCTTCCCACTTGATTTATCACCTTTTAATCCTTCTCCATGTCCTTCTGCCTCTGCTGCTTTTGATGTAATGAAAATGGCCTGTTTTATTACCTACTAAACCATTTTACTTTCATTCCAAATCTTTCTGTGAGCTTTCATATTGATTTATTTTTTATCAAGGAGACATTCACGTAACATAAATTACCTGTTTGAAAAGGAAGAATTGGATGGCATTTAGTACATTCACGGTGTTGTACAACAAACACCTGCATCCAGTTCCAGAAAGATTGTCATCACCCAAAAGGGAACTCTGCTCCTAGTGGGTAGTTACTTCCCACTTCCCCTGCCAACCTCCACTTTGTTTTCTGCCTCTGTAGGTTGATTTATTCTAGATACCTCACAGAAATGGAACCTTACAATAGGGGGTCTTTTGCCCTAGCTGCATTCACTTAGCATAATGTTTTTGAGGTTCCTCCGTGTGAAAACACGTATCCTTACTTCCTCTCTCTGGCTGATTAGTACTCCACTGCCTGGGTACACCACAGGCTGCTTCTCTGTTCCTCCACTGGTGGACATTTGTGTTGTTAACACCTTTTGCCTATTGCGAATAGTGCTATTACGTATTACGAACGTGTGTGCGCATGCATTGGTTTGAGTACCTGTTTTCAGTTCGTTAGGGCATGGACTTGAGAATGGAAGCTCTGGGTCATATGGCAATTGTGCATTTCACTTTTTGAGAAACTGCCAAACTGTTCAGTTTCGTAACAGCTGAACCATCCCTAAGCTGTTTCATTTTGTTTGTTATGTGGCCACACTGTTTGAACTTTACAGCTCCCAGCTCACCCAGATAATACCTGTCCATCCTCCATGGGTCTCCAGAAACAGTTTGAAACAGAACTCAGGAATCCAGATGTGCATGCTGAAATGCAGATACTAAACCCGGGGAGTTTAGGACCCGCTTTGCATCCAGATCCAGAAAGTGCTCAGAGTTACCTAATGTCTGCAGTGGTTTGGGTCTCAAAACTGGAAATCCCCAAATTTTGAAAAAGGACAATTTTTCTTCCTCATGATAGTCCTTCATTGTAATCCATTGGGTTTGTCTGAACACGCTGTCTTGTTTTATCATAATCCTACTTTCTAAATGGGTGCTGGTCATGGTGTTTGGTGCAGCCATTAATGGGAAGGAGAGGGGGAGCAGTGGGGGAATGGGGACTCTCTGTGACTCTCCCTGTTCTTTTCCCATAGGTATCGTTCTTCCTCTTCATTATCTTCGTGGTGTACACCATGCTGCCCTTCAACATGAGAGATGCCATCATTGCCAGCGTGCTCACCTCCTCCTCCCACACCATTGTGCTGAGCGTCTGCCTGTCGGCCACGCCGGGGACCAAGGAGCACCTGGTCTGGCAGGTGGGTGCACTTCACCTCTGCCGGCCCTCACCACCCCACCCTGCATGCCAGGGGTGCCGTGTCCTGGTTCCAGGTGGGACTGTTGGTACCTGGCAGGTGCTCAAGCTCTGCTCTCTGCTGTGGACTCCAGTGTTTCTAGTGGATAGCCAGCCACACCTGCCTTCATCAGTGGAATCAACACTTAGCAATCAGCATCAGTGAAAATTAGAAATGGTGGTTCCATCTTGCTGATTGCTGAATGGTGGTATGATTGTGAGGCTTATAAGCTATTCTGACTATTTTAGCACTTTTATTTTTAGAGTGAAAATAACTTACACAATTAAATTCATAATTCTCCCCCACCTCTCTCCACCTTGATATCTGAAACCCCTTCTTTACGGAGGAGAAAAGATTGCTCCATTTCCTAAACTTCTGGCAGGTCCAGGGCATGCAAAAGGTCTTTAAAATGCCACGACAGCAAATTTAGCTTTACTAATAAATGGCATTTCAGAGAAGCCATTGTATTTAATTAGTTGATAGCATTTTAAAAAGCGATTTGATTTCCTGCTATGTACAGCTGTACCCTCATCTGTACCTGAGGGTCAGTGGTTTGGAGTTATTCTTGAGTTCCTTTTTTTACGTGGAACAGGTATGATTAATTTTGCTCTATTAGACTCAAACATTTAAGAAAAGCAGCCATGGTGTAAAACGCGGGAGGCCCTGACAGAATTGGTTAACGAACAGCACTGCTGTTGAAAGGGGATTTTAGATGTGGGTCACGTGAGCCCCGTGGGGTCTGAGAACCCAGTTTGTCATTCAGTTGATGGAATGCTTTATTTGGAATCTTGAAATGGAACTGGAGGCTCATCCTTGGCTGTCTAGTAAACCCTCTGAGTTGGAAAGCTCTCTAGGGATCCCTTTTCTCAATATTCCTCTCCTAGAGCTCATAACACAGTGTTCAGTAAGCCCTGCATTTGTGAGACATCCTTTGTTGGCACCGCATGAGCATGAGCGCCCTGGCCCTGATTCTGCGCGGTGGGCCGCAGGTTGATGCGATTCTGGGTGGTGGGCCGCAGGCTGAGGGATTCTGCGCAGTGGGCCGCAGGTTCACGCGGGTGGGCTCAGACCAGGAGGCAAGCCTCGTCCTTGGGTGCATGCCCTGTGACTGAGCGGAGTAGCCTATACCTCCCAGGATGCACAGGGAGACTGGTCAGGGACTAATCAAATGGAAGCAAGAAGGTGGTGGTTTATGAAAAGAAGAAACAATCCAGCTGTGCCTGGGGACAGGTGGGGAATGTGTTCCTTTTTATAGGAGCTCTGTCCTGGCTTTGCTTCCATCTGCTGCATGGCAATTTCCCTTGAAAGTATTTATGGGACATTTCTCTTTTCTCTGATAAATTCACTTTGCCATTCTCCCCGTAATGGGGCCTGGGTGGTGGGTATGTTTTTGCAGGAGGAAGGAGTATGTAAGCTGCTCCGCCAGCTGACAGTATGAAAATCACTGTGGGAAGGTCCTTGCCACGTGGGCATCAGGACTCTCGAGCGTGTTTTCAGGGCTTATGTCACCTTCCTGGTTTTAGGCTCCCCTGGAAGACATCCCTTGAACATGTCGTACCTGTCTCTTCTGCCCCTTCATGAATAAATAGTGTCTGCGGGGCAAGTGTAATAGAAAAAAATATCTGGGAAATGAGAATTAAGATACATGCCTGTAAAGATTAAATGGGGTTAAAAAAAAAGGGGGGGGAAGTAAGTGCTTTGTAAAGACCCTGGTTTATTCTAGGTCATTACATACTATAGTGGGTTTGGTCTTTTAAAGCATTTTTAGTTTCTTCCATTAGTTAAAAAAAAATTGGGAAAGAATACAATCTTAAATATTTAATTAGTCAATTTTCAAAACAAAGGAAGATAATTCTTATCAGTGGACAACCAGAGATGGGATAATTCTGGAATAGCAGAAAGAAGACAAGCTTTTCATTCCACATTATTTCATAGAAGAATAACATTGAAAGGAGCAAAAGAATGGAATGTCAGCTTTTCCTTTCTTCAGAAGTAATTTCACAGTGATTCCAAGATACAGGAAAGACAGGAGATGCTGACAGATTAAAAATGGAAGGTCACTGGTAAATTTCAGAGTAATGAGAAAAAGACCTCTAAATACCTTTGGCCACTGTAGATTATAGGACATACAACCTACAAATAGCACTGGTTTGTGATGTGAGAAGAACACTTCACTGAGTTCTGTTTTATTTTATTTTATTTTATTTTATTTTATTTTAGAGAGAGAGATTGAGAGCATGAGCGGGGGTGGAGGAACAGAGGGAGAGGGAGAGAATGAATCTTAAGCAGGCTTCATGCCCAGGATGGAGCCAGATGCAGGGCTCCATCTCACAACCCTGAGATCATGACTTGAGCCGAAATCAAGAATCAAATGCTTAACCTGCTGAGCCACCCAGGACCCCCACTGAGTTCTGTTTATGAACCATGTACATAAATTAGAATGCTATAGATTAGGTGGTTATTTTCCTGCCGTGTAATTGTTTGAAACAAAACTACATAAAATAAAAGATACTGGTTTTCTATAAAAAGGTTTGCCCATGAATGATGATCAGTGTCACCCTGCCTTCCAAGCCATCAAAGAAGGAATGCATTTTATTTAGCATGGATCTGTATTAAGAATATATGTTCACTTAATTTTTTGAACATTGGTAATCCATCAATAGCATGTAATGTTTCTCTGTTAACCAAAATGCTGACATCATAGAAAACCCTATTCCCTTCCATGTTGATTAACAGAGTTCATTTTTTTCAGGAAATTTATTTTCCCAGCATTTGACTTGAAGTAGAATTCAGCTTCAGGCTATGCTATATCACTGAACTGAGGAAATTTAGTTAATAACTGAAAGTCATGAATGGTAATTTCTAATGCATTTAAACATAAAGTATAATCCCTAACAGCTTTTTTAACTTTTATTTTGACACAATCACAGACCCATCAGTAAGTTCCAAATCTAATACAGGTAATTTTTTTTTTCCTAATCCATTGAAAGATGGGTTGCCAATCTAATGTCCCCTTGCCCCTAAATGCTTTAGGCTGCATTTCCTAACAGTTCCATTCTACTCAACCATAAGGCAACCGACAAAACTGGGAAATTCACATTGCTCCGCTGCTGCCATTCAGATTCTTCCAGCTTCCCCAATAACGTTCTTTATAGAAAAGGGCCCGGATTAGAATCCTGCAATGTTGCAGTGTGTTCTCAAGTCTCTTTGGTCTCCTTCAGTCTGGAGCGACTCCTTAGTCTTCTCTTGGCTTTCAAGATCTTAACACTTTTGAAGATTACAGACCAGTTATTTCGTCAAGTGTCCTTCAGTTTCAGTCTGTCTGATGTTTCCTCAAGAATAGATTCAGGCTATGCATCTTTGGCAGGAATCACAGAAGTGATGGTGTGTTCCCATCATGTTCTATCAGGGTCTCATTATTTATGCTGGTCATTAGTGTGATGGTGCTGTCCACCAGACTTTCCCACTTTGGGATTACTTTTTGTTACTAAGATGTATTTTGTGGAAAGGTACTTTGAAACCAGGCAAATATCCTGTTTTATTTACTCGTTGATGTCCACACTCTCTTGTGTTTCTCTGTTCTATACAGTGGGTTATAAGCCACGACCATCACTATTTATTTTGATACCTATATGGGCTCAGACTTGTCCCAAGGGTGCCCCGTCAAGCTGGCTTCTGTACCTTTTTTGATGTGTCCCTCTCAGTCTTGGAGCACTTCCTCACTTTCTGACACAAGAAGATGTTCCAGGCTCATCTCATGCTTTCGTGCCATGGCTCTGAAACCCATCATCTCTCCGAGGAGCCCTGGGTCTTTTTCTTGAAGAACGGCACTTGGAAGCAATCTCTGGGCTTCAGGTCTTTCCATTCCCCATTTGGTTGTCAATACTCCCAAGGCAAGGTTCACACGCATCTACACCTACATCTACTTTTATCTATCCATCCATATTAAGTACCATGACTTCACACTGGTATTTTCAACCCGCCATGGGTTCCATGCCAGTTTCCTCCCTTTCCATTGTAACTCCTTGGCTAATAGTGAAAACAGTGTAGTTGCCATGATCCTTAATGTATTTATTTACTGGATCAATCCCGGTATGGAACCAGTCTCCTATCTCAGTTCCCACCCCTACTGCCACACAGGTGCCTTCTCACTTCACCCAAATTCCCTTCCACTCACACATGCCCCCCTTCCCTGGCTCAGGCTCTGACACCCCATCCATATGAGGTCCCCTCCCCCAACTGGCGCTCTGTCCTCTGTGTTTTCCCCATTGTAGACTCTTCTGGGACCCAGCCCAGCTTTATCACTGTGGGCAAGTTTAGCTTCCCTGGTCCCCTGTATGTGCAGCTGTTTCTTGCTCTGCCTGATGGCTGGGGGCTGAGTTATTCAGGAGAGAAGGAGGGGCGCCTGGGTGGCTCAGTCAGTTGGGCATTCAACTCTTGATTTCAGCTCAGGTCATGATCTCAGGGTGGTAAGACTGAGCCCTGCTCATGCTCCATGCTCAGCAGAGAGTCTGCTTAAGGTTCTCTCTTTCCCTCGCCCTCTGCCCCTCCCCCCGCTCATGCACACCCTCTCTCTCCCTCTCTCTCTCCCTCTAAAAGAAATTAAATAAATAAGTAACTAAATAAAATGAAAAGGCCTCATTCAGGAGAGAAGGAAAAGGACAAGAGCAGGAGGAGAGGATGGGCCCAGGAAACGGAAGAGAAGGAACACACTTTGAGCAGAGTTTACTTGTGGAAGAGAAAGAGATTCTTTTCAGCGGCTCTCTGTGATCCCCTTCGTCCTAGTCTCTCAACTTTTTTTGCAACTTCTTCATCTTTATTTTCCTAACTGGGTTCCAAAGGCCAGTTTTTCTGGAATCTGGGACGATCCTTAAATATCAGGAAACTTAGAGAAGAGCAGTTTTATGTGGTCTGTATAAGAAGAATGTATTTTTATTTTTTAAAGATTTATTTATTTTAGAGAGAGGAGAGGGGCAGAGGGAGAGGGAGAGAGAGAGAAAATTTCAAGAAGACTTCCGGCTGAGCGAGGAGCCCGACACGGGGCTTCATCTCATGACCCTGAGATCGTGACCTGAGCCGAAATCAAGAGTCGGATGTCTAATCAACTGAGCCACCCAGGCGCCCCAAGAAAAATATATTATTATTTGTCAATCATAAATTTTGTGTGAGCACCAAAAGTCCTTAGCAATTGGTGGTTAATTAGAAAATAAGAAGTTCCCTCGTATCAATAGGAGATCCTGCATTTGACTCTGAGAGCAGCAAGGAGTCCTTTTTGTTTATGGCTATATCCAGGCCAAGGGAGACCGAAGTTAGGAAAACAGCCTGAAACCTCCCCCCTCGTGCTGCGGTGCCACCTCCTGCTTGAGCCCAGGGGTGAGGGTGGCGGTTGCTCAGCTCTGAGACAAGATTGGGAGGCTGAGCAGAAACCTTGCCTCTCAGTCAGGGACAGTGGGTCCATTGCTCAGGAGCCTTGGTCCAGCCTGCAGCCTGTACATCTTAGATGCACCTGCTGTCTCTTCGCCGTTTGCCAGTCAGCGTCCCTGCCAGCAGGGTACTGAACCACGCTCAAGGAATTGCCAAATGGCCCTGTCTATTTATCATGATTACATTTCCTACTTGAAGCTTACTTGCTTTTCCTATATTTTCATTTCCTTCGTATTCATACCACATTCTAGATTTTCATGTCATGGAGCTTTTATTTTCCCACGAGACAAGGAGGAATTTGAATATAGATTGATGTACACAAGGCAGGTATATGGGAATCCGTATTTATTAAAGAAGATAAGCTAAAGAGTGCTTATTGATTTTCTAACAGGGTTACTCATATTTCTGATAAATGTTTTAGGATTCCTTTATGCAGTGTATACTTTGGTACATTTATGATACAGTTTGAAAAGCAATTTTAGTTTGGACCTAAAGTAGAAAACAAACCCATCATCTGTGGCAAGAGTGTAATCAGGAGTAATGCAGCTTTGTTATGCAACTGATTCCTCTTCGGCATAATTCAGGAACTGTATACTGGCATCTGGAATTAAATTGCATTTAGGATCTAATCTGAGAAGCTGAAAAGGAAAATAGCAGGTTACCAGCTGCCCGGTTTCTGACTCTGGAGGAGACTAATTGTTGAGAATTTGGACCTCCCTTGCTACTGTTTTGTTTTTGGAGAAGTGAAGGATATTAATATTTTCCACGAAAGGGAAGGAAGGAGTCTGTACCACTATTCATTTCGTGTAGCATCTAGCTACCAATTGAGTATGATCTGTGTCCCATTTTAGCAAGCTGTCACTTATGGGTTCTAAAGACATTGTGATTTGGAAGGAGTCGGGGTAAGCATGGAAAAGAGGCAGAAAGAAGAAAGTGTCTGATGTGACTAAATCCTGAAGCAAATCTAAAGGCACTGCACATCCCTCTCTCCCTGTTCCCTTCCTGTCCTTCCCCCAGCCCCGCAGGAATCCTTACCTCTCCTTTAAATGGCAGGAGCTTCACACTATCATCCCATCAGAGAGAGTTTGGTGGAAGGAGTGAACAACACAATTCACATTTTCCTGCAGGGCATCCTATCCCTTTAAGAATGCTCTGGCACTTTATAGAGTGAAATGGCAGGAATGCTCAACAGAGAACTTTCCTGGTGATAATTAATTATTTTACCAGGATGGTGGAATGAGACCTAGGTTTATTTTTCAACATTAGTGAGGCTCTTTTGAGAAGGGGCTAGAACGAACAGAAGTAAAGGGAAGCCCTATTAGACCATGAGTTTTGTTTTGGAAGTTTGATCAAAGGAGCAGGAAAAAAGGAGGACTTCTTGAAAAATAAGCAATGCCAGTCGGTCCCGCTTTAGTGGTCTGTATCCTCTCCTGGATTCTGTCATTGGAGCCCTGCGCACTCTGTTCATTCAAAGCACTGGATTTATATCAAATATGGTACATTACAGAACTATTACAGGTTGACTAGCACACTCATTGACTGGTATTTCAACAGGTGATTTTCCTCACGTGTTCTCCAACCCAGGCAACCCTGTTTCATTGTATACAAAGATCGGAGGCTCTGTCCATTCCAGGTGTTTATTGTTGAGGATAATTTGTGAAAGATACTGATTCTAATCGTTTCTTAACCCATCTGTAATTGATCTTCAAAACCCCTGGAAGACAATAAGAAAATCAGCACCCCTAGGGTGAGTCACACAGGACTCCTTCCTTGTACTTGCAGGATGAATGATGGATCTGTTGACTTGTATGAACTTGAGAGAAAAACGTATCTACAGCTTGACTTGAGCAAGAATTTCATCATGGTTATAAGGCATCTCTTTAAAGAATAGAGAAACCCAATGATTTGGTGCAGCAGAGAGAGGATGTACACACAGTCACTGGGAGACAGGCCTGGAGATGTTCCTAGTTATCTGTCGTGCGGGAATAGTAATAATAGCTTCTTCCGAGGGCAGCAGACATGATTAAATGAGATAAAAAAATGAAAAGGAGTTAACCTGGGCCAGGTGCATGGTTAGTGCTCATAATCATCAGGTACTAATAATAACGATGGCTTGGTGATGTACCTACAGCATTTTCAATATGTTTGTGGAGTGCGTCAGACTGGGCAGGCTGGGAGCAGAGAGAGGAGATGTACTTTCTGTCTGTTTTTACAACAATAATCACAGCATGCCTTCTCTGCGAATAATGTGCATCAATTTTTGCCTCTCCTAGGAGATGTAAGATCTTGCTCGCCAGACACTGGGTTAATCATTTTTGATATCCTTCTCAAGCAGCTTGTGAGTGTTTTGATGTGGCAGAGAGTGCAGACTGGTGGACAGAGCAAGCACTTTGGTCTCAGATAGACTCACTTAGGATTCTGTTGCTCCCCACTTTATAGCTTTGTGCAATGCTCATGGAGGTGGACCACCCAGAGACCCCTCAAGGAAAGACTTGTTGTCCACCTCTTGGGGGTGTTGTCGGCAGCTGACTTTCAGCCCTTAGACTCTTTAAGGCTGTCTCAGCTGCATAGAGCTGCCAGCTCAAGGTTATGTCTTTTCAAGAATGGCCTGCATCCATGACTGATTGTGGTGGGCATATAGATTCTATCCAGTCTGGACCACTGCAGGGCAGTGCTGGTGGCCATGTAAACTCGGGAGTTTCTGTGGATTTCTCTAAAGTGGGCCTGCATCACAGCTCACTTTCTGCCTCTGCTTAGTCTGGCTTCCTTCCCTCCCCACAGCCATTGATCCCAAGGCCACTCCCTAGTAAACACTGAACTCTGTCTCAGAATGTGCTTCCTGGAAGACCAGCCTGCAACACTGCATGAACTTGGACAAATTCTTTAGTTTACTCATTTTTCTTTACCGTAAAATGGTGGCAGTATGGGGGACTGCCCTGGATAGTTGCTGGCCTTGGTGCTGATTCAGTGAACTGGCATGTCTGAAGAACCAGTTATCAAATGGGGCTGGTACTTAACCCTTAATAAATAGTAGACAAGCAGCAGTGATGCATTTTGCTACGTTTAAATGATTTTTACAGAAACTAAGAGTAATGGGACATAAAAATATTTTGGGAAATGTGTCAATAAGCAAATTCCCAAATGGCCTATGTAATTGAGTAGGGCAAGGGTTGGATTGTACATGAGCAAACCCTCAGGGCAAAGGTCTGGACTGGTAGACCATCTCTCGGTGTGCCCACTCAGACTCAAGGCAGTGAGCTTCATCCTGCTGAGATACTAGAAGCCCACCCTCTAGTAACGAGTGGTTTGGAAGTTTTGCTAATGCCTGAGGATCTGAGCTCCTGTGGGTTAATGGAACGCCTGGTCTTGGAAACCTCTGAGATAGAGCTCACCCCTTGTCAAGAGTGAGAGGGAGAAGTACAAGAGGAGACATTTATAGGGTCACTTTGAGCAGGACATCTTGGGCTTCTGTGCCATCCTATCTCTGGAGTGTCTTGTTCTCTGGGGAAGCCTGCTCTTGTTCCCCAGCCAACCTTGGGGGTGCATTTTACCCCACTCAGAATAGCCACGTGGTTTAGGGTGGATCTGGCCATCCAGCGTGTCAGAGGGTGGTCAGAGGGACATGTACCCGTACAGCTCTGTGTCTTCGTTTCACTTGTACCACCGCCAGCTGAGGGGGGGGCGCAACTGTAACAAAGTACCACCAACATGGGTGCTGAAAACAACAGCACTTTCTAAACTGTGAAATGTATTCTCTCGCAGAAGTCAAAACCATGGTGTTGGCACAGTCATTCCCTCTAGAGCCTCCGAGGGAGAATGCGTCCACGCCTTTCTCTAGCTTCTGGTTGTTGCTAGCCGTTCTTGGCATTCTTTGGTGTGGGGCTTCAAAATTCCACTCTATGTGTCCATCTTCAAATGGCCTTCTTCCCTTTGTGTCTCTGCATCTCCTCCCCTTCCGTCTCTTACAGAGACACCGGTCATTGTCTTTAGAGCCCTACTCTGAATCCAAGATGATCTCACACATTCTAAACATGATTAACATCTGCAAAGTCCCTTATTTCAAAAAAGGTCATATTCTGAGGTTACTGGTAGGGGAGCTTTGGGGGCTTCTCTCCAGCCCACTAGAGATACCAACATCCACAACTGGACTCCGGCTCCACTCCGCTCCTAGCACAGACTGGTGCAGACCTTCCATGTAGTCTCTGAGCCAGTGGCTGTGGGGTTCCGCTTCCCTTGCCTGCTCGGATACGACTAAGCTCTGTGGTGCATGACATAGCAAGATACCTTGTTGGAAGATATTCATGGTAACACATAGGAAAGTAAAGCAAAACTAGGAGAATTTAGAGGGAGGAGACATCAGGGGATTCCACTCTCATTTAAACAAAACTGTCACATCTAGAGGGCAAGCACCAAGGATTCCTCAGGAATGGATGCAGGTAGGTAGGGCATCTAAACATCAGCCATTGGCTCATTGTCCCCATTTTTAAAAATCGGTGATATGGTCATGTTTTAAAAAGTTGAGAGAAGGGTTTCTAAAGGTTTCCAGTGAATACACTTCTTCCGACAACTTGTGAATTCTCTCATTGCTTATAGTAACTTTTTATTTGCTCTTCTTAGGTTTTCCAGATATATAATCACGTAATTTTCAAGTGAATTTCCATTTTTGGAGTTCTAATTTTCTTTCCAATTGCTTTGCCTAGTACCTTCAGAAAAAATTAACATTAAGGTGGTGGTAGGAGACACAGTTACCCATTTGTTTTGTTTTGTTTTGTTTTTTATCTAGTAGGATTGATGTCTGTCCTTTAAGCAATATGTTGGCTTTTGGTTTAAGTAAGTTTTATGCTTTGAAGGAAGTAACCATCTATTCCTACTAGAGAGGTCTTATTTTCTCTTTTGTTTTTCTTTAAAAATGGATCTTGAACGTATTAAAAGATAGTTTTTGTCGCCTTGGGCAGGATTGTATGATTTCTCTCATTGTGTAATATTGAACATTCTTGAATTTTTGGAATTAACTCAGTAGGTGATATTGTTCATCTATTTGATGCTTGATTCCTTTGGCCAATAACTTATGAAAGATTTTGCATTTATTTTGACTGTAATAAGAGCAAACAAGCAGCACTGGCCTTGGGCCAGGGATGGTTCTGAGTGCTCTACTCATGTATGAGTACCTTTCATCCCAAATGTTCCTGTAGATTAGACTAGATTAGATCAGATGCCATTCCCCTTTCTTTCCTATGAAAATTCTTCCGTTTAGATTTACTTTCTCTTCTAGAGTTTGTTTCTGTCAAAGATATTTTCTTATAAATACAGTCTCCTTCATCCAAGCTTTCAGTGATTTTCACAGTGTTGAGTAATCTCTGTTCATGGTTTTAATTACCTCTGTATCTGTGTTTGCTTCTATTTCTCCCTGGTTACTTTCTTATTCTTGAGATTTTCTCTTTCTCTGTTAATTCCTGATTCATCTCTCTAATGTTTTGTTTATTTACTTTTATTTCTCCAAAGAATGAGTTGTGGATATATTTATTACTTTTATTAAGGGATGATTTTTAGTTCAGTTTTTTTCATTGTTAATTTCTTCCAATAGTTTTTCTTGGGTTTGTTTTGATTTTGCTTGCTTATTTATTTATTTACTTTTTATTCCTAACTTCTTGTGTTCGATGCTTAAGCCATTTATTTATTTATATTTTCTCTCTTGTTTCTTTATATAAGTACTGACCGGCTACAAATTTTCCTCTAAAACCTGCTTTAGCTCCGTGCCTTATATGTTCCTATCATCATTATTTTCTAGATATTTTGCTGATTTAGTTTGAGTTTATTTTTGATGTGGAGACACTTTAGTGTCCCCTCCCCACCGGACCCCTAGGGATGGAGGATATTTCTTTTCTCTATTAGTATTTTTAGGGTTTTCTTGTTTGTTTATTTTGTTTTTGCATTGAGATTGACAATTTTCTATGTTATTTCTACTTTTTGGAATGTATTGAAGTCATTGGTAGTCAAAGGCCAGCCTGAAGTTTTCTTTTTCTTTACTACAGAACTTATCTTTCTGCCTGGATGCCCTCCGGACCCCCTTATTTTTGAAGTCTAGCAAGTTTACTGTGATTTTAAGTTTTATTAATACTTTTGGCTTCAGTTTCCATTTTCTAGAATTCTTTTAAGATGAACACTGTTACTATGAATGCTGAATGTTGTCGAGGTGCCAGGGTGGCTCAGTCAGTAGAGCATGCATCTCTCAATCTTGGGGTTGTAGGTTTGGGCCCCATGTTGGGTGTAGAGATTACTTAAAAATAAAATCTTAAAGAAATGAATGCTGATTGTTCTCATAGTCAGTACAAGAACGCACTGAGCATGTGTGGAAGTGGATCACTGCCCTAAGTGACGCTCAAGGGAGTGTCCGCCATAGCTGGTGGAGATGCAAACTGCCAGAACCCCCACACCTCGAAGCAGGGGTGCTTCCCACAATGTGCCCAGTGAGGTCATTCCTTCTGGAGATTAGCCTCCTGAACATACTGAATGCAGGAGGCTCCCACTGACATTCCTACAATTCCGAACCAGGGACATGGCCTTCGTGCATCTGGGTGGGTCCCTCGCCCTGGATAGGTACGTCTCTACTTCCTTTCTGACATCTGCAGACTCCTCCATGAGGGCCCTCTTATGGTGTCTTTCCTCGGCTTCCTACCACTGAGCCCTGCATGTTCTATGTAGCCCTCACACGTGCTTGGAGTTTGGAGGTTCTATTGATCTTCTAATGTTATTGAAAATATAAATTACATGTGTATTTCTCATGCTCTTTGGTGTTAGGAACAATTTCTAGGAAAAGAAGAAATGTTATCTTTGTGGGTCAAAATGGAAGTGTTTAGTTTTTAATCTTTTCTTCGGTTTCTTTAAAATTTCACATTCAGTGCCATGTCTAAGCCTCAAACTCTAGATCAAGATGGTAACCGAAGATGGGAAGGGGAAGAAGAAGAGAAAAGATAAAGAGACTAACTAGAGTTTTATGACCATATGGAATATTTTTCTAAGATTCCTACCCATGAGTTGTATTAGTCATGCTCTTGCGTCTCTTCTTATAAGGACACTACAATCTAAGCAGATCAGGGCTCCACCCTTATAACGTGATTTAACCTGAATTACTTCCTTTATTCCAAATACAGTCATGTTGGGGGTTCCACATATGGAATTGGGCGGGGGGGCGGTGGCGGCTACAGTTCAGGGTAGCAGTTGCCTTGCCTGGCTTACTATGTTTTGCAGGTCTGAGTCTCAGTGTGGTGTGCAGGACCTATCCTGCGAGTCTTAAGCTCTAACCCCTAAGCACTCCTGTTCTCCGTCTCTCTTTTCAAATTGCTCTGCCAGGAGGCAGACGGATGCGGAACAGAGGCAGAGTCCAGGCGGCGAAGCAGTCCCTGTCCTCGGCTGCAGGGTGACCAGTGGGCATCCCTGGCCTGGAGGCGGGGGCTGTGGCGGTGGGAGCCTCCCCCCTGTTCCCCACGTCCGTAAGCATCCTCCTCTTTGCTCTCACTGTCTTCTGCAGGAACCATCCCATCACACTTCAGGATGCTTCTTTGTCTATGTGTCCTTCTGTCGCACATTCCCGGGGTTTTGAGATGAGCTTCTGATGTCGGTGGCAGGAACTAGAGCTTTTTAATATGCTTATTTGTCCCAGCACCGAGGGTACATGGTGTTAACTGGATGCATGCATGAATATGCCCGTGAGGGACTGAATGAATGGGCAAGCAAACACATACCCAAATGTAAGCTTCTCGGCGCCTTTGATATCCCCGAATGAGGAGAATAATGAGCAGTTCCTCCTTGTTGCACCATCTGCAGTCATGATGCTGAATGTAGAGTCGGTGCGGTGGTCATGTCCTTTAGAGAGAATCAGGAGGAGTGACCGCAGTCCTGATAGCCTCGAATCTCTGTGTTCCCTTGTTCTCAAAATTGGTCAGATCTTCACATGGAGATTTAATTCCTTCCTGAGCTCTTCATCACACTTACAGTATTATAGAGGAATCAGAGGAAAGACACAAAGATGCTTGAGGAACTAGGAAACAGGATATAGAAAGAGAAGTTCAAGGACATGGAATGATTTGTCAGGGCAGGAAAAGGAGACAAAATTGAACTGGCTCCAGTGATGTTAACACTGACACACAGAAGAGTCCAACAGCCCCTGTGAGCTTTGTCTCTTCGTCTAGCGATCACCTTATTTTAGCTGTTTAGACAGAGAAGGGCCCCAGTTTGCTTTCCTATTCATACAAAAATGAAGACATTTTCAAAAGTCCTGAAGACACAGAGATGAACTGCCTTACCCACAGCTCAGGAAGTTTGGTCCATGAAGGACTTAGTGCTGTAAGCTAGGGGTTATACTTTGATCTAAACCTCTGGCTTAAGATTCTGAGCAGGTTGAAGACTGCTGTTCTTGATGAAGTACAAAGCTGGTTTCTCTGCAGCAGAGCTGGGCTTCCCTTTGGAATCTTCAGGTTTCCCTGCTGAAGATCATTACCCAGATAGAGGCAGTTCTACTCATCCGGAGCTGTAAGTCCCAGATGCAGCGAAAGGCATTTCCACCCTCAGCCACATCACTTCTGGGCACATCCGGTGGTTGTGGAATAGAGATGATGCTTATTCAGATGGAGGTGGATGAGTCCCAGCAGAAGCCTCCCTGTGTGGGTGGGGGCGCTACCCATTCCTGTCAGCCCCTGGCAAGCCCTGCAGACTTGGTTCAGTAATAACTGGTGTAGTTGATTATCCTTTTAATTACCTCCCTTAAAGAACCTTCTCAGACGACTCTGGGGACCGGGACCTCATGACTGTAATACTACGATATCTCCTTGCTGATCATTCCCCAGCATTTTTAGTTCTTTATATTACATGACCTTCTGTGTATCAAACCTGTTCTGGTTATTTCCCTCAGCTGGAGTTTGCCTTTACCAGCTCAGCTAACAGTTTGTGGGGCTTTTGAGGAGTTTGAGTCAGGTTTTTATTATAAGTAGGGTTTCATGCTGATCTATAAGTTTTAGAGTAAAAGCTGTCATTTCTAAACAAAATTTAAAAGTAAAAATATCGGGACACCTGGGTGACTCAGTCAGTTAAGCGTCTGCCTTCAGCTCGGGTCATGGTCCCGGGGTCCTGGGGTGGAGCCCCGCATCAGGCTCCCTGCTCGGCGGGGAGTCTGCTTCTACTGCGCCCCCGCCCGCTCATGCTTGCACGTGTGCTCTCCCTTCTCTCTCTCTCCGAGATAAATAAAATCTTTAAAATAAGTAAATAAAAGTAAACATATAAAGTACATGGTTCCTTCCTTTCCTTCCCTTAACTCTGTCTCCTGTGGAATTTAAGGAATTTTGTGGTTTTCGATAAAAAGGCTAGGTTTTTACCTTGGCGTTAGAGTAGATTCTTACCGCAAACCTTACAGACTATTTGGAGCTTATTTATTGGGCCAGTTAAGATTCTCATTTTATTTAGCATGTTTTAAAATCTAATATTTATAATATCCACAAACTAAAAGAATTTCCATTTTATCTCAGGCCTCTTGGCCCGTGTGCGACATAAGGACCATTTTGATGACCTCTGGCTCCAGGTCTCAGTAATTATTTGTCTGAAATATGAGTTCACTCAGTCCCTCCACTTCAGCCCCCACGGGCATTTCGAACAAAGCATCCCCCAAACTCAACTCCTTCTTGTGCTGCATCCTTGTGAGTGGCACGGCCATCCCCTGGCTTCCCTGCCTTTAGGTTGGGGCCCATTTTGTCCCTCCCACGTCTCATCCTACTAGAGACCAGCTTCTGTTCATTGTCCCTCCTTTACTCTCTGCCAGGTCTCCTTCCCGCCCTTCACCCTGCTGCCCCTGCCTGGGGTCAGGATGGATGCCTCCCTTGCTGCCGAGCGAAATGCAGGGATGCCAGGCCCGGCTCGAGGCCTGACTCACGACTCTCCCAGGGACCATCCTGAAACTCAAGTCTGCCCTTGTCATCCTTCATTCCCTGTAGAACAAGTCACCCAGCTGTGTTGGCGCAGTGCATGAGGCCTTGCGATGTGCCGCCCCGTCTCCCCCCTTCCCTCCGGGGACTCTGAGCTCTGCAGATGCTGAGCTCACATGCAGGCACCTGATTGTGCTTTGTCTCCGTTCTGTCCTCTGTCTGGAGCAGCCCACCATTGTCACCGGGATAGTGCTTGAGAGCCAGCCTAGGTGTCACCCCCAGAAAGGCCCCCTGGCCCGTGAACCTGCCCCAGGAGCCCACGCGAGAGCTCTGTGAGCAGGGTCGCAATGCTCCTCTCCCTTGGCATCGGGTGTTGTCCCCTGACTCCTGCACTGTCTGGGCACCCCTCGTGGAAGGGACTTTGGTCTTGGCTCTCTGGACCACAGTGGGCGCCCAGGTGTTCTCTGAGTGTGCCAGATAATGCCCCGTCTGCCCTGGTGAACCTCGTGCTCTGGATCGAGGAAAGCCCACTCGGGTGCTGTGGGAGCAAAGATAGAAGTTAAATTCTTTCGTGGAATATTTTTTGCCGAAACCCCCAGAATTAAAAGGTGTGTTTTCCCTTTTCAAAGGCAGCGCGATGCGTATTGGAAAGAGCTTTAATTTTCGAGTCAAAAAGACTCGAGCTCAAATCCCAGTTGTGCATGAATTGGTTGTTAGGACTTTCAGTGAGTGATTTAGCTTCTCTCACCGTCTGATAACTTATCTGTAAAGGAGGGCCAGTGACAGAAGTGGACCGGGGATTAGGGCTCAGGCATCTGTAATTCCTAGCTGAGTGCTTGGCTCACCTCAAGGGGCCAGTAAATGGCAGCCCCTCATGAGCTTGTAGCTTTCTGGGTTTTTTTCTTTCTGTCACATATTTTTTGTTATTTTTCAGCAACACACACATAATCAACTTTTAAAGTTAGGAGAGAATTTCCTGAGGCCTATAAATGGGTGAAAACAGTCTACATCCAGCAAAGTATGCCGTGGTGATTTCTTAGAATAGCTAGTGGGCGAATCGTGTAAACCTTAAGGGGAAACAGTGTATACTGCCTCAGCTAGATCAACAGTTAAATGTCCACAACAGTAGAGAATCATGATGTGGTATGGGAGGTGCTTATAAGAAGTAGTTTTCAGAACTAATTTCTTTAACAATAATAATAGCTTTAATTAAATTGTATTACTTTTGCAAATCAGGTTACAATTTTAATGAATCTGTTCTCATAAATTTAGATAACATACTACATTAATGTCAATTGCAGGTTCATTAATCTATCTGAAGACGTATTTTGAGTAACTGCTACAATCCAGTCCTTTCTGAGGGCTACCAAAAAGACTCAATTTAAAATGGTCATAACAAGAAGACTTCAAGCACCTTAGCGACCTTTAAGTAACACGGGACTCGTAACAGTTTACAAAGGGAGATGATTCTTTCCTCTATAACAGAATTCGTCACTAAATAGTCCAGCACAGTCCAGACATCCACACCACCATATTCTGCACTGAGAAGATGGATGGTGCTTTGAAGTGGTGGCACATCTCACTGGTCACCCAGCTGTGAGATTACCAGTGGGGCTTATGGCTGAGACCGTGAGCCAGGAAGGAAGACCTGCATGTGATCTAGAACAGGGCTTCACGGTCTTTTTCTGGGAAGAACCCCAGAGGAAGTATTTTCGGATTTGGGGGCCATCTGGTCTCAGTGGCAAGTGCTCAGCTCTGCTCGCTGTAGTGCTCGAACTCCTGTGAGCAACGTGCAAGCAAATGGATGTGGCTGGCTGTGTGCCAATAAAACTTTATTGACAGAATCACGCATTGGCCAGACTTGGCCCAGGGGCCTGTCCTAGAATAACAACTAGAAATCTTATTTTCACTCCAGTAACTTACCACCCCACAAAATCCTTTAAAATTCTTTTAACAAAATATAACTTGCTATTTCTCAGAAACGTAGGCAACTTCCAAAGCACCCCTTTCTTCTAGAAATATATCTCCATCTTGTTCAGGGAGCCTCAGAAGACGCCTCCCTTTGTCACGTCCCTGGTGAACGTGAGATTAATTTGTATTTAATGGGTCTCAGTGCCTACACTCTTGCTGTAAGACTCGGAAGGTACCTCCTTTTCCCACTTCTGATTTCTCTTGTGCCCTGAGCGTGCCTCAGCATCCTCTGCTGGATTTTAAACAGGTGCTTTGGATTCCCTGTAAGCCAGTCACGTTTTTCGAAACTGTGTAACTGGCTGGGAAGTTGAGGTGCACGTGCCGTCCATTCTTCAGCCTGCGGGGGGTGGGGGGCGGTTACTGCTAAACATTTCCCCCACAGAGTGTCCAAAAGAGCAGAATGAAAATATTCCAGGATATGCTGGTCAGCACTTCTTGCTGCCTGTGCCCTGGCTGGGTCTGGTTTGAAAGACAGACAACTGTTGGTGAAATAAGTCTGGACGTTTTACTAAAGGATGGTTGATTCGGTTGATTCGTAATGCTCCTGCTGTGCTCCTAACTCAGCTTCTCTTATGTAGTCCAAATTGAGGGAGGGATTAAGGGGAGATCAGAGCATTCTTGGGAGAAAAGGCACTTAACGATGCTCCTCCTGTCCGTTGCGGTCTTCCCAGCAATCTGCCCATTCAGCTGTCTGGTTTCTCTCTGTTTGCTGAGAATTCCCCCTGTTGCTGCCTTTCGCATACGGTTGCGTGTTTATAGTCAGTGCTCCTGACCCGTGTGCACGATACCGTTACATAAGCCCCGGTTACTTGATCCTTTTCCGTTTGTAGCTGTTTTCGTTTCTCTCTTCGTGAAATAACTAGCAAGTGATTCTCAGCAATTTCAGCTTCTGCCCCAGTCCACTCTTCTGGGGTCTTCAAAGACCATTGAGATATTTTGTTTAGAACCTCTGAAAATGTAAGCCTACAGGGTTTTCATGGTCTACCCAAAGCTGGCAGCTAAAAATAAAATTTTAGCTGACTGGCAGCATGAGAAGTGCCCAGATCAGCAGATGGTGTGAAATGCAAGAGTTGTAAAATGAAAATATATTCAGGAAAATACAAAACCCTTCCCGTTTATTAAAGGTCTGGTGGGAACACACGCTGTTGGTAGGCGCAGTGGGGTGTTAGGTTGGGGGATACTGGAGGCAGACGGTGTCTGTCTGGGAGAGGCACTGGAGGTCCTGCCCGAGGTCTTCAGGGCGAGAGAGAGAAATGTGGCCTGTGGCCAGGAAGACAGCGCCCCCTGGGGTGGGGCATCCCAGATGGAGCAGGCAGCTCCAAGGTGCCCAGGAACCCTGTGTCTGCGTGTGAGGAAGCCTTCAGATGCACTTTGCAGGGTCATCCCCTCCTCTACTTGCCCCATATTTTAAATCAGAGCCTTGCTTGGTGCTGAGGTGGTGCTGAGAGCAGCCTCACAGCAAGGTCGGTGACGTGAGTCTGTAGCAGATAGCACATGGGATGGAAGTAGAACAAAAGCCCAGCTCAATTTCGTCCAATTAGAACATGTGACAGATCGCTGAAGATTAGATTTAGTTTGAATAGATGGAAGTCAGAAGGTGAGCCACATACACACCGAAGGGAGCTGCGTGATGTGACAGGGTTTCTCGAAGAAGCCTTTCAAGGATTTTAGTTGGCTGCAGGTTGCATGGTGAGTGCCTCCGAAGAGCGGAATTATCCAGTCTCCCAAGCAAGAGTGTGTGATGCAGAGCCCCATAAAACAAAAGGAAATAATGAACTTAACAGCAACCCCTTTGCCTTTATGTCTTTTATTAAGAAATGCATTTCCAGAAAACAGGTTGATAATAACTAATGGATGAACGTTTCCTCGTTGATTGACATTGAGTTAATTAGCGTCTGTTTTCCCAAGCACATGACATGCCTCGACTCGGGGTGGTCATCCCGCTCCTCTGGCTGCTGTGGAGAGGCCCCCGAGGCCGGGGGAAGCAGCAGGCGGCTTCGGGGTGCCCAGCTTGCAACGGCAGGTGCAGGACTCAGAGCCGGGCAGCCTGACTGCAGAGCCCGCACCCCTAACCGCTGTGGGAGGCTTTGGGTGTCCTCCTTCCCTCGGTGGTGGCAGCGCCCTCAGTGGGAGACAGAGCTTTCCCAGAGTCACATAATAGAAGTGAGATCTTAGATGATTTTCTTGACGTTAAGGGCCAACTGAGAGGAAATTAAATTTTTGATACGGGGTCAATAGCTAGATATGCTGGATTATAATTTAAAGCAAAGTCAGGGAAAGTATTATAGAAAGAATGGGCTTTTCGGAGCCTACGATGGAACCGTTGCCAATTCTGGTGATCGATTATAGGCGTGAGACAGGAATGTGTCCAGGGTCACCTTTCCTGGAGTGGCAATAAGCAAATGGGACGGGAACGGCAAGAACGAAGGAGGAGGCGTGACCTGGGGAGCCAGCCGGGGGCGTGGGCTCTGGGGCCAGCTTCACCACGAGGCAGGAGCCGGGTGGCTCCAGGCCCTTCGCTGCTCTCCCCATGCGAATACCCTCGTCTGTCTAAGGAGGGGTTTGGAGAAATTGATCCCGAGGTCTTTCCCTTCTCTGTCCCTTCATGACGGTGCACACAGAGTGCAGAGCACCAGCGGAAAGACTGCTGTAAAACACTGCAAGGGGAAAAGGGTCACGGCCCACTGAGAAGTGAAGGTTTCCAGACATGGAATGGCGGGGTGGGGTGTTGGTGAGGGAGCGGTGCTGAGCAAATTCAGTCAGAAGTATTGACCGTGGCGCCCCAACTGGAAAGATGTGGACACTCATTGTTTTCCCAGATGCGGGCAAAAATCACTTGGGAGTTCTCTTTCTTCTTGTTTTCTGCATTTGCTTTTTAGTGAAAAAGAATAAAACAGCTCAAGAACTACAGTCAGTTTACCCTGAATGACCCTTGGAAAATCCAGAAGGCTGTATGTGAAGCGAGTGTGGCTAGATAAAGCACAGAACAAAGAAGCAAACCCATGGCACACAGGCCCCCATCCCAGGGACCACCGTCTGGATCTCTCCAGGAAGCTGTCCTGAGCTTTCCATCCAGTGGCAGCTGCCAGAACGCTAGGCTTCGTGCCCGCGTGCCGCCGACAGTTTATCCCTTTAGACCTTAGCTGATTCAGTTATGAAAGTGCAAGCAGAAATAGCATAAATCTTTTAAGATGCAGATACCCCATGAAACAAATATGGTATAAATCCCTCAGTTAATCCTAAGATTGTTGGTTAGCTCGGTTAGAAGTTTGTCAACTCGATTCATCTCTTCAGAGAACCAGATTAAGTGTTTCTTGATTTTCTCTATCATTTTGCTCATTT
The DNA here is from genome assembly GCF_003265705.2 of Callorhinus ursinus. NCBI lineage: Eukaryota > Metazoa > Chordata > Mammalia > Carnivora > Otariidae > Callorhinus > Callorhinus ursinus. The sequence continues at coordinate 87,603,912 of NW_027397065.1, read as the reverse complement.
TAATTTCATTAATTTATCTTCTAATTTTGCCTCATTCCCTCTGCTTGCTTTATGTTTAATTAGCTCTTTTTTTCTCTGCTTTCCCAAGATGAAAGCTTATGTTACTGATATTAGATCTATTTTTCTAAAACATTCACATTTAATGTGACCAGTTTTCCTCTAAGCACTGCTTTGGCTGCATCTCACAAATTTTGATAGGTGGGTTTTTAATTTTCATCTTGTTCAGGATATTTTAAAATTTCCTTTGAGCCTTCTATGACTGAAAGATTTTCTCTAAGTGTATTGTTTAATGTCCAAATATTTGGGGATCTTCCAGCTATTTTCCTGCTACTGGTGTCTAGTTTAATTCTTTTATGGCCTGGGAACACACTTTGTATGACTTAGACTCTTCCAGATTTGTTAAGGTTAGTTTTAGGTCCAGAATGTGGTCCATTGTGACGAATTTCCCATGCATTTTTGAGACAAATGTATTCTGATATTGTGAGGTGGAGTGTTGTATAAATGTCACGTTGATGGGCCATGCTGTTTGGTCCTTTATATCCCTAGTGATTTTCTGCCTGCTTCGTCTATTAGATACTGAGAGAGGGATTCGAAGTCTGACTATAATCATGGATTTGTCTGTTCTCTCAGTTCTGGCAGTTTGTACCTTACATATTTTGACTCTCTGTTGTTAGGTGCGTATACGTTTAGGATTATTACGTGTTCTTGGAGAACTGATCTTTTCCCATTATGTAATGTCACTCTTTCTCCTTGATAATTTTCCTTGTTCTGAAATCTGCTTTATCAAAATTAATATGGCTGTGACAGCCCTTTTTTTTTTTTTTGCTGTTAATAATAGGTGTTCCAGTCAGCTTGAAAACAGAACCAGGAGTATATATATTTATATATTGTATTTATACCAGCACAGTTACTGATTGCTCTCACTTACAGGAGACCTCCTGAGGTTTCAGGGGCTCTTCTCATATTAGCTTCCTCTTTTCTCAGAACCATCTGAGAGATATATACTCGTGACTCAGAGTCAGAGATAAAAGTGTCTCCAGTAGCCCTGAGAGCAAGTGACTTCGCTAGTGCTTCACTCACCCTTTCACATGCCCGCTGCTGTAGGCCCCTTCCCCATGACAAGGAGCCCCCATCAACACTCACAAGCCCTGTGGCGCAAAGACCTTATAGAGCCAGCGAGGACTAGCCGTGGTGAGCAGGCAGCATTGGTTTCCTGTGGCTGCTGTAAAAATTACCCCAAATTTTGTGGCTTAGAAAAACACAGATTTGTTCTTATGGTGCTGGAGGTCAAAAGTATGAAATCGGTCTCACGGGGGGTTGGTTAGATCAAGGTGTGGGCAGGGTGGCTGCTGTGGAAGGGTCTACACGAGAATCCGTTTCCTGCCTCCCGTGGTCCTGTCATTCCGCCTCTCCCTTCCAAAGGCGCATCTCCTATCACCTCTCTGATCCTTCTGCCCCCACCTTATATAAAGCCCCATTTAGTGGACCTACCCAGACCATCCAGGATAACCCCCCGTCCCCAGGTCCGTAACTGGATCAACCTGCAAAGCCCCTTTACCATGCAAGCTTGCATTTGCAGGTTCAGATGTCTTGGGTGGGGCATTGTCTGGCCCGCCACGGAGGCTGTCCCTTCTCCAGTCTCACCCGCCATACCACTGCTGTGCTCGGCAAGGAGGGGTGAGTGAGGTGAGGGGAGAGAGACGGAGAGCGTCCAGGGAAGCCCCTCCACGTGGAGACAAGAGAAGGGGTCCTCATGCAGAAATGAAGAAGAAATGACAACCAGGTGAACCCCGGGTGCCGGGAGCTGGGACGAATTCCCACGGAGAGAGCACCTGTGATCCCTTAGTGTCTGATGCTCCACATCACAGGGACTGACCTGGCAGGAGGGTGCCCCAGGCTCTGGGGTCTGCCAGCTCCAGCTGGGTTCAGAAGTTTGGGTGACATGGGAAAGGAGAGCCAGTAATACTTTCCTTCTTTGTGACCTCAAAGTTGCTTCTCCCCTGTGGTACCAGCTTCTGAGGGACAGGCCCATTTTGGTTCTGCATGCTAACGTCAGGCTCTGCTACCATCACCCCCATCCCTTTCCCTCCATCCTGGGGACAGGGGTAGGGGCAGGGGGCTTCCACTGTGTCTGATCTGTGGGTTGCCTTACCTCTGCTTCTCTAACTTGGCCTCTCAGTTTTCCATCTCTGTGTGTGTAGTCGTTATCTACAGCTGCATAACAAATTCCCCCAAAACCTAGGGACTCAAAACATTTATCATCTGTCTCACAGTTTCTGTGGGTCAGGGATCTGGGCACATCTTAGCTGGACCCTCTGACTCTGAGTCTGTCTCAAGGCCGTGGTTGAGGTGTTGGCTGGGACCTCTTAAGGCTTTGCTGGCAGTGGACCCAAACCGACTCAGTGGTTGTTGGCAAGCTTCAGTTCCTTGTAGACTGTTGGTCCGACAGCCTCAGTTTCTTATGAGCTCTTGGCTAGTGGCCTCACTCAGTTCCTTGCTATGTGGCCCTCCCTGTAGGGCAGCTCCTGATAGGCCACTAGCTTCTTCAGAGCAAGCAAGGGGTAGGGCAACAAAGCACCAGCAAGAGAGAAAGTAAGAGCAAGACGAAGCCACAGTCTTTGTAACCTCGTCTTGGAAGTGACATCTGACCCATCCCTTTTGCCCGTGCTGGTCACTGGAGCAGGTGACTGGGTCCAGCTCACACCTAGGGGAAGGGGTAGCACAGGGGTATGAGCACCAGCAGGAGGGGAACATTGGGGGCCATCTGAGAAGCTGGCTACCGCAAACACATGCCCCACCTCCAGATGTCCTTCCGTGTGTTTCTCTGTGCCATACTGATTTAGCTACCAAGTTCAGTGTCCACTAACGTGATGCCTTTCTGCCTTTCTCATCTCTACATGGGAATGGAAAGTAGCTTTTGGAGAAGCTGTTCTGTTCTGGGGAGCTGGGGTGCTGGCTAAGCAAACATCTGGGGAAGTTTCACCTCTGTTAACGAGAGAGCGCGGGTTGTGGGAGGACGTGCCTGCTTGCAAAGCAGAGCAACAAGCTCTCATTCCATTCTGGAGGCTCCCAGAATCTCTCGGGAATAAACAGCTCGGCCGGACCCACCCCTCCATCAGTTCCTTTTGGTCCTCCTGTTGGCTTCTGTTGTCACCTCCCAGAGAAACCTGACTCCGCAAGCCCAGTGGTCTGTGATTCTGCCTCCTGACCCCCAGTGCGGTCGCCACAATTTCTATACACGCTTCCTTTTTTATTTGTTCATTGTCTCCTACCTGCTCAGCCTTGAGCTCCGTGGGGTCATGAGATGGGGATTTGCTTTTGGAGCATGCTACTTCTGCGCACTCCCAAGCCGCAACAAACTTTCAGCTCTGCTGTGAAGGAGCTGCCCGCCAGTAGGAGGCGTCCCCATGGGAGAGGCTGAATACGGCATGCCAGGAGGTGGGCAAGAACAGGACCCAGAGCTGAAGCCCCTGGCTTCCTGATTGTATTCATTTTGTCATCAAATGTCCCTTTCACAGTCACTCAGGCTGGGGACTCTTCTGTGTCCTCAGTGAGCTCGAGGTCTAGTGAAGAAGAGGAACAGGTACTGCGGTGATGGAGGTGGTGTGACTTCTATGCTGTTGGAGTGCGGTGCTGGGTGATAGGAGTGGGGGCGGGGGGCCAACTCAGTGCAGGAGCCAGGCTATGAAGGTTTCCTGGAGCCGACCCTGGTTCAGGTTGTGCGTCTGTGTCTCCCCTGTGTGAGGGCACGTGCCGGCAGGTGCGTGTGCCTAGGGAGAGCCAGAGCCTGCAAGGGGCCCCTGGTTCTGCAGCTTAAGCAGAAACGTACTCCCTAGGACTTTCTGACAAGCCTCCAAAACTAGGTGGCATCTGAGGTTACCTGCCTTCTTGTTCCCTCATCATCAGGGGTACCCCTGGCTTCCTCCAGCTTGATCAGGTGGATTTTAAGCCATCTCCCCCATAGCCACCCCCTAGCATTTTGCATGGAGCAAGTGTATCAGCCTGTGCTGACCTGCTGTCTGTTTTCAGTTGCTCTTGTTTTTGAAAATACAGTTGCTCCTGTCCCCCCACCCCCGCCCCGCCCCACCCATCAGATCCCCTGCTGGAGGCAGTGCTTCTTATTGAGGGGCCTTTCTGACCCTCACTAAAGCTCATGGACACAGTGAATGCATGCCCTTTGTTATGGGAATGGCACCACCCGGCTGCTCCTTCTCCCTAAATTCTGAGGAATGAGGTTTCCTGAAGTGGAGGAACCACCCTCTGGGATCCATGCACAGCTGAAATGAAACCCACCCGGGTTTGACTGACACCTGCCTGTCTGCCGGCCGCATTGATGGAAGTGTTTTCACTTTCTCCTAAGGCGCCAGATAGAAAAACATATCACCTTTAGCATGCAGCAAGGTAATATTTCTAAGATAGGAAGACAGTTTTGCCTGGAAGGTTCAAATATTAGCAACTCGAGTTTGCCTAAAGGAATGACTTCTTCATCTATTAATTTTTTGCTTCAGGATAAAGAGAGAAAAAAATCAGTATTATCTAGCCATAGTAATCATAACAAATCTACTCTGAAAATACATTTATATTCTACATATTATAAATTATATATATATCTATATATAGATATATAGCTCACCGTATATAGATATCTATAGATCTATAGATCTATATAGATATAGATCTGTAGATATATATATCTCAAAATACAGTTGAAATTTGGGTGGGTTCATAAAATCCCACGTGGAAGTAGTTACGGCAGGAGTGAAGAGTGAAGAAACTGTGGACTCGGCTTAGGGCAGCCGGTGGAGCATCAACGCCGGGAACCTCTAGGCCACTTGAGCTGAATGTCTGTTTTCATAAACTGTGTCTGTTTCAGTCTTGCACCAACAGCCCCAAATAATCCTGTCCCATCAGGAGCAAGCTATTGGAGTCTTAGCTTTTGCCAGTTAACTTTAATACTTCTCTTAATAGCAGCGGATCTGAAATCTTTCTTCAGGCTCAGGCACTTTAATCATTGAAATATGTTGAAAGTGCAGGCAAGTCAAGACTGCCCAGACTCCAGGCCCTAAAGAATCTTCTTGGCAACCCGCCTAGAATCTCAAAGCCATCTGTGATTTGCATATGAATGAGCTTTGTGAAATGAAAAATAAACATGGGACCATAATATTTACTTGTCCGCCTTTGTCGCCTGCCCTGGGAGGAGAGGTAGCGGGCTGGTTGCACGCATGTGCGGAGGGAGCCTTGTGGGCTTGAGCAGTTCACACTGTATCTGCAGCGGCAGCACATAATTACAGGTGGTGGCCTTGTAGGCGAGGATAATGGTACCGGAAAAAAAATTAGAAAGGAATTCATAAAGCCAGTCGTGTTATATAAGAGCTATGGACTCTGTTCTGTTGGGATTATTTTTTAATAATTTTTTATTGTTATGTTAATCACCATACATTACATCATTAGTTTTTGATGTAGTGTTCCATGATTCATTGTTCGTGCATAACACCCAGTGCTCCACACGGAACGTGCCCTCTTTAATACCCGTCACCAGGCTAACCCATCCCCCCACCCCC
>NW_027397065.1:87392470-87597951 GCF_003265705.2 Callorhinus ursinus | reverse complement strand
AGAAGTACAGAACTGTGATTCAACAGTCTTGCACAATTCACAGCGCTCACCGTAGCACATACCCTCCCCAATGTCTATCACCCAGCCACCCCATCCCTCCCACCCCCCACCACTCCAGCAACCCTCCGTTTGTTTCCTGAGATTAAGAATTCCTCATAGCAGTGAGGTCATATGATACATGTCTTTCTCTGATTGACTTATTTCACTCAGCATAACACCCTCCAGTTCCATCCGTGTCGTTGATTCCTATGAAGGACTGGAAATGCTCTGACCTGCCATGTTAATCAGGCTCGGTGAGGTTATGCTGCCATAACAAATGACCCCGAAATCCCAGTGACTTCCAGCAGAGCTTTTGCATTTCTGTCCTGGATAACTGGCTGCAGTTCCCTGTCCTTTCCTCTTCCTCCACATCCTGGACTGAGGGAGCATTCCCCTCTAGAACATTGCGGGGCTCACAGCAAATGGAAGTGAGAGATGGCAGAGACCTGTAGTGGGGATCAAGCTTCTCTTCGGAAGTGGCTTTTGTCACTTTCCCTGAGAAGTGTCTGGCCAAATTTTATGTGAGTTGAGAAGATAAACAGAATTCTCCCCCCCCCGCCCCCGCAATAGAAGGGACATAACAAATCACAAGACCAAGTTTGAAGACCGTGAAACAAAATGGAAAGGAATTTTCTCACGAGCTGGTGCAGTGAATCCCTAGAAACAACACTACCATCTACCACACCTGAGGCTCATACCTCGTGGTCTCTGCAATCCTCTTTGCTTTCTAAACCCAAATCCATTCTTTTTTTTTAGTTAGGCTCCATGCACAGACTCAGAGATCAAGACATGAGCCGAGATCAAGCATCAGACGCTTAACCAACTGAGCCACCCAGACAAATCCATTCTGAAGCAAACGTTCATTTGTTGCTGGATCTTTGCTCCGTCACCTCTGAAATCTGAAGAGTTCTTCTTTCCATGTGGTTATGACTCTTGACCAAATTTGGGATAGTCTGATTTTTAAGTAACGAACACTCATTTCCCACTTTGAGGGCCCTATAAAGCTGCCTGGCTGCTTTTCCTTCACATTTCTCATTGCGCAGGAACATTAGACGTAGTCCCTGGCAGGAGGCTGGGGAGCATGTGAGCCCTGTGATGTGCATAGACCGTTCTCTCTCCAGCTGATATCTGCAGGGTCCTGGACAGGCCTGAACTTCCAGCCAGTTGCTGCTTCACGTACATTCACCTGGGGCTCCACCACCTCTCTTTCCTTCACGGCTTCCCTCTTTGGGACTTGAAATGCCCTCGTCCAGTGGCCAGATCATTGGCTGCTCTTTTGTTTTCCTAGGACTCTAGTAGGAGTTTTTTGCAGTGAGAACACTAGAAGTCCTGCCTTGACATTCCACAGTTCCCAAAGTGAGAATGCAGATCCAACCCTACCCACGATGATGCTCTCCAGAATTCTATCAAATTGAGTGGATCCCTTTCCCTTAAATGGCAACTAAACACTTTCTGACAATTATAACTATAACCCAAACCTTCTTTGTTTCTGAAATTGATGAAGTGATTTTTTTTTTAAGTTCAGAAATAATTTTTCCCAGTATTCTTATGAAACATCCTTATTATTGAGAAAGTGAACAATGCACGGTGTGCTGGATCCAGAAATCCCTGTCCCCAGGTGTATTATTCAGTAAGAAATATGACACTGGTGTGAGTGTGGGCTGGGAAACGTTAGTCTTTGACCCTTGCTCTGCAGAAGATCTCACTGGCCGGGATTCCAGTCCATGTTTGTGACATTGAAGTGAAAATTGCACTACATGAACCACTTGGAATAAACATTCCTTCTTTAGACATGTTCTGTCGGCTGGTTGATGACTAAGCTTATGAATGAGACCCCGGAATGTGTCAGCAACAGTCTTAGCCATGAGCTCTATTCCCTTGACTGTCGGCCATGCTGGAGGAGTACCTTCGCTCTGTACCCAGCACCCTCGCATCTGCTGTCTCTGCACCACACCTCGTGTCCCCTTATCACTTTCCTGAGACAGCACAAGCCGCAGTGTGCCATCCCAGACCCATGATTGCCACCTGCGCTTTCATAGGACACTCCTCCTCCACCCTGATCTGCTCAGAGATGCCCCTCGAGGTCCCTGGAACGTTACAGTCCGTAGTCCATGGTAGCCTGTCTTTTCTCTGTTCCCTCTTTTCTCTCTGCCCACAGAATCCGTATTTGTCTTTGAAAAAACAGCTCTAGAGTCACCTCCTTTGAGAACTATTTCCTGACTCCTCACAGGTCGAGTTAGGTGTCTGTTTTTTTTTTCTTAAGCTGCAGAAATCCTCAATTCCCAAACCTTCTGCAGAGCTTGTCCTCAAGGACCAGCCTTCACTGTGTCACATTTCACTCTATCAGTGGCTCTAAAAATAGTGCGTGGGACTGGGGGAAACAGAGGACATTCAGGGGGGTTACAATGCAGGACTGAGTAACTGACGCTCACAGTTCTTTTAATTCCCCTTGCAAGTCAATACTATTAGCCCATTTTAAACCTTGGCGAACAGAAGGAGAGTTGAAATGACTTGACTAAGTTTCCCTGACAGGAAGCGTCAGAGTCCGTGTCTTATCTTGCATCATCTTGCTCTCTCTCGGTAGGTCCTGCCTTCCGTATAAAGATGCTCAAAGCAAGTGTTTGGAGATAGTAATTTCTCATTTTCCTTTAAGAATACATGACTAAGCATTCTTATTCATGCATACTTTTACTAAAAGCATTTAAGAAAGCCCACCGTGTGCCAGATGGTACTAAGCACCCAAAGATTCATTGATCACCGAGAGTCACCAGCACTGGTATTTGAACACAAGTACTGTTGGTTGTCTTTGTAGTCATCTTCTTCTTCTACTTCTTCTTCCTCTTCCTGCTCTTCCTCCTCTTCCTCTTCTTTTTCTTCTTCTTTTTTTAGTAGGCTCCATGCCCAACGTGGAGTCCCAAGCAGGGCTTGAACTCACGACCTTGAGATCAAAACCTGAGCTGAGATAGAGAGTCAGACACTTAACTGACTGAGCCACCCAGGCTACCTCCATTGTCAGTCTTCTTCTGATCAGCTCTGGAACATCACAGTTTTGTAGGAAGCTTCTTGCAAGAGATGTTGGGGGCTATAGAAATGTTCCATTGCCTACTATTCTAGGCACTTCTGAGTGTCCAGGATGCAATTATTAAGTAACTACTTGACAAAGAGCTGGGGAACCCCAAGACATCTGAGATCCCTTGGAAAGTCACTCCCTGAGCATGTTTTATCTAAAATTATGCCTGTTACTGTTTTTTTGCTTTTCTGGATTAGGTCTGTGAGAGACATATTATTGATGTTTGCTCTATGTACTTAATTCTATTACCTGAACAATATGTTGGCTGAAGTAACGAAATCATTATGTAGTTGTACCATTTAATTAAAATGTTACTATCAATGGCTCAACGAGAATCCTGTAATATGTGGAGGTCGATTTAATAGAGCTGTTGGTTAGAAGAAGCAATACATTTGTCGTAATTGCTCCCGTAAGTAGAGTGTCCTGTAAGACTGAGAAGAGGCTCTCACTCAAGAAACCAGCTGCAGCACTGTTACAGACCTCTTCAAATAAACTGACTTGTTAAGGCAGAGAAAAACAAGCTTTTCTCCTTAAGCCACATTTTAATTACATTGTTTTTAAAAATTCTTCTGGAAATGAGAGTCTGAACTCCCGAGTCTTTCATCAACGAAAAGCAGTATTTTTGATGGTTGACAGACTCTCTTCCAACATCTCTGCATGCACCAGGACTAACAAGCGTGCATCTTTATTCATTGCAAACCTTTGCTTTTTTCTTTCAAAGGGAATAAAATCACCCAAATATCGCCTTTAAGAATGTTAGCAGAAGTTGGGCCTGCCGTCTCCCATGCTTGGAAGCCTTTGAATAGAATACAGTTTAGGCTGGTTTTTTTTTTTTTTTAGCTTATTTTGTAAATGTTCTCTCGTAGCCGCTTCCAATCCCTGAGAAATCCTTCTTTGATCTGGTCATTCAAATCAGATGGTGGAAAGATGCATTCCTACGTCAGTTCTCTTTCATGATATTTTCTCATTTATTATTTTGAACCATAAAGGTGCCAGGATAGATTGGCCTTCCGATTAAGTTTTCGGAGATCTCAGAGGTTTAGACATTTTATTTTTAAAGATGTATTTATTCATTTGAGAGAGAGAGAGGGTGGGGGGGAGAGAGTGTGTGTGCATAGGGACGGGTGGGAGGAAGAGAGAATCCTGAAGCAGACTCCCCGGTGAGCACGGAGCCCCACATGGGGCTCGATCCCAGGACCCCAAGATCATGACCTGAGCCGAAATCAAGAGTTAGCCACTGAACTGACTGAACCACCCAGGTGCCCCAGACCTTAAGATATTTTAAAAAGAGGTTGCACAGTTTCCCTTTTAGTAGCCCACTTATACTAAAGATTTAGAACCAGTACACAGTATTTTTAAGTACATTCATTAAAATAGATTATTTCTTCTTCTTATTTTTTAATGGGATGAAATTCTATGGCCCAGCTTCGCCCTACTCCTGAAGAAAAGGGCCCGTTTGGTGTTGGTCAAGCCTTAAGCCTTTGGCCACTCGATCACTCCACCTTCTCGGAACCTGTTTAGAAGGCCAGAGCACCCCAAAGGGGTCTTAGTCACCTGTGCCCCCCTAAGACTTCAGATGAGCTTTATTGAGGTAAAGCTCACATACAATGAAATGTACCATTTCAAGTGTATACATTTCAATGAGTTTTAATAAATCTCTGATCCTGTGTAGACACCAAAACAGTTAAGATATACAACGAGCTTCAGAGATGGTGGATTATCACTGAAACGCAGTAAGATCTCACTGCCTTCTCTTAATAACATGTTCTTTGGCCAGAAGCATCTGTCGAGAAGGCTCCACTTGTGTTAACGAGGTCTTCCTACCGGGGTTTCCAGCAAGGTAAAAGAACGAAAAGGAAGGAAAAAGTGGCCAGGCTACAAAACAGTAGCTCATCTGATCCCTTGCCTCTCTCTGGTCTAAAAATAAAACTCAACTCAGTTCAGCCTGGACACATCACATCATTTCAAGAGGCATTAAAGGCAAGCAACATATTCTGTCAAATAGCTGAGGGGTGCCTGGGGAGCGTGAGAGCAGAACCAGGGAGTGCAGCGCGGTTGTTGGCTGTGCTTTAGACCACGGCTGGGCGAGGCTGGCACCCCACCACACAGGGGCACCTCTGTTTAGAAGGACCAGTGGATGCGCTTTCCCCAGCCAGCGCACGGCTGGCCCTGTGGACCCATTGTAGCATTTCTGAGCACTGCTCCTGAGAGTATTAACTTGCAATGCACAGATATGGGCGTAGGAGTGTGACCCTCCATTTCTTTCTCAAAATGGAAAGAAAGTGTGGGGAAATAACAAAAATGATAAGGCATGACAAATGATGTCTTCTTGCCAGTGTGACTATAAACATGCTCGGTGGCATAAACTGTCTCAGAACCATGGAGGGCCTGGAAGTTGGCAAGTAAAAACAAGCCATCATGCCTCATGTATCTGTAAAAAAAATTATCAGATTTAACAGGTCAGGCTGGAAGGAAGGAAGGAAGGAAGGAAGGAAGGAAGGAAGAAAGGAAGGAAGAAAGAAGGCAGGCAGACAGGCAGGCAGGCAGGCTGGCTGAATAATGAATTTGCTCATTAGTTATTTCAGTACTGGGACTAATTATGCCAAGGGTATGTATAGAAAGGAAAATGATAAGTCAAATTTCAAATATGCTTAAATTTACATTTTTCTCTTTCAGTTTAAAAAATAAACAAATAAAGGGATTTTCCTTGATTCTTTTCTTAGCAAAAGTGTTAATTCATCTGAGCACTTTTGCTCTGCATGGTAGAACATGAATGTTCCAATGGCATTGTGAAGAGTGAACATATTTTTGCATTTTAACTGTAATGAAGGCAATATGCTATTCTTAATAAAGAAGTGGTTATTTGGGGATGGGAAGTACATATTTGATTATAATTATAATCACCAAATGTTTACTTTCTATAAATAAGGATCTGGGTGGGGTTTGTTAACACATGTGCATTTCCATATTGTGGTTCTTTTGAACAAATATGTGTGCAAAGCTCTTTGCAAACCCACAGAAACTTCACATTTGATCCCTTCAGATATGTCAGCTGGAGAGCCAGACCAACTTCTTTAATCATCGAGTTTTTGAAAACGCCCGAAGAGAGGACGTTGGGTCAAACCCACCTTTGTTTTGCCAGTCAAAGCTTCCATCAGCCGTCAGACTCTGGCTAGACACTCACGCCCAGAGTGGGTTCATGAGAGATTTCATGGGGAGAAGATTTCAGTAATCGCCTCAAATTCTATGAAATATTTTAGTTTATATTCAAAAGTTTCAACCATTTCCGTTAGATATTCCAAGAGTTGCCCAAATGCAAAGAGCCCAGATCTGTATCCTGCTGTTTCCAGCCTGGCCCTCTCTGCTTCCCAAGCATCATCCCAGCGGTGGATGCCCAGCTGGTGCAACAGAAAGAAGTGGCCTCTGGTAATACATTCATCCTCAGAGGGACAATCAGACCTCTTTGGAGGTACTGGGAGGGACTTGTATTCCACCTTTCACCCTTCGGCACTCACACTGTTTTAAAAAATACATCTTTCAAGCTTGTGTCCAACTCATTGCTGTGTGATGGGCCTGTTGAATCCTCCTGTGGCCTGTGGGGGGGTCTCTTAAAAGTCTGTTGTTCAGGGGAGGGTGATGTATCTTGCAGTCAGAGCCTTTCAGTCAAGAAATATTTGTTGGTGGGACGCCTGGGCGGCTCAGTCGGTTAAGCGTCTGCCTTGGGCTCAGGTCATGATCCCGGGGTCCTGGGTTTTGAGTCCCTCGTCGGGCTCCCTGCTCAGCAGGGAGTCTGCCTCTCTCTTTCCCTCTGCCCCTCCCCCACTCACACTCCCTCTCTCTGGCTCACTCTATAAAAAAAGAAAAGAATTATTTGTTGAATGCCTACTACACATTTGAATGATTGCCTTCAAATGCCTATTCTATTTAAAGTTACAAAAATTTAAGTAGTATTTGATATTTGGTTGGTTTGTGTTTTGGGGAAGGAGAGCCATTCTGGTAAGTTGTTGAGACCTTTTGCTTTTGAATTGATAAAAGTCCGTTTATTATGTAGTTGCATTTGCTTACATTCAAATAGAAAACATACAGTATACATACCTGTTTAGATGTTGTGGATATTTATTGAAATGTAATTGTATATATGTATGAACAAAAAGGCGTTTTAAATTTATATAGGAAGTTAATTGAAAAGATGTTCTTAAAATAGGAGGGTTACTTTCCAAGCAGTGTAATTTATTTCAGTAATATTGCATTCCTCTCACCATAGCCAGCATTTGTATCTTGTAAGAATATGTGGCAGTGCAATTTTCATATGAGACTTAGTTTTAAATTTTAATTCAATTCAGGAAAAACATAATCTCCCTACTTTTACACACACGCACACACACACACACACACACACACACACACACACGGTTCTTGGATAATGAAATCAGCAACAAAATTCAAATGAATGGAACCAGTTCTTGGGATTGTGTTTGTCTCATGGTTCAGAACTACAGTAACATCGTGGCCACAAGCCATTCACAATTAAGTATAAATTAAATATGTTAAAAATTCAGTTCCCCAGCCACAAATGCCATGTTTCATGTGCCTAATGGTCCTTTGTGGCTAGTGGCTACCGCCCTGGACAGCTCAGAGAACACAATGGATTTAACCGGCTTTCTAAAGCTGTTGGGTAATTTGCAGAATTTCAATAGTATATATAATGCTCTAATGAACAATTTCATATAAAAATTTTTGCACATATGTACCTTATCTCTTTCAGGTGCAGTAATTCACTCAGCATTCAGTGAATACTTAGAGACAAGCTATGCGTCTAAAGCTGTTCCGGCAAAAATAAATAAAATAGTTAAAGATCCTCAGCATCGGGACCCCTGGGTGGCTCAGGCAGTTAAGCATCTGCCTTCAGCTCAGGTCATGGTCCCAAGGTCATGGAATCGAGTCTCACATGGGCTCCTTGCTCAGCGGGAAGCCTGTTTCTCTCTCTGCCTGCCACTCCCCCTGCTTGTGCTCTCTCTCTCTCTCTGACAAATAAATAAAGTCTTAAAAAAAAAAAAAGATCCTCAGCATCTTGGAGCTTATATGCTAGAAAATAAACAACTAGCAAAATAGAAATGAATGAATAGTTGAAAGAATGAATGAATAGAAGAAAGAATGAATGAAGAATAAATGTTAAAAAGTATAAAAATACATTTGCATCAACGTAGTTTTTAATCAACACGTTATCCGAGCTTTTATTATGGTAGTAAACTTGTGTTCCAGTGTGTCAAGCCTGAATTTTAGCTTGTGATAACTTTTGTCATATAGGTTTTAACATTCTGTGTTTCACTTTTTTTTCCAGCTTTGTGTTGTAATTGACATACGGCACTATATAATTTTAGGTTGGACAGCATCAGGATTTATGTGTATCGTGAAATAATTACCACAGTAAGTTTAGTTAACTTCCATCATCTCATATAGATTAAAAAAAAAGGGGAGAAAAGAAAAAGGAAAAATAATATTTTTTCCCTTGTGACAAGAACTCTTAGGATCTACTCTCTCTCCCTTTTTAAAAAGATTTTATTTATTTTTATGTGAGAGAGAGACCACGAGTGTGAGCGGAGAGGCAGAGGGAGAGGGAATCTCCAGCAGACTCTGCGCTGAGCACAGAGCCTGACACAGGGCTTGATCTCATGACCCCGAGATCATGACCTGAGCCAAAATCAAGAGTTGGGTGCTCATCTGACTGAGCCACCCAGGAGCCCCAGGACCTGCTATCTTAACTACATTTCTGTGCGCCACCCAGCAGCGCTAGGTATAGTCATCATGTCGGGTACGATGTCCCTAGTGCTTATTTATCTTACAGCTGGAACCTTGTACCTTTTGACTGCCTTCCTTCCATTTCCCCTGCCCCCACCTCCGGCCTCTGGCAGCCCCAAATCTAATCTTTTTCTCTAGGAGTTTGGCTTTGTTTTTTTAATTTTTTTTTTTTTTAATTTTTAGAGTCCACATGTAAGTGAGATCACACAGTATTTGTCTTTTTCTGTGCAACTTATCTCACTTAGCATAACACCCTCCAGGTCCATCCATATTGTCACAAGTGGCAGGATTTTCTTCTTTTTTTATGGATGGCTAGTCTTTCTCTGTGTGTGTGTCGTGTTTATTTCATCCGTTCATCCACTGATGGGCACTTAGGCTGGTTGGGTGTCTTGGCTGCTGTATACACCGCAGTGACAGGGAGGAGGCGGAGAGCTCTTCTGTGCAGTGTGTTTGTTTCCTTCTGCTATGGTGGGGTCAGAAGTGGGATTGCTGGATCCTACGGTAGTTCTGTTTTTAATTTTTTGTGAGGAACTCCGTTTTCCATAGTGGCTGCCCCAACTTACCTTCCCACCAACAACTGTGCTTCGGTTTTAAATCCTTTCCTTTGTGGCTCAAGGTTTTGTGAGAACTTTAGCCCCAAAAAGCACTAACTAAAAAGGGAAGAGTGATAATTTTAGAACATCGAATTTAAAATTTCAGTTATGCAAAGACAACTTTAAGAAAAGGAAGAAACAGGACCAGGAGAAGATGTTTGCAGTGAGCATCACTAATAGAAATTCTTTCTCCTGTGAAGCCGCAAGTGTACGTAGCCCATGCGTCTATATGGAAAGAATACGAAGTACATTGTAGCGAGTGTATCTAAATGACAAACAGGAGAACTGACGATGCTCGGGCTCTCTCCTCCTGAGAAGAAGGTAAATGATGCTGAGGGGTTTCAGTTGCACAGCCGTGGGGCTGGTAACTTTGAGGTGGGCATAGCTGAAGTGGTATTGCAGAAGAAGGAATGAGGGTGGGGACTCTGCTGTTGGCAGTAAAAATTAGAATAATTACCTCAGGAAGTTATAATCATGCAAACCTTTAAAGCAGAAATGTCACTTGCTTGATCTACCTGGAGAGACTTTAGTGAGTGTTCCCAAGGAGACAGGTTCCAGAATATTCATTTCAGCATCATTTATAATATTAAGCAATGGAGAGCAACTAATAAGCGTCTGCTGGTAAAAAAAAAAAAATGAATATTTTGCTTATGGTATAATCAGAGAGAAGAATATTAATCAGAAATTAATAAAATGAAATGGGTCTATATGTCCTTGCAGAATTGGACATCCAAAACATCAAATTGAGTGAAAAATAGCATGTTGAGGGATGCCGGGTTTGTGGTAAGATGCGATTTTGTATGATAAAAACGCACGGAGCCACACTGCATTTTATGTGTGGTATTATTCAGATAGAGTCAAAGTACAGAGAAGGACTGGAAGCTGGCTGCTTCTATGAAGAGAGGAAGGGGGTGTGTTTCTTAGTAATTGCGTGTTTTGGATAGCTGTGGATGGCAGCTCCCAGGTGTTTGTTATATTATTTGTCTACTTTTCTGCCTTCTAAATGTTTTCATTTTTTAAAAACAGTTAAAAATGAGTAACAAAAAGTTTCTAGTATAAGGGGAAAATGTGATTTGAAAAATCTTCATCTCCCCAACCATCCCGAAGTAACTGTCTGGGTTTCTTTTCATGGTGTTCACCCTTCAGGCACATGTGTGGACATTCAGATGTTATTATTTTTTTTTAATTTATTTATTCATTTTGAGAGAGAAAGAGTGAGCACAAGCCAGGGGGAAAAGCAAAGGGAGAGGGAAAACAGATTCCCTACTGAGCAAGGAGCCCAGTGCAGGACTCGATCCCATGATCTGAGCCGAAGGCAGACGCTTAACTGACTGAGCCACCCAGGCTCCCATTAACATGACCTTTTGAAATGTATGGGCCTGAGTCTTCTGAAAACACTTGAATTGAAGGCATTCAAATATGTCTTTTTTTTTATTAAAAATTTTATTTATTTATTTGACAGTGAGAGAGGGAACACAAGCAGGGGGAGAGGGAGAGGGAGAAGCAGGCTTCCCACTGAGCAGGGAGTCTGATGCGAGTCTTGATCCCAGGACCCTGGATCACGACCTGAGCCGAAGGCAGACGCTTAACAACTGAGCCACCCAGGCGCCCCTCAAATATGTTTCTTATGCAGGACAGGGATGGGAAAAAGTTTGGATTCACTAATGTTTTTCTAATATTGAATTTTATCATTTATTTATTCTTTCTTTTTAAAAATACACGAGTATTTTGTTCCTATTATCATTTTTTGTTCCCATCGATTTTTAACAGTGCATAGGAAAAGGTGAAGTTGAGACTAAACATGGCCTTAAAACACGTGCTTGTCCTCCTTCTGAAGTTAGATACTGTGTAATAATTTTCTTTCTCCTTCTGGATGAGTTGTAACAGGCACGTCTAAAGTTAAGATATAAATTTTTCAGATGTGAAGGCAAATAATAAGTATCTCTCTTTGCAGAACTATTAGAGTGTCTAAAGAATCGAATGCGCGGCCTTCCTCATCTTTCCACGTGGTTATTGTAACATGATGGGGACTTGCCACGCCACACGTGTTCTATGTTGGACAGCCAGCAAGACACAGGGCACCGTGCTGGGCACTCCTTCCCTTTTAGGAAGAAACTGTACGTGCTGTTGCCCTGACCTGATCCCGGCACAAGCTGCTTAAGTCTGCTCTCTCCCCTCCAGCCCTGCTAAGTTGCTCAGTTTCCCCAGAGTGCCAGCTTTGATTAGGTCTGTGCTGATTTCCATTCTCTGCAACGCCAGGCCACATACCCAAGAACACTGGATTGCACATTTAGCAATATATTTGTGTGATATTTTCCCTGTACATGAGTGAAATCCTGTTGTTTTGTTTATATGGGCCTTGTACACTTCTTGTTAATTTCTGGCTATTTCGTATACTTTAAAATTCAATGAATGAGTTTTTAATATTTTTTTTATTTTTTTAAAGATTTTATTATTTGACAGAGAGAGACACAGCGAGAGAGGGAACACAATCAGGGGGAGAGGGAGAGGGAGAAGCAGGCTTCCTGCGGAGCAGGGAGCCCGATGTGGGACTCGATCCCAGGACCCCGGGATCATGACCTGAGCCGAAGGCAGACGCGTAACTGACTGAGCCACCCAGGCGCCCCGAGTTTTTAATGTTTTTAAATTATACTTTCCAGTGAATTATTCCTGGTATAGGGGGAAAACTCTCAATTTTGATATTCATAGCTTCTAACAGGCTGACTATAATTGAACACTCTTAATAATCCTATTTTTTGTTCTATTTTTTCCATGTGGATGATCATGTCTGTGATTAATGATAACTTGTAATTATATTATAATTTATAATTTCAATATCTATATCTCGTGTGTGTGTGTGTGTTTATGTTTCAGTGAAGCTTAAACTCCTGGGAGGGCGTTAACTAATGGGGAGAGAGAACATTCTTGTGTTTTCTGATTTTAATGGATGAGCCTGTCCTGCTTACCTTCAACATGATCGTTGTGGCATTTTATTTACTGTGATAATTCTTTGTTTAGGGCCGTTGTTGTGCTCGATGATGAACAGAAAATTTGTTGGTCTTTTCTATTTCACTTAATGAGTTTTGATAATAATTCTTTTGGATCATTCCTATCCAGAACACACACACACACACACACACACACACACACACACACACACACACAGGGCTTTATATAGCAGATAAATAAATTGATTACACTGATGAGAACATGTTTCAAAATAGCAAAGCCTGTTAGCTTAAAACCTTAAGAACCCCAAGCTTTAAATTTTTATAAAAAGGTTCCCTTTCCTTACCTTCTCAGTGTATTTATGAACTGCCTTCCCTACCTGACTTGGAATCCATTGATAAGTCATTAGGTTTCCTGTTTGTATTTTCCGGAACTCCCTTGTAGAACAACATCAGATTATTCAGCTAAGAAGAAGGCTGAGCCATTCCCATTCAGTTATATTGCCTTTGACTTTGAGCTTACCAGCTTCAATTCCAGCTGGTGGATTTAATCAGCTTATTTTGCTGTTCTGCAGATTGGTTCAAATGGATCATATTGATCTTATTCTCTTTCTTGATGTTTGTGGGGACAGACAACATTTGATCTTGCCATATTTGAAATTTATTCAAAAACGATGTGATCTGTGATATTTATTTTTTAAAAAGCAAGTTAAAAGGAATTAGCAAATCATACCACTTAAATAGGAACCAGTATGAACCTGACAAACATTGATGAATGCCATTCCATGAATGTCCTGGGCCTTGATGACAGAAATCAGCCGTGTTCTACAGTTGTGCAGGTTCCAGGGATATAGAACTTCCTAGAAGGTAAATAAAAAAGACAGCATGCCGGTGAGATGTAGCAATGAGCATGCCCCACAAAAGAGAGTGCCGGCTTCTACCCCAGAGCATCCTTGAGCTGGAGGGGAGGCTGCCTTCCCCCTTTAGCTTCAGTGCACTTTCCCATGTGGATCTGTTCCAAAGTCACACACAGTTTTGAAATCTCCTGTTTGATTCTTAAAATCAAAATGTGAAAACTGCCCATGTTGCGATTCTTTTGGTAGTATATTCATAGTGTCTTAAGTATATGGAGGCTTTTTGAAACCATAAATATGGACTAGAATGGCTCTTATATAACTTCATCTAACCCAGATGAAAGGCAACATGTTCCTTTGGAGGATACATCTTGGGTCAGCATGGAAAGCGCCACATGGGGCCATTATAAGTGAGAAGATGGAGCTTTACAGCTTCTTAGGGAATTCAGTGCTGCCTTTGGGAGTGCCCGGCCTTGATTTCCACATTCTATCTTAAAATATATTGCACATAACCCTCGCCATGTTCTAAGGTTTGGGGGACTGAGGACCCTTGTTTTTTCAACTTTGAATCTCCACAGTGCCTTACCCGTTGTGTATGACCCATAAACGTGGACGGGCTTGGGGGGTGATGAGATGGGCAGGCTGTCAGAATGGAGTTAAGCGAAGATTCTTCTTGCTTTTATCATACGTAAGTACCAGCCCAAGCACAGCCCGTAGAGAAATCGCATTTGTTTGTGTAACTGCACATTCAGACTAACTGGTCACATGCAAGGTGTATGGCCATATTCCTATTTGATTTGAAAATGGATTTAATTAAATAGATTATTTTTTTAAAAAATTAATTCTATAGAAGATAGTCTTCGTTACAATGTTTAAGATATTCTTTCTTTCCTGAACATAGTAGCTTTCATACTTAACACTTTTTAAAAAATTTTTTAAAGATTTATTCATTTATTTGAGGAGGGAGAGAGAGAGGAAGAGAGAGAGCAGGGGAAGGGTAGAGGAAGAGGGAGAGAAAGGCTCTCCAGCAGACTCAGCTCACTGCAGGGCTCGATCCCGCCTCAGCCGAAACCAAGAGTTGGACACTTAACTGAGCCACCCAGGCGCCCCGGTACTTAACAATTTCCCCCCCAAAAACAGTTTAATAGGGTTATCTGCTGATCTAGTGCCATTTCTTCCTGAGCCAAGAACCATGGTAGCAATGCAGCGTAAGGACACATTTACAGACGAGGGAAAGGAGATGATGGAGTGAAGATTCACTTCTTAGGATAATGGGGGAAGGTATTATAATAGGAGTAATCTACCTATAGAGAAATTCAAGGAATTCATTGTAATTTAAGTGGAAACAGTACTCATAGCACACCCATAGGCTTCCAGCTAGTGTGGTCTAGTTCCTCTACATGCATTAGCTCATATGCTCTTCATGGCAGCCCTGGGAGACACAGAGAGGGTGCTTGATTTGCCCGAGGCCACTCAGCTGACAAGCGGCAGAGTTGGGAGTCCACCCTCTGTGGCGTGTTCTGAGTCTGTGGTCTTCCGGGTGGCATCATGTTGCCTTCGCAGATGTGAATCACTCTCTGATCTTAGACATTATTCCTGTGCCTTGATGAATGGCTTTCCTGCGCCTGAAGTGTTCACTGAGCCGTGATGCCTGGTGAGGGCAATGGGCTTTGAGGGAAGGTACGTCCTAAGTCACATCATTGATCTCCACGCCCTGCTGCACCCAACCAAACTCAAATAACTCACAGTGAGGAACACCCCAAAGGAAATGGAAGGTTTCATTCTGTTATTGAAGGTTTACAAAAACAAAGCCTGATGGTATACGGGGCCATTACCAACAGATATTCAATAAGCATTAACTAGTATCACAAATGATGGAGAATTCAGGAAAGTACACTATTGAACACAGGTCTTTCTAAATTTTAGACGGGGTGACTTTCCTAGCGGTCATTCCCATGTGCAAATCACCACTTTATGTATCTTCCCCCCAGGTGACAAAGAGAACCGTTGAAGCAGGTGGAAGTGAACTTGCTCATAATAAGGCCAGATGCTCAGAGACCAGAATAAACACATACGCACACACGCGTGCACACACACATGCACACGTTTTTTTCGCCCGCGTGACTGCAGGCAGGCAGACTCTTTAGCTCACTCCTGGACCAAGAGGAAAAGTGCCGCCTTTCCTCTTACCGGCTTCCTTTATGGCTGGGTTTGGACTTTCAGAAGTAAACTGTGAATTCACTTGATATTATTCAAGAGCCTTTCAAAGCACGCATAAATGACACACTGGATGATTCATTAAAACGTTTATCAAAAGTGCTTTCAGCTTCTTTACAAAGCTAGAGAAATGCACGCAGAACGGAGGAGTTCCTTCAGACTTCACGTCCTCACATATTGAAATAGCTACAGAACTGGGCTCCTGTACGACCAATTCCGTGTGGCACCCACTTTATTTAATATCAACAGGGAAATGCAGGATGCCTGTGGAGAAACTATTTTTGAGCTGCTTATTTTCTCCAACATAAGTTTGCTTCTCAGGTTTTGAAAAGAGAAACTTCGCTTCCAAAAAATAAAAGTTACACTCACACAGTTGTTTGAGCTACCAAAAAATTAAAAAAAAAAAAGATTTCAGGACGATGGTCTGCCTTATCAGCACAGAGTACAGGGCACCTGGATATATGTATAGAACAACACAGACCAGCCTTTCCAAATGTCTCTGCACACCTGAATCTTCCAGGATGCTCCCCACAGAATGGTCTTGGGTCCAAATGCCTTTGGGGGAATGGATACATAGTCTCTGCTCACCTATGAAGGTGAGCCCTCCACTGAGACCTGAGCTGCCCAGCTTTTCCCAAATGCATTTAACCATGGAAACTTTCTCCATGTAACATCTGTTAACAGCCTAGTTCTCAGAAACATGCTTTGAGAAATCTAACTCTGCTTTCTCCAAATAAGAGAAAAAATAAATCTAGAAAGTTCTTGTGTTTCCAATAATGAGCAAAAGGCACTCTGCAAGGAGGATTTTTTTCCTGGAGTAAGGGAAGCATATGCCCAAGTGTGAAGGAGAATTCAGGATCAGCAAGGATGTAGGCTTGCTGGAAACCAGAAGTAAAAGGCAAGGGTGCTGGTCTATGAGCCACTGAATACCCCAGACTCCATTGTCCTCTTACTAAGTGATTTTGCAGAAATAAATCTCTCTTTGCAGATGTGACATCCCCAGCACCCGTGGCCTCCATGTGTCATGGAAAGGCCCAGGTGGAAGGACTGGTCTCCCTAGTCAGTGGCTAAATGAGTCCCACTATGAGACCGCACACCCCTCAGTGACAAATGGCAGGAACTGGTCACTGCCTGACCTCATCTAATATTCTAGAATTTTGTCAGTGAGGTCGTAAACTATCAATATTTAGAAGTTTCCAAGTATTATAATATTTTGGTCTTGAAAAAATACTAAGATGGCTAAATCTGCAATAACTTTTAATTATAGCTTAGTATTCCAAGAACATGTTGATCAGACTCAGTCATTCTTTGGATAAAATTTATCTTTAAGTGATTTTAGATTCATTAACAATTCTGTGACTTAGACAGCATTTAAATTTGTGAGGGGCTTTTCCATCATGTGTCCATCTGTCTGCTCAGTGTTTTCCCTAGGGTTCCTGACGGTTTACAGATAAGGGTTTACATTTGTAATTTTTACTGCTCCAGCCTTTGATTTTGAAAGGTTTGCTACTGTATTGCCTTTTGAGTAGTTAGTGGTTGCTGTTTATGTTCCTCTGAATTACTTCCTTAGAACAAATAGGATTGTCTCACAAAACTCTTCCCCGGCTTCTGGTGTTTTAAGACTGACAAGTTTGTCTGCAATGGATTTGGCATTTCCTTACATTTTATTCCTAAAGTGACTTTAATTGCCAAAGAAAAGGACGCTTTTTTTCAAGGATTGTCTACTTCTTTATACACCATATTGTGTAAACTTGGAACTTCATGCCTTTGAAAGATGTGCGTTTGTTAACGAGATGAATTCTTTATGCAGTGTGGATATTCAGACGCCACCGGTCATAATTTTCTCTGGTGGTTTCTAATTCCAATACTCTTGGATTTGTTGGGTTCCATTGTACAGAAAGAAGTATTGAATATTTATGTAATTGTTTCATTTTTTTTTAAATTTTATTATGTTATGTTAGTCACCATACAGTACATCATTAGTTTTTCATGTGGTGATCCACGATCCATTGTTTTCATATAACACCCAGTGCTCCATGCAGTACGTGCCCTCCTTAATACCCATCACCGGGCTAACCCATCCCCCCTTCCCCTTCCCCTCTGAAACCTTCAGTTTGTTTCTCAGAGTCCACAGTCTCTCACGGTTCATCTCTCCCTCCAATTCCCCCCCTTCATGTTTCCCTTCCTTCTCCTAACGTCCTCCATGGTATTCCTGATGTTCCACAAATAAGTGAGACCATATGCTAATTGACTTTCTCTGCCTGACTTATTTCACTTAACATCATCTCCTCCAGCTCCATCCATGTCGATGCAAATGGTAGGTATTCATCCTTTCTGATGGCTGAGTAATACTCCATTGTATAAATGGACCACACCTTCTTTATCCATTCATCTGCTGAAGGGCATCTCGGCTCTTTCCACAGTTTGGCTATTGTGGACATGGCTGCTATGAACATTGGGGTGCATATGGCCCTTCTTTTCACTACATCTGTGTCTTTGGGGTAAATACCCAGGAGTGCAATTGCTGGGTCATAGGGTAGCTCTATTTTTAAATTTTTGAGGACCCTCCACACTGTTTTCCAAAGTGGCTGTACCAGCCTGCATTCCCACCAACAGTGTGAAAGTGTTCCCCTTCCTCCACAACCTCTCCAACATTTGTTGTTTCTTTCCTTGTCCATTTTTGCCATTCTTACTGGTGTAAGGTGGTATCTCAATGTGGTTTTGATTTGAATTTCCCTGATGGCTAATGACGATGAACATTTTTTCATGTGTCTGTTAGCCATTTGTATGTCTTCTTCAGGGAAGTGTCTTTTCATTCCTTCTGCCCACTTTTTGACTTGATTATTTGTTTTTTGGGTGTTGAGTTTGAGAAGTTCTTTGTAGATCTTGGATACCAGCCCTTTATCTGTAGTGTCATTTGCAAATACCTTCGAACATTCTGTGGGTTGCCTCTTTGTTTTGTTGACTGTTTCCTTTGCTGTGCAGAAGCTTTTTATCTTGATGAAGTCCCAAAAGTTCATTTTTGCTGTTGTTTCACTAGCTTTTGGAGATGTATCTTGAAAGAAGTTGCTGTGGGCGATGTCCAAGTGGTTACTGCCTATGTTCTCCTCTAGGATTTTGATGGATTCCTGTCTCACATTGAGGTCTTTCATCCACTTTGAGTTTATCTTTGTGAATGGTGTTAGAGAACGGTCGAGTTTCATTCTTATGCATGTGGCTGTCCGATTTTCCCAGCACCATTTATTGAAGAGACTCTCTTTTTTCCATTGCATGTTTTTTCCTGCTTTGTCAAAGATTATTTGACCATAGAGTTGAGGGTCCATATCTGGGTTCTCTGTTCTGTTCCATTGGTCTATATGTCTGTTTTTGTGCCAGTACCATGCTGTCTTGGTGATCACAGCTTTGTACTATAGCTTGAAATCGGGCAACGTGATACCCCCAGCTTTGCTTTTCTTTTTCAACATTTCCTTGGCCATTCGGGATCTTTTCTGATTCCATACAAATTTTAGGATTGTTTGTCCCAGCACTTTGAAAAATGTCATTGGAATTTTGATCGGGATAGCATTGAAGGTATAGATTGCTCTGGGTAGCATAGACATTTTAACAATGTTTATTCTTCCGATCCATGAGCATGGAATATTTTTCCATCTTTTTGTGTCTTCAGTTTCTTTCATGAATGTTCTGTAGTTCCTAGAGTATAGATCCTTTATCTCTTTGGTTAGGTTTATTCTGAGGTATCTTATGGTTTTTGGTGCTATTGTAAATGGAATCGTTTCTCTAATTTCTCTTTCTACAGTTGCATTGTTAGTGTATGAGAAAGCAACTGATTTCTGTTCATTGATTTTGTATCCTGCCACCTTACTGAATTGCTGGATGAGTTGTGGTAATTTGGGGGTGGAGTCTTTTGGGTTGTCCACATAAAGTATCATGTCGTCTGCAAAAAGAGAAAGTTTGACTTCTTCTTTGCCAATTTGAATACCTTCTATTTCTTTTTGTTGTCTGATTGCTGTGGCTAGAACTTCTAGTACTATGTTGAACAATAGTGGCCGCAGTGGGCATCCTTGACATGTTCTTGATCTTAAGGAAAAGGCTCTCAGCTTTTCCCCACTGAGGATGATACTCGCTCTGGGTTTCTCATAGATGGATTTTATGATATTGAGGTATGTACCCTCTATCCCTATCCTCTGAAGAGTTTTAGTCAGGAAAGGATGTTGTATTTTGTCAAATGCTTTTTCTGCATCAATTGAGAGGACCATATGGTTCTCCCTCCTCTTATTAATGTGTTGTATCACATTGATTGATTTGTGAATGTTGAACCACCTTTATCTCCCAGGGATAAATCCCACTTGGTTGTAGTGGATGATCCTTTTAATGTATTGTTGGAGCCTATTAGCTAGGATTTTGTTGAGGATTTTGGAATCCATATTCATCAGGGATATCGGTCTGAAATTCTCCTTTTTGATGGGGTCTTTGCCTGGTTTGGGGATTAAGGTAATGCTGGCCTCATAGAATGAGTTTGGAAGTTTTCCTTCTGTTTCTATTTTTTGAAACAGCTTCAGCAGAATAGGTATTATTTCTTCTTTGAATGTTTGGTAGAATTCCCCAGGGAATCCAGGAGGCCCTGGACTCCTGTTTTTTGGGAGGTTTTAGATCACTGCTTCAATCTCGTTACTGGTTATTGGCCTATTCAGGTTGTCCATTTCTTCCTGTTTTAGTCGTGGCAGCTTATAGGTTTCCAGGAAGGCCTCCATTTCATCCAGATCGCTCAGTTTATTGGCATATAGTTGTTGATAATAATTTCTAATAATTGTTTCTATTTCCTTGGTGTTAGTCGTGATCTCTCCCCTTTCATTCATAATTTTATTAATTTGGGTCCTTTCTCTTTTCTTTTGGATCAGTCTGGCCAGTGGGTTATCGATCTTATTAGTTCTTTCAAGGAACCAACTTCTAGTTTCATTGATCTGGTCTACTGTGTTTCTGGTTTTCTAATTCATTGATTTCTACTCTAATTTTAATTATTTCTCTTCTAATGCATGGCTTAGGCATCGTTTGTTGCTTTTTCTCTAGTTCTTTAAGGTGTATAGTTAGTTGGTGAATTCGAGATTTTTCTATTTGTTTGAGTGAGGCTTGGATGGCTATGTATTTCCCCCTTAGGACAGCCTTTGCAGTATCCCATAGGTTTTGGACTGATGTGTTTTCGTTCTCATTGATTTCCATGAATTGTTTAAGTTCTTCTTTGATTTCCTGGTCGACCCAAATATTCTTGATCAGAGTGGTCTTTAGCTTCCAAGTGTTTGAATTTCTGCCAGATTTTTTCTTGTGATTGAGTTCCAGTTTTAAAGCATTATGGTCTGAGAATACGCAGGGAATAATCTCAATCTTTTGGTATCGGTTGAGACCTGATTTGTGACCCAGTATGTGGTCATGGTCATTACAGAACATTTCATGTTCTGTAAATATCTATGAGGTCCATCTGGTCTAGTGTGCCATTCAAAACTCTTGTTTCCTTGTTGATGTTCTGCTTAGATGATCTGTCCATTGCTGAGAGTGGAGTATTGAGGTCTCCTACAATTAACGTATTGTATCAATATGACTCTTTAATTTGGCTAACAGTTGGCTTATGTAGATGGCTGTTCCCAAGTTGGGGGCGTAGATATTTACAATTGTTAGATCTTCTTGTTGGATAGACCCTTTAAGAATGATATAGTGTCCTTCTGTGTCTCTAATTACAGAGTTTAGTTTAAAATCTAATTTGTCTGATACAAGAATTGCTACTCCAGCTCTCTTTTGAGGTCCACTGGCAGGGAAGATGGATCTCTGTCCCTTCACTTTCAGTCTGGATGTATCTTTAGGTTCAAAATGAGTCTCTTGTAGGCAGCATATGGATGGGTCCTGTCTTTTTATCCAGTCTGCAACCCTGTGCCGTTTATGGGAGCATTTAGGCCATTCACGTTGAGAGTGATTATTGAAAGATATGAATTAATTATCATCATGTTGCCTGTGAAGACATTGTTTTTATAGATTGTCCCTGTAAATTTCTGCTGTATATCACTCTTGGGGTCTTTCTCCTTTTATAGAACCCCCCTTAATATTTCTTGCAGGGCCGGCTTAGTGGTCACATATTCTTTCAGTTTCTGCTGGTCGTGGAAGCTCTGCATCTCGCCATCCATTCTAAATGACAGCCCTGCCAGATAAAGTATTCTTGGCTGCATATTCTTCTCATTTAGTACCCTGAATGTGTCTTGCCAGGCCTTTCTGGCTTGCCAGGTCTCTGTGGATAGGTCTCACGTTATTCTGATGTTCCTCCCTCTGTAGGTAAGGAATCTCTTCCCCCTAACTGCCCTTAAGATGGTTTCCTTGGTTCTAAGATTTGCAAATTTTACTGTTACATGCCGGGGTGTTGGCCTGTTTTCCTTGATCTTGGGAGGGGTCCTCTCTGCCTCTAGGACACGAATGTTTGTTTCATTCCCCAGATTAGGGAAGTTCTCAGCTACGATTTGCTCAAATATATCTTCTAGTCCCCCTTCTCCACTCCCTCCGGGATTCCAATTATTCTGACATTGGAACGCTTCATGGTGTCACTTATTTCTCTGATTCTATTTTCATGGATTCTGAGTTGTTTTTCCCTGGCTTCCTCTTTTCCCTTTTTATCTACTGTCTTCCAGGTCGCTTATTCTTCTTCTGCCTCATTTACCCTAGCTGTTAGATTATCTAGATTGGATTGGATCTCATTGATAGCATTTTTAAGTTCTGCCAATTCAGCTTTCATTTCTGCCCTTAGAGACTCTAAGTTGCCATTCATTGATTTCTCCATTCTAGCTATTGTCTTCACAATTGCTAGCCTGAATTCCATCTCTGATATCTTGGTTATATCTGCATCCTTTTGTAAATCTGCAGCATAAATCATAATCTCTGAGTCTTTTCTATTTTGGGCATTCCTCCTCCTAGTCATTCTGTTGATGGGTGTTTGAGGGAATGTATAGAGTCCAAATTATTGACCAGAACCCAAGCCAGATGCACCTGTTTTCTTGGGACCTTAGGGTTGCTGGCCTCTTGTTTTCCCAGCCTCTCTTCTGGGGGAGGGGCCTGCCACGCTGTTACTCAGGCAACCCTGTTTGGTCGGAGTTGCCTGCCCTCCTGTGGTGGGGAATGGGCTCAGTGGGAATCAGTTTGGGGGGCTTTTGTTCTCTGGCGGCTTCCCTGGCTGCTTTCTGCATCTCTTCTGCGAGACAGAGCAGAAGAGACCGTTTCCAGCCCTCTGCCTCAGAGCAGAGAGACTGCAGTCTGTTCTTCAGTGAGCTCTCCAGGCCACACTGTCTCCCTTTCTGTCCATGCTGATATAAACTGCAGCGGCCTGGGGCTGAGACGTGCCCCTCTGCAGCACCCCCGGTCCTGCCTCCAGGTGGGGGCACGTCTCTGCCATTTGTGCTAATAAAACCACCAGCTGCTCCCAGTTCGCACTCCGTGACCCTGCCACTCTGGGTTTCTGCCTCGGGGGCTGCCCTAAAGTCCTTTCCCTACAGCTACGGGTCTGTGAGTCTGTGCCCTGTTCCCAGCATGCAAGGCTGTCGCTCACCA
This sequence comes from Callorhinus ursinus, assembly GCF_003265705.2. Taxonomy (NCBI): domain Eukaryota; kingdom Metazoa; phylum Chordata; class Mammalia; order Carnivora; family Otariidae; genus Callorhinus; species Callorhinus ursinus. Next base: position 87,574,853 of record NW_027397065.1, on the reverse strand, counting down.
GTGGTGTAGGATCCCCACGGACAGGCTCCCTCTCGCTGCCATTTATCCTCTGATATCTGCCCGCGGAATCACGGCTCCCTGCTTCGTACCTGGAAACCAACCACCTACGATATTCTGTCTGTAGAGATCCAGATCTTCTTACATCTCAGGCTGGTTTCATGGGTGCTCAGAGTGGTCTGATAGACATCCAGCTCAGTTCCGGGGACCAGTTGAAATAGGGTCCCCTACTGCTCTGCCATCTTTCCTTCTTAATTGGTTCATTTCTATATGTATTCAGACAGTTTCCTCTTTGGTGAATACCTATCAAATATAGTTCACCATGTCGTCAGATGGCAGAAACGCAAAGAAAAATCTGATCTGGACCCAATTCAGAAACCCTGGGTGTGTACATTTTTTAAAAATTTAGATTCAATTAGCCAACATATAGTACATCATTAGTTGCAGATGTAGTGTTCAGTAATTCATCAGTTGCATGTACCACCCAGTGCTCATCACATCGAGTGCCCTCCTCAATGCCCTTCAACCTGTTCTTCTCCCCCCACCCTCACCCCCTCCAGCAACCCTCAGTTTGTTTCCTAGATTTAAAAGTCTCTCGTGGTTTGTCTCCCTCTCTGATTGCTCCCCATTCGGTTTTCCCTCCCTTCCGTTACGGTCCTCTGTACTGTTTATTATATTCCACATTTTCAATAAAGGAGGAACTGCCTTTTTGTCCACCTTTCCCATTATAATTGATTCTGTTCCTTTATGAGAGAACGACGTTCTAGATCTGAAGATTCTGTGATCTGGTTTTCAGGACGATTTCACTCCTTGTCCACGCGGTGCTCCTGGTAGCCTGCGCTGGGAGCTTGGCTCACAGTGGGCTTTTCCGGTTCCACTGCACCCGTGCTGTTGCCGATTCATCTCCGTGCCATCCTGGCCGCCTGCCCTTACACCCCATCTGTAACCCGGCTCTGATCTGTGACATGCCCGTCTCTCAGTCTCCGTGTGGTTTAATCACAGCATAGCTCATTAACCTTCCAGTAGAAGAAATTAAACGGAAGCCACAGGACCACAAGTGACATTATCCTTATGGCTGGTACAATAACTAGCATGTTTAGAACCCTTCCTTTTTCCTTGTTTTAAGTCATTTCATTCAGGTTATGGACATGATGTCATCTGAGTGCCTGTTCTCCCTTCCAGAGGGGTTCTCTGGCTGCAGGTTAGAATGTGCCTTTGGGAATGGGGCCAGAGTCTAAGGTCGGTGGTGTTGCTGCCTGACCATGGTTGTTGCTACTGAGGGAGGGAATTTCTCACCAGAAACACCTGTGTCGATGCTGCTGCCAGAGTTGGGAGTTTTTCCTTCTTAGAAATGAAAGAGAGTTCTTCAAAGTCTTCTAATGAAATCAGAGAACGTTCACCAACTCTCTTACCAGAAAAATTCATGATCTAGGCAAATGTGTTCTTCATTCTTTTCAACTTACAACTATTCTAGAAAATGTGTTATTTTTTCTAAATGCATGACTCCCTTGTGTATGTGTTTGTGTGTGTGTGTGTGAGAATATATTTTTCTTATTTTTTTGGCCACGGTATAATGGACCAGGATGAGACCAAGTTAACATCTGTAGACTTCCCATCGCTTCAGGTTAAATTGGGGTAATAAAACCGGCCATGTCTATTCATGGGCAGTTTGTCAGATAGACTAGTGACCATGATAGCTCTTTGGCTGTAATGTGCTACTAAAATAGAAGTTATTTTGCATTGAGAGACTGGGTCTACTTAACAGCTCTTGCTTAGAGGGCATCACGCAGGGGCCACATGGTGAGGGGGCAGAGTGGGAAGAAGCCACCCCAGTTCCATGTGGGGAGTGCCGCAGAGCACCAAAGAGGGAGCTCCTTAATGCTTAGGGTGGGTGGGGAAGGCTCCGGAGAAGGGGGCATCGCAGAACGGCATAGCTGAGGCAGCTACACACATCAGCAAAAAATCGGAGAGTGCAGATACGTTTGGGGACTCTACACCTCTTACAGGTGGTTGGACCTGGCTCGGGGCTGTGGGTGACATCTTGCAGATGATGTCTGTAAAGGGCTCAGGCATATCATTGAAAACACATGTAGTCCATGACAGATTGTTTGGCCTTCATTAGATGGACACTAAAGAGATGGTTAATTTTAAACAATGGAAGGACATGACCCCAGATTCTGGGAAAACATACCGAAGTGTCTGTCATCCAGCCACGCCACAGTTCAAGAGCTTCTTCACTTCCTGGGCTCCTGTGCCCAGCTGACTCGCTAATATCCCTCCTTCCCTTGGTCACTAAGCTGCTTGGAATAGATGGTGTTGGAAGCTTGGGTTTTTTTGTGTCCCATTTATCTAACTTCCTGCCTAATTTTTCCACTGAAAGTGCGGGCTCTAAGGTGGCTTTGCTCCCCCGGGTGGTAAGCCCATAGTTGAAATGGTGACCTGCCCGGATTTAAGGTGAAAAGACAGATGGGTTGTCTGCCTTTGGAGAAGAAAAGAGGATTGCCACTCATGACCCAAGCGAAGTTACTGAGAATTAATTCTCCATTTAATTTAGTGGTTTCAGGCCTCTAATCACGGAAGTGCAGAAAAGTTCATTCTGGTTGGAAGATGAAGAATTTTCATAAGCAAAAGTTAATAGACCCACTAATAATCTTGGAAGTGTAAGGAGCTGTGGATATCTTCAAAGCCAGTCTCATTGATTTTATAAAATAGATGAATTAAGTGACTCCATTAAGGTCATACTGCCTTTTTATCCTTCATAGGTACAAACCATCTGGTTTCTGCTGGAACATTTCATTTAAGCTTTTCCCTAAAGGTCACATTCCAAACCAGATCGAATTTGTGATTCAGTGAGAGACTGTGACCACCATGTCTGGCAGCCATAAATTTCTCAGGGGCAAAATGAAAACACAGAGAAACATGGATCAAAACTGGCTGGTTCCTTGACTTTTTGTCCAGAGCAACTGAACTGTGGGTTGAACATCATCCTAAGAAACTACATAGCTGAGCTAAAATATCTTCGTGTTCCGTAATTTTGTTGTAATAAATACAGTTTAACGTACCATTCCTTTGCTATAGCATTTGATGGCAGGATGGCCACCTAGACTTCTGTAAGACCAGGAGGCAGAGTGGAGGCTCCCTCCTAATTCAGTGTGTCATTATCAGGTGAATTCAGAGCTTTGTCAGGTTTTGAACATGAGTAAAAGCAGTGGAAGGTAAGCCAAAGTGAGGATGACAAAGAAATGCAGAAGAAAAAGAGAACAGAGAACCAGCACAAAAGCTACACAAGTTAAGAAGGAGAAGCCAAAAAATCTTGTGACCAAGAGTAGGAAATAAAGCCACAAAGGGATATATAAATATTTTTAGCCCCCACACTATAGAATTTCACCTGCTCTTCTAGAATGTGGCTTCCTGGAAACTTTCCTTTAAATTTCGATATATTGGACATAATTCAAATATTATATTTTTTTCAGCTCGGTTTTAGGGGAATACCACTGTGATATTATTTATTTTGTGTCTGAAAATTGTGACATCTGTCCTGGACAGCTGTAAATATTCTTTTATTATTCAGTCCTTAGCCGTCTGTCTCACAGGGTCCCTGCAACACTTTCCTTGTCCCTGCAGCGATTGTTGATTCTACTGGAAATATTCTTAGCTGATCTGTCACTAGAGATTTATTGTGAAAATCAGAAGCAATTACTTGGATGTTATATTATCGTATGAATTATTTCTTTTATGGAATCTAAAGCTTAGGTTGAGTGATTGCTTTGGAAAGTAATTTTGCTCAGCATTTTCTTCACTATAATTAAAACGAATGACTTTTTTAAATTGGTGGTTTATTAACTAAAAGAGAATAACCACCCTCCCCTGCTTTTCTTTTATTGATCTCTAAATTTTCCAGGAAATGTGTTATGTGGGAGCTGTGTGACCATAAGCCATTTGATTTATGGTCAAGTTGCTTTCCGGCTCACTCAAGAGCACATGATGTGAAGAGAATAGATTTCTAGCAATTAGTAAAGGTAGGCATTATAAATAACCTTTTTAGGTATGTGTCCCTGCCAGGCTGTCTCTTTAAAAGTCTACCCATAAAAGCTGTCCTGGATCTTCTCCTGGAAACGGAGGCCCAGTGCCAGTCTCCTGACATGAGTATCAGGAACGGAGAACATCAGGGGTGAGATGATACCTGGGAGAAGGTTTAGAGGAGCTACCCTCTCAGAGACAAATTTAAGCTGGCTCTCTTGTAAATAAGAAGACCAGCAAACTGGGGTGACTTAGATGAAAAAGAAAGTGGGACTTGGAGTATTTTAAAGTTTTTTAAGTGTGCAACTATATTAACAATTAGAAAAATAAAATTAACCCAAAATCATAAATGTCATTCTGAAATAAAACATAGTAATTGAGCTTAAACTTCAAATTAAAAAGTTAATGTCTTGGGGCACCTGGCTGTCTTAGTCGGTAGAGTACGTGACTCTTGATCTTGGCATCATAAGCTCAAGCCTCACTTTGTGTGTAGAGTGTACTTTAAAAAAATATGTCTTCTTTAATTATAAAATATACATTTCAGGGGCACCTGGGTGGTTCATTCAGTTAAGCATCTGACTTTAGCTCAGGTCAAGATCCCGGGATCCTGGGATCGAGCCCCATGTCAGGCTCCCTGTTCACTGGAGGGCCTGCTTCTCCCTCTCCCTCTGCTGCTTCCCCTGCTTGTGCATGCTCGCTCTCTCTCTCTCTCTCTCTCTCTCTCTCAAATAAGTAAAATCTTTAAAAAAGAATCTCCATTTCATTCTGCCTTATGTCATCTGTTTCTTTCCCAGGACTTCCTATCCATTACATTTATTTCAAAAGTGTTTACCTTTACTTCTTGGATGTTGGTTGTAATAGCTGTTTTTAACGCCTTTGCTAATTCTCAGATCTGTGACATGTCACGAGTAATATCTGTTGGTTTTACTTTTACTTGTGAGTTGAGTTAATTTGAGTTATATTCCTGAACCTTAACAGACTGAGAAATTTTAGATTGATTCTTAGACATTTTGAGTATTACATCATGGGATTCTGGTTCTTGTTTCAATCCTAAGGGGAATGTTGATTGCTTGTTTTAGCAAGCAACTGACCCACATAGTTACAGGCTGCAGGTTTTTAAAAATTTTATGTAGCTTGTTCTCCTGTATTAAGGATTGTATTAATCAGTGTTGAGGGCTGAATTATGTGTCCCCTTTCCCCAGATTCGTATGGTTAAGTCCTAACCCCCAGTGCCTCAACATGTGATGTTTGGAGGTAGGGTCTTTAAAGAGATAATTAAGGTTGAATGAGATCATATGTATGGGGCTTCATCGAATAGGATGGGTACCCTAACATAAGAAGAAGAAATTAGGACACAGACACACACAGGAAAACCCACGTGAAGGCACCAGAAGAAGGAGGGCATCTACACGCTAAAGAGAACAGCCTGAGAAGACACCAGCCCTGCTGACACCTTGAAATCAGACTTCCAGCCTCAAGAACCGTGAGAAACTAAATTTCTGTTACACAAGTCCCCATCTGTCGTGGTTATTGTAGCAGCCCAAGCAGACTAATACATTCAGAGTTGATATTATTTTGGTCATGATTTGAAGAGTGAAATTTGTTTTCTTGAAAATCTACTTTATGAAATTAGTAACATGACATTAAATAGAGGAAAATAATTAACATGCAAACTCCTGTTCACATAAGGTACAAGATAATGTTCAGTGTGTCCTCAGGGGAGGGCCCGTGGAGGGGGTGTCCTGAGATTTGTGCTTACAGGAGTGGCAAACAGTCACCTCTTTTCCATATCATAGGGGAAATGGATGCATGGCTCCAAAAAGAGACAGACAAGGGAAAAGACTTGGAGATGAACTGCACGATTTTTTAATTTCTTTCCATAAAAATTATCCTAAGCAATAATATAAATCATACAAAAAACCTCGGAAAATAATTGCAGCATCTGTGGTACCGAGTTGATTTTTTGAATGGATAAAGGAATGTTCTCAAATGAATTCAGAAACTAGTAATAGGCCAAGGAGGGGGGGCCACGGGCTATCGATGTGGAGCAGTTCGCGCGCGCGCACACACACACACACGCGCGCGCACGCACACGCACACACACACACGCGCGCACACGCACACACACCCAACAGATGTGAATATCATTCACAGTGTTGAAATGAAAGGCATCCTCAAGCAAAGGAGCAAAGCTTTCAAATACATGTAAAACTTAGGTTGATGAGAACTTATACAAAGGAGCCTCCTCCTACACTATTTGTGATCTTTCAATAGATCCTGCATTTAGAGGGCAATCTGTTAAAATATGGCAGTGATTTTCTCTTGCAGACTGCCCTTTGTCCTATCAGTGATGTTTGTCATCATGTATCCTAAGGAAATACCGATGAATGTGTGCAGAAATTTCACTTCCAAAAATGTTTATTGCAGTGTATTTTATAATGGCAAAAAGCAGAAAGAAGGAATGGCTTAAATAAATGTTATATTCAAATAAAATCATATAAAGATTTAGAAGATTAATGGAATGGGAAATATTTTTTACATTATTATGTAAAAAAGTTTAAAAGTTATAGGACTATTACAGTTCTTTTTTTTTAATGTTATGTTAATCACCATACATCACATCATTAGTTTTTGATGTAGTGTTCCACGATTTATTGTTTGCGTATAACACCCAGTGCTCCATGCAATACGTGCCCTCTTTAATACCCGTCACCAGGATACCCATCCCCCTACCCCCCTCCCCTCTAGAACTCTCAGTTTGTTTCTCAGAGTCCATAGTCTCTCATGGTTAGGACTATTACAGTTTTATTTTTGTAAAGAAAAATGTTTACATGTGAACACAAACCAGTGGAATGATATACAGCCAAATACTGAAATGGATTATTTTGAATTATAGGTGATTTTTAATTTTTTTTTCGTGGATTGTCTTTCCCATGTTCTAAAATAAACATATAACATTTTTAAAAACTCAATATAATTTATTTAAATATTAAGAAATATGTTCCAGAAACAGTAGTGATAGGATTATTTTGATTTCACAGTTAGTGATGTAGGACTTTTGAAACATGAAGTGCTTTTGCATTCATTTTTCAGTTATGTCTTGCTCTTATTTTGTTGATTTCACTGAAGATTATCTTTTATTTTAAATATTCCTAAAATTTAGGTCTTCCAGAGTTAAACTAATGGATATTCTGTTGCTATGCATACCCTCGATATAGCCATCCTTTTTATAGTTACTCTTGGGATGGGACTATCTTCTAATTATGAATCAGTTAAGAGAATTAAATTTCAACTGTAGTTTTACAATCAAATATTTCCATGGACCATTTTTACCAAAATAATTCTGTGCCAAAACACCACCACAATCTAATGTATTACAAATAATCAAATCTTTTTTTTTTAAAGATTTTATTTATTTATTTGAGAGAGAGAGAATGAGAGAGAGCATGAGAGGGAAGAGGGTCAGAGGGAGAAGCAGACTCCCCGCTGAGCAGGGAGCCCCACGTGGGACTCGATCCCAGGACTCCAGGATCATGACCTGAGCCGAAGGCAGTCGCTTAACCAACTGAGCCACCCAGGCGCCTGGGAAAACAAAATTGATATTTTTAAAGTGAATTCTCTCTAAAACAACACTGTTGCTTATCAAGAATTAAGAAATACTGAGCCTGTTTATGGGAGGGGGGGAGTGTGTGTGTTTGTGTCTGTTTTTGGCCAGTGGAACTATCCTTTTGCTCTTTACTAAAGCAACAAAGAAGTATTGTTTCCACTGAAATCTGTTGAAATTGATCCTCCGGGTGTGGTGTTCTGGGCTTAGACTTCTTTATCCAGAAGCCTGTGGGTCTGAGCATCCTTGGCCTGCCCTCCTCCAGCCCCTAGTGAAGCAAGTGGAACCAAAAATCTTTTCTTTCTGGCTCACTGTTCTGTACACAGGCCACCCCAGGAGGCGGGTGGCGGTAACAGAGGGGTCACAGGGTACCACAGGTGGCTCTGTGCCAAGGCTGCAGCTTCCGTGTATGCCTCTTGGGGGAGGGCTGGTGGCTGGGGACTGGGCTCCTGTCACTCCAGGGGCTCTCCTGCGGGTTAGTGGGCGAAGGCAGGCCCACTAATTACCGATGGCAAATGTCTGCCGTTCCTGCCCCCCGCATCTGCGTCTCCAGGTTTGCATGTGGAATCAAGACAGTGACGTGCTGGACGGTTTAGGTGAAACAGGGTTACAGAAAATAAGGAGTCTTCTCATAACACCTTGCGTAAGATTTGTAGTGCAGTCCAAGAATTGCAAAGGTTCTTGGGTAAATAAAAATAACACCTACGATTTTTGACCCCTTGCTTTTTGCCAGCCACGGCACAAAGCAGTGTTATCCAACATATGCCATGATTTTAAATGCACAGAACAGCAGTTTTCCTATTGTACAAAAGATAAAAGGGAGGCTCTGAGAGTTTAAGGAACTTGCTAAAGGTCACACAGTGTGTAAATGACGGAAACAACCATTTTTTCACACACATGCCATCGACATCATGGTTAAGGCGTCTCTTACCTAGAGTGTCCGTTCCAAGTACATCCCCAAATATTAAACAGATTTATGCCTAACAAGTAGAGCCTCAGACCTATCTGACGTTGGCAGACTATTTTTAGGAAAATCTGTGTGCAGGTGTGATTTACCTGAATAGATTTATCTTTACTGAAAGTGTAAATTTTTAGTGTCACTGCATCTCTGTGTGTGTGTCTTAAGAAGTTCCCACATCTCAGGGTGATACCTAATTCCTTTCTCATGAGTTGGTCCTGAAAATTATTCTTTGTCCAGTGAGCTCATGATAGCGATGCTGTTATTCTGTTTTTCCTGGACTGTCTAATATTCCCGACATTTGTCAGTCTCTGCCAGCCAGCGAAATGGGTTCCAGAGTATTCCAGGGCAGCCAGGGAAAGGCAGTCTGAAGAGGTCACATCTTAGAGCAAAGCCTGTGGGGTGAGAATGTTGGTGCTACATTAAATTAACAGAGTATTTCAGTTGTAATTTCGTATCAGATACATGACCAGGGAATGCAAGATAGTCCTTAAAGCATGTGTGTGAGGCTACTGTGTTCTGTAGAAGACATTAAACTAGATTGATCCTGCTTTTGGAATATTTTAATATAGTTTCACCATCCACTGGATTTGCCAGTAACATACATATGCGTGATTCTGATGTGCGTGTGCCTGGCACACAGGCTTTTTCTGAAAGGAAAGGTGTCTTTGATTTGCACTCAAGGAGTAAAGTAAGGTGATGATGAAGGTGACACCGTGGGGGGTGGGGGGCAGCAGCTGGGACGTGGCTCTAGTCATGTCTCAAAGGACACCTGGAGAAGCTTCTGAGAAGGCTGCCTACATGTTGTAAATACCCTCTAGGATAGTGCCGTTTTCCCCTTGACTACTTCCTTATAGCTCTCAGCATTATGATAATCAACTACTCATAATAAATTAAAACAAAATTTGGAAAATTTCCAGGACAAAATTTGTTTCTAGAACAGAAGGAAAAGGGAAGCTTTGAGAATTTGTTACCTGACTCCGGTGGACCAGAGAAAAGGAAAGGGGTTAAAAGCACTTACATTTTGATTGTCGACAAGAGTAGCTGGGAAGTCAAGTTCTGGGGCCCCTCTGGAGAGGAAGGGGGCTGGAGAGAAGTAGCTGTTCCTGCTGGGCGGGAGGGAGCGGGCCGGCAGGAGCGCACCACAGGTGTGTGTCTCTTGGTAGAAGCTTCCCGTGTTCTCGGAAAGCCACGGTACTCCGTGTGCTCCCTCCAGCTACCGGAAAAACCCTGCTCTGTACATCTGTGACCCTGGACAATTGGTACCAGCATAATACGCAGTGATCGAGGATGCGGAGAACAAGAATGTTTCTGATGTGCATCACTTGGCATTGGGTGTCTTGGCACTGGAGGTATCTGAGAGCCCTTGGAGGATTTTACAGAAGGAAGCCTTCTGTGGTGCTCACCCGTGCACTGGTCTGGTGCCCGCGGTCACAGCACAAGAGAAGTCTGGGACAAGCCCCCGCGCTCTTGTGTTTATAAAGTTCTATAAATACAGCGTTGAGGGTCCCCCCAGCATAAACACTTAGCTCGCTCTTCTCACCCTTTGCCATATGCCGGACTGTCATTCATGTGCTCTGACCTGCTGCCTGGGTGTTTTTAAAAGAGAAATACTTCTCTTCAGCAAGTTTGAATTTGTTTTTTATTTTTGCCTTCTTGTTGTTTGGGTATTTTTGCCATGAATGTATCGTTTGTTTATGCGATTTCTCTGAAGTAACTGAGTATTTGGGGATCGTGGGTAGATCTGTTATTTTCAGAGCTTGCTTTTCCCTGAGTCTGTGGTGTGAGCCAGCCTTTTTTTTTTTTTTAAGATTTTATTTATTTATTTGAGAGAGACAGAGTATGAGCAGAGGGAGGGGCAGAGGGAGAGGGAGAAGCAGGTTCCCTGCTGAGCAGGGGCTGACTCCCAGGACCCTTAGATCATGACCTGAGCTGAAGGCAGACGCTTAACCAACTGAGCCACCCAGGTGCCCAGCGAGCTTCTTAATGCGATGGGACTCCCCTTCCCGTCTGGGTTCACCTTTGAACAGGGAGCCACCTCTGGGCCTGCCCTCCCCTTCTCCCTGTTTCTTACCACCTCCTTGCCCTGAGCAGGGTGGAGTTTCTTGAAAACACCCAGTAGAAGATGGCACAGGGCCAGCCCTTCTGGGTCTGTGTGTAGTCTTCCCTGGTGGGTTAGCTGGGGTGCGAGAACAGAGACCCTGGCAAGTAAGGACCCCCTGTTGGTCGCTCAGACACTGTTCCTTTCAAGCAGGGAAAGTCCTCATCTTTTACTCTAACGTTACCCCCTTCGAATGAATGGTAAGCCTTAGGAAAGTGAGTTAACCTCTGGGCTTCGGTTTTCCTCATCTGTACAATGGGTCATGCAGTTTCACCTCCACTGATGGCAGAGTAGCTCCTCTCAGACTAATCATCCCTGAGATAACACTACAAACTTTGCCTAAACTATGAGAGAAGACTACCCAAAAGCACTGGAGAATGGCTGAGAAGAGGCAGAAGCACCTGGGAGTCAGTGCTTGGACAGAAGCTGTTCTGGGTTTGGGGCCTTGGGGAAGCCTCCGTCAGGCCCAGCGGGGAGGGACAAACTCAGAAAGAAGTCTGCAGTCTTCCCAGACTGGGCCACCAGTAAGACAGTGCAGTGACACACCAGCCACTGGCGCAGGGAGAGGGAGGCCCCCAGTGCTGCATGTGAACCCCACACAGCCCTCAGGCAGACTCCTAGGAGGAGCAGTGACGGGACGGAACCCCGGGACGGAGCAGAGTTGGCAGCTGCTGTCCTCACGCACCCTGGGAGGGCAACTTGGGGATGTGTCTTGTCATCTACAGCAGGTACTGGAGATATCACCAAGGAGCCACCGGGTTAAGTGAAATGGAATTTAAAAAAAAAAAAAAAAAAAAGCGATTGACCCAAAGGAAAGAGAGGAGGAAAACAGGAACATAAAGCAGAGGGGACAGACATAAAACGACCCGTAGCATAGTAGATCTCATCCAGCCTTGTTAACAACTGTGTTAAAATGAATGGACTGTATGCAAAACCGTAGTATGTATTTGAAAATAGCCAAGAGAGCAGATCTTAAAAGTTCTCGTCACGGGGCACCTGGGTGGCTCAGTTGGTTAAGTGACTGCCTTCGGCTCAGGTCATGATCCTGGAGTCCTGGGATCGAGTCCCACATCAGGCTCCCTGCTCAGCAGGGAGTCTGCTTCTCCCTCTGACCCTCCCCCCTCTCATGTGCTCGCTCTCTCTCATTCTCGCTCTCTCAAATAAATAAATAAAATCTTTAAAAAAAAAAAAGTTCTCGTCACAAGGAAAGTTTTGTGGTAATTCTGTGGCGTGACGGATGATAACAACTTACTGTGGTAATCCTTTTGCAATATGCAAATATCCCGTTATGTTGCCCCCCCTAACCCCAAAACAGTGCTAAATGTCGGTCATGAACCAACTGAAGGAAAAGAAAGGAGAGGCCTACTGGTCAGAAGGCAGCTGAGGCTGTTGGTTCTCTCTGTCGCCACTCTTCCTTCCACTGTCCTGCTTCCTGGCACAGGCGTGATTCTGGGAGGCACCTTGCTTCCTGTGCCCCCCCCCCCCCGCGCTCAGCGGCGTGGTCCAGACAGGGGGCTCCCTCTCCAGCTCCAGATGAACTCTGACTGGTTCAACACAATCCCCAACCCTAGAACCCGAGGAAAACCCACAGAGGAGCTTTGTCACTGGCAAAACAGATTAATGAAGGGATGATTAATTATTAATAGACATGATGGGGTAGCTTCTTTGGAAGATAGTTTGGCGGTGTCTTACAAAGCAAAATATAGCCTTATTGTGAGATCCAGTAATTGTGCTCCTAGGTATTTATCCAAATGAGATTAAAAAAAAACTTATATCCACACCAAAACCTTCACACGCGCGTTCATAGCAGCTTTATGCATAACTGTCAGAAATTGGAAGCAACCAGATGTCTTTCAACAACTGAATAGAAATATAAGCTGTGGTCCATCCACACAGTGTATTCAGTGATACAAAGAGATGAGCTTTCTAACCATGAAAGGACATGGAGGAACCTTAAATTTAGAAAATAATAAAATTAGAAGTGGGGGGAACCTTTCTAACAAGGCTGGCTCAGATCAGAATTGGTTACCTCCTCAGGTTCATGGAAACAAAAATCTGTGGACCGGATACACTAAGAGGTTGAAATTACTGGACTAGGTAAAAAGCAAGACGCAGTACCATGCTGGCTGCAAGAGATGCACTTGAAATGGAGAGACAGGCTAAAGATACAAGGGTTGTGAGGGCTACGCCATACAGACAAGCACCATAAGGCCACAGTGGCCATGTGAAGATCTCATTCAAGACTCAGAGTTACCAGACACATCACAGTCTGATGGCGCCTCCGTTAGGAAGACAGAACAGTCTTGGACACATGTCCAATAACCGAAAATAGAACTGATAGAATGAAAAAGAACAAGAGACAAATCCCCTTTGACTGAATTGCTGATAATTAGGGGGAAAAATTACACTGATCTCACACAAACTATTTAAAGAAAAAGAAATGGAAAGAACGCCTCTCAACTGATTCTTTGAGGCCAGTATAACCTGGTTACCAAAACTTAACAAAGATAGTCCAAAGAGAGAAAGGGGCTGGCTCATCTTCCTAATGAATTTATATGCAAAACCCTTACTAAAATCTTAGCAAATCAAATCCAACCAATACATACAAAGGACAATCTATCTGGACCACGTGGGTTTTTCCCAACAATGTAGGGCCAGTTTAACATATGAAAATTAATCAAGTTAGTCCACCATGTTTACAGAATAAAGGAGAGCAACTATGTCAGTATTGCAACAAATGGAAGAGCATTCGGTACAAATCACCAACACCCTTGTATGTTAAAGACACTCAACAACTTAGAAGAGAAGGAAACACTTTGAAGCCAGTAAAGAGCATGTATGAAACACACACCGCTAACACCCTACACAGTGGCCAAACATTGAACACTTTTCCTCTCATTTTTGGGACAAGGCACTCCTATTCAATATTTTACTGCAGGTCATACGAGTGAAATGAGGCAAGAAAAAGAACTAAAAGGCATAAAACATAGAAAGTAACAAGTAAAACTGTCTCTTTTCACAGAGGACCAATTATCTACACAGAAATCCTCAGGAATCAAGTAAACAACCAGTAGAACTAATATGCAAACATAGCAAGGTTGAGGGGTACAAAGCCAATAAACAAAAATCGATTGTATTTTTATATACTGACAGGAAAAAACTGAAAATAAAAGTAAAAATAGAATTCTGTTTATAGCTGTGTAAACAAACAAAATATTTAGTAATACATTTAAGAAAAGACAAGCGAGATCTCTGCATTTAAAGTTACACAGCTACTGAAAGACGTTTAAAAAAAAAACAAATTAGGGGCACCTGGGTGGTTCAGTTGGTTAAGCGTCTGCCTTCGGCTCAGGCCATGACCCCAGAGTCCCTGGATTGAGCGCAGCGGGCGGGGAGCCTACTTCTCCTCCCGCCCCTCACCTGCTCATGCTCTCTCTCTCTCTCTCACTCTCTTTCTCTTTCTCAGATAAATAAATAGATAAAAATAAAAATAAGATAAATGGAGCAATGTATTGTGCTCATGGATTGGAAGCCTCAAAATTTTCTCAAGATTGCCGTGTATAAACAACCAGTCCCAGTTATAAAACCAACAGGCTTTCTTTAGAAATTTATAAACTGATTATAAAATTTATATTGAACTACCAAGCACTTAGGATAGTCAAAATTATGTAAAAGTACTCCCTGTGGTTGGCTTTTGTAGTCAAGACAGCTAATGTTGGCATAAGGATCAGAGAATTCATAATAGACCTGCTAATGCAGCCATGGATTTTGGATGGAGATGCTAAAGTAATCTCATGGGTAAATGAAAGTCTTCAAAAATGCTGTTGAAATAACCGAATATACATGAAAAAAAAGTAAAAACAAAAAACCTGTATCTCTACCTCTCATCATAAAGAAATTAAATCCAAATGCATCATTTATTCATAGCTACATGTAAAAAACCAAAAGTATAAAACCCCTAAATGAAATCATGAAAGAAGGTGTTTGTTGGGGCTGATGTAGAGGATGGGCTTCTCATGCAGGACACAGAAAGGAAGAACCTTAAGGAAATGAACTTTTCTCATCAGAAACACCCTTTAGAACATGAATCGGTAAGCCACAGGTAGGGAAATGTATTGCCAAACGTAGGTCAAAAAACTTCTATCCAGAATATAGAAAGAACTCCTACAATTCAATAATATGAAGAAAAACAACCCTGTCAAAAACGAGACAAAGGATCTGAACAGACATTTCACAAAGGATGACATATAAATGCCCCAGAATCCCATAAGAGGGCCTCCCAATTCATTAATGAACAAGTCAAAACCGTAATGAGATAATACCCACAAACCAAAATAGCTTAATTTAAAAGAATGACAACACCAACTATTGGCGAGATTGTCCGAGGCATCCTGCGCCTAGTCTCTGCATACTGTCACACAGCTTCTCGCTCTTGTTCTTCTGGGGTGAAAATACATTATTCATTTTACTGTTTCCTAAACACCTACCTTCTATTCTATATCTGTAAGAGCAATAAATGTAAAGGCAGGTTTACCAGATTAAGTGAGGAAATGCGGACTCATCCATGAGAGACTCTTGACTCTGGGAAACAGACTAAGGGTTTCTGGAGGGGAGGTGGGTGGGGGGATCGGGTAACTGGGGGATGGGCATTAAGGAGGGAACGTGATGTGAAGAGCACTGGGTGTTGTATGTAACTAATGAAAAACTGAACACTGCATCAAAAACTAATGATGTACTATGTGTTGGCTAAATGAATTTAAACAAGAAAAAATTGAAAGGAAAATACCATACTAAGCTTGTCCCCAGATTGAGCCACCTTAGTTTACATTTTTCTGTCTTGAGACCGATAGATATGATTATGACTATATTTGGAAGGAAAACAATTCACCGATTTTATTTTATTTTATTATTTCATTTCATTTTTGTGGGAAACAGCATTATAGATTTGGGCTAATCCATGACAAGGTGATAGAGGCAGTTTAGAGGTCAAGAAAAAAAGAATTCCACTAAATTAGTGATGTGGAAATTCAAACTAGAATTGTAATTTTAAAAAGCAGCCGGTGTTAAGGCCTCGGATACGTGTGCAGACCTGTCCTTTAGCTGTCTCTTTCACCCCTTGCACTTACCCGCCCTGCCTTCCCGCCCTGGGGTCTCCTCAGAGCAGGTGACTCGTCTGCACCCGGCAGTTCTAAGTCTTTTCATGAATTCTGACAAATGTGGCAGAAAGAAAAAATGCAGTTAATTAAATTTCATCACGTTGGCTACCGGGCCGCCTTTCAGCGTAGGAGGAAACTGATCAAATAACCCTTGACAGGGACCTCGGTTGCTGTGCTTCCCAGGGGGTGTGTTAAGGTGGCTCAGCGGCACGGGCGCCGGGGTGGCTCAGTTGGTTAAGCGACTGCCTTCGGCTCAGGTCATGATCCTGGAGTCCCGGGATCGAGTCCCGCATCGGGCTCCCCGCTCAGTGGGGAGTCTGCTTCTCCCTCTGACCCTCTTCCCTCTCGTGCTCTCTATCTCTCATTCTCTCTCTCTCTCTCTCTCAAATAAATAAATAAAAAATAAAATAAAATCTTAAAAAAAAAAAAAAAGGTGGCTCAGCGGCAGTCTCTAATTTGCCCAGACATGTTCGTGATAACCTGTGTATAAGTCTGTCAGGGAAAGGCCTGCAGAGAGGTAGCCTTGTGGATCTGCAGACTGTGATCGGTAGTCTTTTATCATAGCGTATGTGTGAATGAAGAGTCATCTTGAAATGCCAGCAGGGGGGCCAAGGAAGGTACACATGATGTGAGCTTGTCCCTGGATGTGTACGGAGACTCTGTGTCTGTGCCTATGTGCATCCAAATTCATGTTCATATCTGCATCCATCTATCTATTTGCGGAGGGGAGAGATGATAGATAGATAGATAGAAAGATAGATGCATAGATAATCAGATGGAGGGAGGGAGGGAGGAAGGGAAGGATGGAAGAAGGGAATGGATAGCTACATACATATGTACATACATAGAAATAGACAGATACTAACCCCCAGGCTTATAGGTGAAGAATCTGAGGCTCCCATGTGAAGGAGCTTCCCAGAAGTAGATAATCCATGACGGGCAGAGTTAGGATGCACAGCCTAGTCTGCGAAGGCACAGAGTCCTCTCCTTCAGCTCAACATGACATTATTCACATGACTAACTTCATCATCTCTTGGGACTCAGCTCACCTGGTCCAGGAAGTTTCTGCTTGCCCTGCTTCCTGCCCAGGTCAGTGTCCCTGCTCACGGTGATGACCCAGTAAATTGCAAATCACGTGACTTTGGCAGCCCCAGGCAGTATTTCAAGTTTGATGCCTTCATGTGGCTCCTTTCCTATGATGTTGCGAGGTACTTCAGGGACACGTACTGTTTTCTTTTTAATTTAATCATTCTAGTCTCAGTTTTGTACCTTCATTCATATCAAAAGCATTCATGTTTCTTATAAATGTGATACATGGGCATAGTTAAAAAAAAAAAAAAAGCTGAAGCAAAGGAAAATGAGAAGTTTCCCCACTCCCACCCCTTCTCCCTCTCCAGTTTCTACTGTGAACACATTCCCTGCACCTTCCAGGGAACGGGTGTGTTCATCTCAGCATCCCTAGCGTCTCGTGTTGGGCCAGGTGCCTCGCTGACAAAAGCCTCCTCAGGTGACTGCACGGATGTGGCCTGTCCCTTAAATTAAAAACAGAAATGGAGTCAATATTCAGAATGGCAGCAGTCAGTTTAAAAATATGATTCCATTGTAAGTTCTGGACAAGTAAGGGAGAGAAATGAGAAGAAGAACACATAAAAGGGACAGAGAGGTGGATATAAAAACACTTAGAGGAAGGATAGGTTAGGAGTTCACCTGCCAAATGTCAGCAGCATCTCCCCGCCCTGCCCCCCACTGCAAGGCAGTGTTATTACATGATGATGATGATACTAGTCCGTGCAGTTAGTCACAGCGAAGAAGAAAGCCCATAAATATGAGAGAAAAAGTGAAATTTTAAAAAATTATTCTTGTATAATCTCTACTATTATGATTGCAAATAATGTGTTGTTACCAGAAAAACGCAAGAGAATCAAAAGCGATTAGAAGCAATGCAAGAAGCTGATAAGACTTTTCCTTATTTCAGTAATATTCAGTTAGAAAACTGTAGTAGAAGAAGTGATTCTATTGGAGATATTTCTAAATGTATGATTTTTCTGAATAAATTACTAAGAAGAATTGGAGACATTTGGAAAAATGAAAATTTTTTCCTGGGAGACATAAAAAGTCCAAATAAGTAGGAAATGGGGACATATTTGGGTGCAAATATTAAATATTATACCGGTGTCAATCCCTACCAAATTCATTTATAATGTTAACACATGGTTACCATCCCCATGGACCTTTTTACCCCATGGTAATTGTGCAGTCCGCTAGGCTACCATAATACCTCAAACTGGGTGACTTAAATGACAGAAATTTATCTTCTCACCATTCTGGAGGCTACAGGTGTGAGATCAGGTACCAGTACAGCCGGGGTCTGGTGCTTTTCCCCACATCATCATGTGGCCTTCTCATGCATGCTGGGAGAGACCAGGTGCCTGGCATCTCTTCTTAGAGGGGCACTGGTTCCATCAGACAGGGAATCAGCCTTCTTGATGTCAGCCCATTACCCCCAAAGGCTCCATCTCCAAATACCATCACATTGGGGGTTAGGGAATCACCATACGAATTAAGGGGAGGGCTCACAAGCACTCAGTCCATAATAGTAATTTGATTAAATAACTATGTACTTTACTTGGAAAAAATAAACAAGAAATAGTACCTAATAAAATCTGCTTTGTCAGTTATGTGTTTAGACTCAATAGACAGATAAGTGGAATATTACTGTGATTGGCGTATCCCGGGCCAGACAATACTTATTTTTGGCTCTATGAGCCAAACTCTTCATTTCTGTTATAGTACAAAAGTGATCATAAATTATATATAAACACATGAACATGCTTTGTTTCAGTAAAACTTTATGTATGCTGAAATTTGAAATTCATATAATTTTTATGTATCACCAAAGATCTTACTGCTTACTTTTGTTTTTTTTTCCAATCATATAAAAATGGAAAAAAAAATCATTCTTAGCTCAAGAGCTTCACAAAAACAAACCTTAGACCTGATTTGGCCTGTGACCCATAGTTTGCCAAGCCCTGGAAGAGAAAAAGGAACAAAGAAAGAGATTCTAAACACATAAAGAATTAAGATGTTACAAAGGCAGGGTTACCAACCAGTGAATAAAATAAAGGTTATTCAGTAAATAGTGTGAGACATCGGCTCGGCAACAGAGGGAAAGAACTCATGGTGGACCTTCATCCAACAACAACCAAAATAAATTCCAAATGAAGAATTAAGGGAAAACAACAGAAACAAAAACAAAGTCATTAGAATCAAGGAAAATAGAAGTGAGTATCTAATTTTGTAGTGGAAAATCCTTTCTAAGCCTACAGGGACCTTTCCTGGGCCCTAAATTCTGCCCGGCCTTCCTTGGTGATCCCTTTCAGTTGTCCCCCCGAAGCTCGAGCATCTGAGAAAGGTTTCCATCTTACTCCTCCACGGAGCTTCCAGAAGCTTCCATGCTGTGGTGTACATCACAGCACTGCCAGGCACTCCAGCACTTGGGATCATTCTCACCTGGAAGAAGCACCCTTGAAGCCTTTCTCCCACCAAATATGTGGAAACCATCAAATAAACTTTGCACTGACTGAGCAAGGTTAAATGGGCTCTTTCACAACTGATTCCCAAAGTCCCTTTGGTCATGTAACTCTTCCCTCCTTCCCTGCACCTGTGGGCATCAGACACAGTTGGCTCGCAGATTGCATGCCTGGCACGGAGAGGCCTGGCTGGAGTACTTAGACTCCATCGACGGAAACCAAAATCAAAGCTGGCAGGACCTGTTGGAAATGAGATAGAAGGGAATGAGTCATTTTGGGGGTCACGGTACTTAAGCAAGAAAAACAAAAAGGTAATGATGTAGGCTCAGTTCTCGTGCGTCCACCTCCGCTGCGGCTCATGGTCGTCCCGCCATGGCACTGTCGCGGGGACTGCCTGGGGAGCTGGCCAGGGCTGTGGGCAGGGTCCGGGTGCTGGTGGTGGGCACGGGTGGCATCGGCTGTGAACTCCTCAAGAACCTCGTGCTCACCGGCTTCTTCCACATCGACCTGATTGATCTGGATACTGTCGATGTCAGCAACCTCAACAGGCAGTTTTTGTTTCAAAAGAAACATGTTGGAACATCAAAGGCCCAAGTTGCCAAAGAAAGTGTCCTGCAGTTTTACCCAAAAGCTAATATCTTAGCCTACCATGATAGCATCCTGAACCCTGACTATAATGTAGAATTTTTTAAACAATTTATATTGGTTATGAATGCTTTAGATAACAGAGCTGCCCGCAACCATGTTAATAGGATGTGTCTGGCAGCTGATGTTCCTCTTACTGAGAGTGGAACTGCTGGTTACCTTGGGCAAGTAACTACCATCAAAAAGGGTGTAACTGAGTCTTACGAATGTCATCCCAGACCAACCCAGAGCACTTTTCTTGGCTGCACAATTCATAACAACCCCTTCTGAACCTATTCATTGCATCGTTGGGGCAAAGTATTTGTTTAACCAGTTGTTTGGGGAAGAAGATGCTAATCAAGAAGTACCCCCTGACAGCTGACCCTGAAGCTTCCTGGGAACCAATGGAAGCTGAAGCCAGGGCCAGAGCATCTAACGAAGATGGTGACATTAAACGTATTTCCACTAAGAAATGGGCTAAATCAACTGGATATGTTCCGGTTAAACTTTTTTACCAAGCTTTTTAAAGATGATATCTGGTATCTGTTGACAGTGGACAAACTGTGGCGGAAAGGGAAACCTCCATTTCCATTGGACTGGGCTGAAGTACAAAGTCAAGGAGAAGAAACCAATGCATCAAACTGCAGTTAGGTCTGAAAGACCAGCACATTCTAGATGTAAAGAGCTATGCATGTCTCTTTTCAAAGAGCATTGAGACTTTGAGAGTTCATTTAGCAGAAGAAGGGGATGGAGCTGAGCTCATACGGGACAAGGAAGACCCGTCTGCAATGGATTCTGTCACCTCTGCTGTGAACCTCAGGATGCGTATTTTCATTATGAATATGAAGAGCAGATTTGATATAAAATCAATGGCAGGAACATTATTCCTGCTACTACTAACCCAGTGATTACTGGGTTAATAGTATTGGAAGGATTGAAAATTTTATCAGGAAAAATAGACCAGTGTAGAACAATTTTTTTTTGAATAAACAACCAAACCCAAGAAAGAAGCTTCTTGTGCCTTGTGCACTGGATCGTCCTAACCCTGATTGTTACGTATGTGCCAGCAAACCAGAGGTGACTGTTTGGCTGAATGTCCACAAAGTGACTGTTCTCACATTACAGGATAAGATAGTGAAAGAAAAATTTGCTACGGTAGCACCAAGTGTCCAAATTGAAGATGGGAAAGGAACAATCCTAGTATCTTCAGAAGAGGGGGAGACAGAAGCTAATAATCACAAAAAGCTGTCAGAATTTGGAATTAGAAATGGGAGCCGGCTTCAAGCAGACAACTTCCTTCAGGACTACACTTTATTGGTCAACATCCTTCATAGCGAGGACCTAGGGAAGGATGTTGAATTTGAAGTTGTTGGTGATGCCCCGGAAAAAGTGGGGCCCAAACAAGCCAAAGATGCTGCCAAAAGCATAACCAATGGCAGTGACGATGGAGCTCAGCCTTTCACATGCACCACACAAGAGCAAGATGATGTGCTCGTAGTTGAATCAGATGAAGAAGGTCCTTCAAATAATGATGACATCAGTGAGGAAGAGAGAAGTCGCAAGAGGAAATTAGGTGAGAAAGAGAGTATCAGTGCAAAGAGGCCCCACTCAGAACAGACAGAAGAGCTTGATGATGTTATAGCATTAGATTGAACAGAAATGCCTGTAAACAGAACCCTCTTACTGGGCAGAACCAGGTTATTTGTTATGTTCTTTGTTCCAAAGGGAAAAAAATTGACACCAGTGACTTGAAGATGATTCTGCTCCCTTTGAAAGCATTCATTTTGCTAGAACAATTAGAAACATTGTGGTGTGCTGTATTGAAAGTAGGAATATAGTTTTAAAGCCCTTTGAACACAGTGTGTGCATAACCAGTCATGAGATGAAATAACACAATGCATGTTGCCTTTTTAATGTAAATACCCTTAGGTATCATTTAATAGTTTTTTTAAAAAAAATATTGTAGTTTAGTAAAGTTGATACCTGGTTATAAATATTATGCCTTTATTTTTGGTTAGAAGAGGAATTATTTTTAGCCTAGATCTAACCATTTTCATACTCTTAACTGACTGGAACAGATTCAAAGAAGTATCAAGTGCTATGCATTGAACCGTGTTTCTTAAATCTTAACTGGCACTATGTATATTAATGTAAAACAACGTTAATTTCCTCAAGTTTTCAGCTTGTATTGCCTGGTATGTCTGCGTAAGAAGCCCATTTTTGTGTATTGTTACAGTTTCAGGTTATTTATATTTAGGATATAAATTTAATATAGAATGTAGAAATATAAAAATTCTACAAAACATAAATTTTGATGTTTTGTAGAACTCAAATATGACTATACTAAATGGCATCTTCATACTTGTAAAAAAAAGATAATGATGTAAAAAGTGGTATGAGAAGGCTAAATCTGGGACACTTGCAAAAAATGATAGAATAGTAGAGATTAGTAATTGACACTGGAAGTCTTTTCATTCTGCCATTTAATTTACTTTTCTCAGATAATGATAGTGGCTCTTCCTTACACAAGTACCAGAGAGTATAAATTCAAGACAAACTGCTGCAAAATAAGGCTGCATTTAAGCTTTGGCTAACTTTTTAAAAAAATTTTTGTTTTAAAAAAAAAAAAATTTTTGTTTTTAAAAAGAGTTGTTTGGGGGTGGGGGGGGGGGCACCTGGGTGGCGCAGTCAGTTAAGTGTCTCACTCTTGGTATCAGCTCAGGTCATGATCTCAGGCTCCTGGGATTGAGTCCCACGTCAGGCTCCGCACTGGGTTCTCTCTCCCTCTCCCTATGCCCCTCCCCCCTCAAATAAATAAATAAATCTTTAAAACAAATAGTTGTATAGTTCTATAAGTCATTCTAGAATTCTGTGTTCTCTTTATTCAAAGGCATATTGAAAAGATTGGGAATTTTGTGTTTGTTTGCACTTGGGAAAAAATAAGTTGTTCATTTGAGGCTATATATAGGAAGCAAGATTTTTCTCTCTGATAATAGTTAAATAGCTTATGAAAATATTGCCTGTTTTCCATCATCAGAAAAGATGAAATAATATACAAAATTATTTGACAGGGCCATGATACAGTTCAATTATACTACCAAAAGTGATGAATGTTATGTTGTGGACAAAGTCAGCCCACAGGAACTTGCAATATAAATGTGGTTGCGTTGGGGCGCCTGGGTGGCTCAGTTGGTTAAGCGTCTGCCTTTGGCTCAGGTCGTGATCTCAGGGTCCTGGAATCGAGCCCCGTGTCGGGCTCCCTGCTCAGGGGGGAGTCTGCTTCTCCCTCTCCCTCTCGCTCTGTGCTCGCTCTCTCTCTCTCTCAAATAAATGAAATCTTAAAAATAAATACATGTGGTTATGTTAATATATATGGAAAAGAAGTTTGGTGTGTTTTTGCTTCTGGGCATTTAAAGAGTTGTTTTAATCAATTTTCTTAGTTAATCCATCTCAATTATTGATGTATTTTGTACTCATTAAGCTTATTTCTATAATTTCTATTTTGATTTTTTCATATTTTTATACTGGTATCACAAACAGCATTCAAACTGAAAACAGCATTCAAACTGTTTTCAGTTTGAATAAAAATTCAAAATATTTTTATTTTGAATAAATAAAAATCTATGGTCCTTTTTTAATTTTCAAGGGAATTCAATGTTATTGTAGTTTCATTGCCCTCTTGAAAATTCTAGTAGGAGGTAAATCGTTTTAGCTTTAGAAGATGCTCACGGTGATTGGCCATTTAGATCTCTTCATCTTTGAGGTAGCTTTTGAAATCTTTTTTCCCTATAGGGTTGTCTTCTTCCTTTTCAATTTGTACAGGTTATATCTATAACAGGAATATTAAGCTTTTATTTTTTTCTATGTGCTGCAAGTACATTTACCCAAGCCTATCCCATGTCTTTGTTTACAGTGGCTTTTACTATCCATTTAAAATTGTAGGGACTTAGATGTAACACTTTTCCTTTGTTGCCTCTGGGTCTCAGTCTTGTTTAGAAGGATTTTCTCTGTTCCCAGTATTTTATAAAAGTTCTCCTAAATATTTGTTAATATGATTTTGTTTTTAATCCAAATATAATTCGTCTGGAAATCATTTTTAAATATTATGAGAAAAGACTCTGAAAATGTCTGCCAAATGGAAGTTGATATCTTTTGGATAAATTAAAAATAAGATCCTATAGTAAAAAAAAAAAGAAAAGAAAAGATCTGTTATTAGTAACTGCTAAACTACTGGAAGAATAGGGTCAAAGAGCTGTCTCACAACCTATGTGAAAATAAAGCGTAATTTCTGCCTGGAAGAAAGAAGACAAAATCAGAAGAAAGGGGAAGGAGACTGTGCTCTCAGTGGGTGGGAGTGGAGTTCCGCGGTGGCCAGTGACCCCTACTCACCAGGCAGATAGCATGCACTTTCAACCCAGTGTCCGTCTCTTCCTGGAACTGGAAAAAAATACATAATGCTAACATTTTTTAGAATTTAAAACCTTGGGAACTTCCAAAAAAAAAAAAAAGAACAAAACTGTAAAATAGTAAAGAAGAACCCATTCACCTGTAAAACTCTGTGGGGTCCACATGGGGATTGTGCACAGACCAGCAGAGCAGTAAACTGAATAGGGGTCCCCACGATAAATGCAAAACAGAGGAACATTCTGTAGCAGGGAGCCTTGGAAGGAAGTAAATTTGAACAGAAATTCTGGGCTTCACTGGGGACCAGGCATCTTCAAGAAAATCCTACTTTTAATTATGTGGAACAGTAAACACCGCCCCACAAGGCACCTCTATAAATAGTAGCGAAACGTAGGTTATTTCCTTTGGAAAGGTGAACTTAATGAAAAAGAGAGTTCCTCCTGGTAATTTATGATTTACCATGTTATGTAAGATAGAACGTACAGCTGGAGGGTTTATATTATGTACTCACATTTCCTAGTTAGATATTTTTGGCACCAAGCCTTTTCTATCTGGGAGATGGTATAAAGGTTAAGTTGGTTCATTCAGGGTAGATTTGGGAGCCAGGAGCAGCACCCAGGACATCAGGGGGAGCTGCGGGAGGGAGTAGCTGCCCGGTGCCCCCCCTGGACGCATCTCTGCACTCATCGGTTACATCCCAGCATTCATTTCAGTCCCGCCTGTTACTCGTAAAATCAAAGGCTTGTCGTTCATACACAAGAGTCGATTTTATCAGCAATATCTACTTACTGTTCTTTTCATAACATGTGGGGCAGTGTTAACCAGGTCCAGATAGCACTAGGTTCTGGGGGGGGGAGGTTGGGACCCAATTGTGTGGACCATGGATCTGACATCTGCAGAAGGGGCAGCCAAGTCCAGGAGGTAGCCATGACCTGCAAACCTCAAGGCAGAGAGATGCTGTGGGACAGAAGGGTACAGAGCATCCTGGCTTCCAGAAATCTGTGCTGCCTACTGTCAGTGCAGAAATTCCTGAGTTGTATTACTCTGGAGACGATGCAAAATTTGCATTAAAGACTCTGAGGTACGTCGGTGAAATATGTACTTGAGTGTCCAAAACACACATTGAGAGGTATTAGGTTGACTTTTTTTATATAAAAGTGCCAATATGAGACTTGGTTTTAGCCATAAAATACTGTGACAAATATTCCACGGATAATGCTCTTCCTGTGAGCAGTTTCTCCCAAGACTATTTTGGAATATTACCAAACGTTACTTTTCATGTGTGAAAGTTTCCAATACTGAGCACTTTAGTATTCAGACCAAAGAAGTTTCTTATCTCGTGAGCTCAATGAATATTATTTTAATATAAACTAGCTCATGAATGGGGACTGCAACTCAAGAAAGTGAATTTATCTTGCCAGGGGCTTTAATAAAAACAGTTGTTGGCCTGACCTCATGTGCATGGGGAAGGCATGAGTTAGAGTATGGAGTACATCTCTGCTCACCCCTGTGAACATATTCACGTCTCTCTCTTCCTCCGTGGGACCCTGTTACTAATGAGGATGGAGTGGATGAGAGACAAAGGGCGGGCTGAGTAAACAAAAGAGAAGCTGTTAAAACTCACTCAAAAAGAAGAGAGTAGAATTGTTCTTCTTATGGAATACTGACTCAAACAAATATACATCTGTTCCAAGATATCCATTCAGCATTGATTCATTAATTACCCTCAGGCACTTTTTATAGAAACTGCGGAAAGCAGTGAACGCAAACGGCATTAGCATTCTAGTAGGGGGACGATGAGACAGGAAGCAAACATATATATATATGGCAGAGTGTGATAATTGTGTGAAAAAAAATACAGCAGAAAAA
This sequence comes from Callorhinus ursinus, assembly GCF_003265705.2. NCBI lineage: Eukaryota > Metazoa > Chordata > Mammalia > Carnivora > Otariidae > Callorhinus > Callorhinus ursinus. Next base: position 87,548,590 of record NW_027397065.1, on the reverse strand, counting down.
GTCACTACAGTTTGACAGCACTGGGGGAGGGGGAGGGAATCACTGTTATTTGGTTGGAATATGCTGGTCATTTATCGTTGATAACGTCATGGAAGTGAGATCTAAGTATATGGACATCTGGGTTAAGCGAGGTCTAGGTACAAGGAAGCCAGTGTGCAAGAGCTGAGCACACAAGCCATGGCATTGAAGGGTTGGAGGGTTGGCCACACATGACTGGGGCAGCAACGTTAAGGGCGTTGACTTTTGCTGAGCTGATTTGAGAAGCCACCAGAGCACAGTGAGGAAGTGAATGACGTGGTCCAACTTTCATTCAGTCAGAGATGGTGACTACTATGCTGAGCTGGGGTGGCTGGTGGGGGGAGCAGAGCTGTGAGACTGGTTTAGAGGCCACAGCTGGGGTGCGAGGGGCGGTAGCTTGGTCTGGGCACCAGCAGTTGAAGTTGTAGAGCTGGCCGAGGTGGGATTCATGCTGGAGGTTGACCAGTATAGATATTTCATCAGACGGGAAACATGAGAGAACTGGATGCAGTACATAGGGCTCCAAGGTTTGGGGACGTTGGGCAGACAGATGGAATTAAAGCAAGAGGAGAAATTCAAAAGGCATAAGGGAGAAACCTCCTGGGAGAGGAGCTTTGTGGGGGGAGGAGCCTTATGAGGGAGCAACCTCCTGAGGGAGGAGCCTCATAAGGGAACAGCCTCCCAGGGGAGGAACCTCATGGAGAGGAGCTTTGTAGGGGAGGAGCTTTATGAGGGAGCAACCCCCGGGGGGGGGGGGGAGTCTCATGGGGGAGAATTGTCGTGGGGGGGCATCCTCCTCCAGGAGGAGTCCTGGAGCCTTTCTAGTCTTTATAATGGTAATTAATACTTTGTTTCAGTGCCCTGGCCTTTCTCTGTGAGGAGCAAGCATCTCTTGTGTGTGTCCCTCTGTCACCGCGCTTCCCTTCTTTGTATTCTGCAGTCTGTAATTAATTTTTGACTTAATTAATAAGTTTATGCATCTGTTGTCCTTGTGCCCAGCCAGAATGTAAATTTGCATGGGGACATTTGTCTTTCTTGTCCTCAATAAAAATGTGTGATGAATAAATGACCCAATGAATAGAACTTCACCAGGAGGATGGAATTTTCTATATTTGGGAAAGTTTCACCCCAAGAAAACTACATAAAATTATTAAAGAAAACAGTCCCCAGCTTTGATAAAAAGAGGTGGTCCCTACACCGTCTTACATCAACCCCGTGAACCCTGTTTAGTAGCAGGAAGAAGGACTATGTCTAAAGAAAAATGGAGGCTCCAGCCCACGTTTCTATGGACCGGATCCAGAGTCTGCTTCTCTAAGCCAATCAATTATGTGAGACATTGGGATAAAATTCTAAATTGGTTTGCCTTTTTTCCTTCTCCCTTTTAATCTATTTTCTTTGTCCTTCAAGGCAAAGTGATTTGAAGGGATCGTGGTTTTGTTTGTTATCTAATTATAATTGTCCCTCGATAAGGAGCCCGTTGCAGCGGACACCTGGACGCCTGTGAACACCCAGGGCAGGCTCTCGGAAAGACAGCAGGGGTGCATGAAAACAGGGGCTAGTACTTGCTTTACCTTGTTTACTCAACAGCACACTCCTTATAGGCCATTTTCATTGCTGATTCTCAAGCATTTATTATTTTAGTATGTACGTGTTAATATTTTAAGGAGCCATTTCCCCCCATACATTTGTATTTACATTCTTTATGCTAGTTGCCTAAGCCTCAGAAATATTTGGGAGCATTCAAGTCCGCTTTTTCCAAACAGACACAAAGCGTTTTCAATCCCTGGCTTTGTAAGAAATGGCGTGAACCCTCAAGGAAAGAGCAATCTGTTATTCTCTTTTCTCCCACGGATCTTCTTGTGGGAGATAAAAATGCCTCTCTGCTGTTCAAAAACAAAAGGAGCCGTGTTTGGCATCGCCTGAGCTCTGGATGTCTCTAAGTGACAAACAACCGAATTTTCAATATTAGCCAATGATGGAGACATATCAGAGTTTTGTTCCTCATATGGCGAAATGTGTGTGTGTGTGTGTGTGTGTGTGTGTGTGTGTGTGTGGTCACCAGAAAATTCTAAATGGGTGTATCCTTCAGTCATATAGTCCTTTATCTATTGAAGAATGTATGTATTTTCTCTCGTCATCCCTTCATGATTGGGAAGGGATATCTCATAGTTCCTTTGGAAGAAGTAGAAAGTAATTCTTTAAATGTCCATTTCTCAGAAGGATAACTAAAGGCACAAAATAACAGCCTTACCAGTGGATACATTTCCGTAAGGATGGAATGGTCTGTCATGTGATTTAGCCCCTGTGGGGGGCATCTGAACCCAAGTCTGCACAGAAGCCCACGCTAGTAAATTGCTTCCTTGTTCCTCACTGACAGCCCAGTGGGTATTTATAATAGGGATCCATTTACCTGAGTGAGTAGCTTAGTGAAACTGTGTTCTAGTCATGTGAGAACACGTGAACAATGGGAAATCTAAAATGTTGTCCTAAAATGTAATTAATTGTGTGGTTTGCATGTCCACGGCGGCTGAGGGCCGTGGCTGGGCTGTAGGGTCTGCACAGTGTGGCAACCTGGGCCCCCAGGGGACGGGCCGAGTGCCTCCCCTCCTTCCCACATGCTCAGCTATACGATGGGGAGCTCTATAGAACAGGCTGTTACTGGAAACAGGGCCCAGCCTGGGCTAAGTGTTCTGTACACCCCAGCGGGTCTGGCAGCCCCTATTGTTATTGTGGTGGTGGTGGCTGTTTTTAAGTGGAATTCACAAGCATCCCAGACCGTGTATCCCTGATGTTGTGTCTGCATCGAGCCCATGAATTGGAGTCTTCATTATTTTTCTAAAATCAGTCCCACTTTGCCCCAAACTGTAGAGTTAAGGTGGGCTGCGTACAAACAGTAAACAAGTCTCACCTGAGTGGGGAAAGCAAGGTAAACAAAAAGCCACTTAAAGGAGAACAACTCTTTGAGCCAGTGTTTTAGCTCCTGTAAGAGTGAGCCCCAAAGACCTTTTCTCAGGTGGAAGCTCCACAGAAGCAAAAATCCAGAAATCTCAATTTATCTTGATTTCCTTTAACTGTCTGACGGGTAAGGAAAGAGTAGGAGGCTTTTGCTGGTTCCTCCTGTCCTCGATCCACTGCTCTTTCCACTGTATGCCCAAAGGCCAGGGAGAAAGAGGCTTGGCCAGGGTGAGGCTGGGCTGCAGTTTGGGCAGGATTCAAAGCAGATGTGCAGGCAACTTCTGGGGAAGGTGCACGGAGCCCTCTTTGAGAAGCCGGTGCCCTCCTGGGCCCCTTGGCAAACAGGAGATTTCAGAGCTGAGGTGAGGGGCTCACAGGCCAGCAGCAGTGTGCCTCCTCATCCCTACGGCCTCCTGCATTCAACTCTTCCAGGCCCGACTTGCTTTCCTTCAGGAGCAGTGGAACAGCAATGAAATATGCGATAGAAGCGTAGAGCTGGAATAGACCATTCATTCACTCCCATTGACTTATGCAGTGATCACGTATGGCACGTTTCTTGTGTTTGGTGGTAGAAAGTCAGTGTGCTAAACTGTAGGGTCTAATGAAGGAGGTATCCTCAGAATTGGACAGTCATGACCCAGGACAAGTCCCAGAGCAGACTGAGCACAAGGTCTGCTTGTAGTAGAGAGAAGTGGAGAGCCAGGCCGCCTCGGACATCTAGGGCTGGGGTGGAAGTTGGGAGCCTCCCTCTTTCCGTGCTGCATGGGCTGAGTCCTGGAGCCACTTAGGCATTGACCAGGCCTGACCTTAGAAAGAAGGTGGGGAACAGAGCGAGAGGAAGGAGAGCATGGAACAGAGACAGAGAGCTAAGGCTAGTGGCTCGATCAGGATGCCCCACATCAGGAAGCAGGATGGCTCCAATGTGGGGCATGAGTGTAAATGGGCTTCCAGAGGACTGGCATCAAGGACATCCTGTGCTATTTTAGGAAGCATGTACTTGATCTGGTAAGCCAGTGTTTCCTACTGGATGGTGCATGGACTACTGTGACGTAATCACCTTACAAGTCTATTAAAATACAGATTCCTGGGTCATGTCCCAAGCTGATCAGAGTTTTCTGAAAGCAAGTCCTATAATTTTGTATTTCAGACATGCATCCTCGGGCTTCCTGTTGCTTGGTGCCGTTTGCAGGCAGAGCTGCAGGCGAGACAAGCTGGCTGCAGAGGGTTTCAGCAGAGGGCTGCCTGATGCAGGGGCTAGAGATTTGAGTTGTGTGCTAACTGGCACTCACTGTGCTGGCACCTGCCTCGCCCTAGAGTTCAGGTGACTTGTCAAGTGAATAGCAGAGCTGTGTGCCATCTCCTGGAGGAGCCCCCACTCCATCCTGCTCCTCCTGCCACCGCGATTGGGGATGCCCACACGACAAGGCCACGTCACCCTGGTTCCCCACCATCTGCTGATCCATGGGGGACTTAGAGCTTGTGGGAGAAGTGCCCGGTTGTGGGGGCCCCTGTGATCTGGGAGTGTCCACGGCCACAACAGTGTCCACCTTGTGTCTCTGTAGTGGCTTCTGCCAGATGCCTAAGAATAGGGACCGCCCAGGAGCCTGGGGTCGGGGACAGTTGGAGTTTGTGGACGAGTTCAGAGTTGATTGAGAAACAGAGCAGAAGAAAGCAGGAGTGGGGGTGGGGCAGATTCAAGAGACATTTGAGGAATAAAATGGTCAGAATGTGGTGAATAGCAGATGTGTGGGGCAAAGTACGCATCAAGGAATTGTGTCCTGTTCCTGCTCCGGATGATCGAGTAGTGGGAGGTGACAGCAGATTGATACCAAGTGCACAGAGAGATGGGGGTAGGATAATTCGGGCAGGAAGAGAGGGAATTCCTTTTGGCCCTATTCTGGAATGTGCCCTGAGGGTCCACCAGTTGGAGATGTGTGCCAGGCGGCAGGCTGTAATTGCCTGAATTCCGGCTAGAAACAGACTCATCGGGGAGATGTTGCTCTTAGGTGATCGTGCCCACCGTGAGAGCCAGTGCAGCCACTTAGTTTGAATCTTGTGAGAGTGAACAGAAGACCCTGGAGGGCACCAAGATGTAAGGAGCTCAGGGAGGCCAAGGAGTCTTGAGCAAAGGTCAGGGATAGAGAGCACAAGCGTGAGAGGAGAGTATGGAAAGGGAACTCCAAACACGAGGGAGTGATTAAAAGTGTCAAAAGCCTCAAAAAAATCATGTCATATAAAATTTCAGCTGCACCTGGGATTTGGCAATTGGAGGATCATCACCTACTTCGACGTGTGCATAAAGGAACCTTGGTTTGCAGTGAAGTAGGAGTAAATGGAGGTGAATGAATGAAGAGCATATTGTCGATGAGCGAGCATCACAAGGAGCTCGGGATGGTCGGTGAAAAGTGATTTCTATGCCGAGGCCCCGGAGGTGCAGGTTCACTAGTCTGTGTGGGATGGATTCAAGTGACCCCCAAAAGCTTCTCCTTGAAACTTCGATGCACATCCAAGTTTGGGACTCACTTATCGTTCAAGAAATTTGGTGGAGGGGCGCCTGGGTGACTCAGTCGTTAAGCGTCTGCCTTCGGCTCAGGTCATGGTCCCAGGGTCCTGGGATCGAGCCCCCCATCGGGCTCCCTGCTCCGCGGGAAGCCTGCTTCTCCCTCTCCCACTCCCCCTGCTTGTGTTCCCTCTCTCGCTGTGTCTCTCTCTGTCAAATAAATAAATAAAATCTTAAAAAAAAAAAAAAAAAGAGGGAAGGAGTGGGTGGAAGCTAGGGAGGTACAAGCATCTCTTTCATGACAGAATCACCAGGAGGGGACTGAGGGGACCATGGCCACAGTGAGGCCCTGGAAGGAGTCCCAGAGGAGGGTTTGAGTTAAAGAGGAGAGGTTGTCCTTGAACTGGAGGGACGTCTCCAACTGGAAAAGCCTTGTAGACATGGTGTGGGTGTAGAGCTAAGGCGTTATGCGTTGTGGAGAGAGAAGGAGGCCTCAGTTTTCTTGGAGTAGGAAACAGAACAGCCTTTGACAACATGAACGTAAGGGCTGAGTGGGAAGGAGACCAAGAGAATGGCAGAGGTGTGAGGTAGGCTTGGAGGGGACAGAATCAGGAGCTAAGCTGTATTTACGCAACTCTCCATTGGTGCTAAGAGTGAAGAGAGTTTGTAGTGGTTGAGTCTCAAATGCATGGGGAATCCTCTTGAACTGTGTGCCTGGCCTAGGGTAGATAAGATATGAGGACATCCGTCCTTGGCTCGTGACTGCAGGGCACAGCTGATGTGATTATGAGGAGACAGGTGAGGAGGAGCTTCGGATCATCCGAGGTGAGTTCTGGTGATCCAGAGAAGGAAAAATGCCAGCAGCTAGGCTGGTAGGTTAGTACAAAATGCAGGAGCCCGGAGTGAGGCACCTGTGATGTGTCAAGGTGAGGCTGTAGGAAGCTGGAAGGGAAGGTGGGAGAGGCCAGGAGTTTGAGATTTTTGAGGTGGATTGGTTCATGTGATCAGAAGGCTCAAGGTCATGGCCACAGTGATGGGGGTGAAGGTCACTGGTCCAAGTTCATATGTCTAAGAATTGTTGGTAGGTCATGGCCATGAATATTAAATATTAAATATCTTAGAGTCCCGAATAAAGTGGATACTGTGGAAGCCTCTGAGCCAGATTCTGAAGGCTTCAGTGAATGATGAAGGAATTGAAATGGAGACAGCTGGTCCCTGCCTGCCTTTCCCAACGTGAAGGATGGAGCCGCCTGGTCAAAGCCTTTGCACAGAGCCCAAGGCCAAAAGCCCCTTCACTGTCCCACCAGCAACTGATCCAGTTCATCTTCCTGCTGACAGTGGTTTTCTAGGCCAACTTAATATTAAGTCATTAATAGCTCAATTTTAAACAAATACCATGGCGAATTAAGAAATGGGAAAATGGAGGTGGCGGGGTGGTTTAGTTGGTTGAGCATTTGACTCTTGATCTGAGCTCAGGTCTTGATCTCAGGGTCGTGAGTTCAGGCCCTGTGTTGGGCTCCATGCTAGGCAAGGAACCTACTTAAAAATGAAAAAGAAAGCATTGGGAATACAGCTGTGGAGGAGATTCAGAAAAGGCCTCCTGCATCCCCCTGCCAGGGCTTCGGGCCTCGGGGCCTGGAAGTCTCGGTCAGAGGCGTAGTCAGACTGTCTGGGCGCTAAGCCTCACGTAGGAAAGGGACTTTTGCACAGACTCTGTCCAGGCCTCTGACCTTCAGTCGCGTTTATGTTTAAAACAAAGCCCCATGAAGACAGGCTCAACTTTGAGCTTGATACTCTCACCAACACAGCCTTCTGCCGAGAGAAAAGCAAGCCCATGCGGGAGATTGCCCAGCGTGGAAACCTCGCGTCCGTTGCCTTTGTCTCTTCCAGGCATGTGCTCTGTGCTCTCTGTGTCTGCTCCACGCCTCCCCCCCCGCCTCCCTTTCCTCCTGGGGTCTCCGGCCTGACTCTGTCCCCTCTGTCCTCTCCGCAGGAGACAGAGAACGGGCATCGGTGTATGAGTTCTCCAAGGCTGCTAAGACGAAAGCTCGATTTATTCTCCCACAGATCAGGACGCTAGAAGTCCAACATTAGGGTGTCGGGAGAGCCAAGTTCGCTCCCAGAGCTCGAGGGGAGAACCCTCCTCTCTTCTCTCCCCAGCCCATGGTGGCCCCATGTGTTTCTTGGCCCTGTCTGCATCCCTCCTATCTCTGCATCATCTTTTTACATGGCTTCCCTCGCGTCTTCTGTTCCCTCCAAGTCCTTTGTCACGGATTTAGGGCTCACCCTACTGCGGGATGATCTCATCTCTGATGTGTGGCCGAATTACACTGCAAAGGTGTCACTGAAGAGGGGCCTACCATTCAACCCGCTACAGGCAAAAATGGTGCCTGAGCAAAATCTGCTTGGACGTTTTCCCTTTGTGAGTTTATATTACCCTCCCAACGATAGAGTCAGCTCCTGGAGGGAAGGACTGTGTCTTCTGTTTCTGCCGCGGTCCCTCATCCCTCCAGCTGCTGCACTCGGGATGACTTCCTGCTCAGCCCAGTTTGCCCCTCTAAAAGTGCGGACCTCCATGCCCGGAGCAGCAGTCCTCTGACCTCCTAATCCTTAGCTCAAGACTCACCTTCAGGAAATCTCCTTTACTTGCCTGATCCGGTCCGCATCTTCAACTCAAATCTTTCTTGACCTCATGGTGTCCAGAAAGAGGTTAATTTTTCTCAGATCAGTCTCAATTCCTTCTCTTATTGGTTTGCCAGACTATTTAGGGTACATTCCATACATAGCTTTCATGTGTGGTCTCAACTCATTCATTTGCTTTACACCAAACATACTCAGAAAACTACTCTTAACAGAAGCTTATGCCACAACACAGGGAAAGCTGTGTTTGCTAACTCAATCGGGCTGTCCCAACCAGATGAGTCAGCCTCACATTTGGCTGCAGGAAACAGAAAATCAAACCACAGAGGCTTGAACAAATGGAAATTTACTTGCCTCCAGTAAAAAGAAATCCAAAGGTGGAGGGGCCATTGACCTTGGTCCAGCAGATCAGTGAAATCAGGACTGATGTTTCCAGAGTCCATTGGCTTTTCTCTCACGGTCATATGGAGGTTGCTGCAGATCCAGCCATTTCATCTGCATTCAAAGCAAGTAGGAGTAGGAAAGTGAACATTTCCCATGAATTGCGTCTGTTCCCTTTTAGTGGGAAATTGAAAGCCAACATGGAGAGTCTTCCTTCCCTAAAGCTGACTGGATTCACATCTAGTTCCATTCCCAGCTATGTAGCAACATGGGGCAGCGAGTGTGTGGGTTTCCAGCCTCTGTAGGTACCCAGAGAAAAGGGCTGGGGAAGGTGTTACCTAGCTACTCCCTCTGAGTGCTTGTGTAACCCGGCCTGTCCTGGTTCTTAGAGGTCCTCACCATGCCACCTGATGTTGCCATCTTGCCTGATGCCAGGATTGATAGGAATAGCTATTAATTTAGTGGGCAGTAATTACTCCAAAGTACATAAACTACCAGACTGCAGGATTTTTTCCTTTAAATATGCAGGTGAATGCTATTTCAAATGTGGGGCCGTGGCCACCTCCTTTGACAGAAAGCCCCGGTGCAGTCATTTTGCAGCTCTTGGTAAACCTGAGGAAGGCTGTGACTCAGGCTGAGCATGCGCCGTGTTTATGGGTGTGGCCACAGATGGGTTCTTAGGGGCATTACTACAGCCTGTGGAGGAGAACATCGTAGGTGCTTCTGGGATAGCCCCTGCTGTCATGACATGACATGACAGGGGCAATTCACTCACAATTCTCTCCTTTTCAGCTGTTCCCCAGCGGGCCTGAACCTAATGGTGATGCAGAGAGCAGGCGGGGGGATGAGGGAGAGCCCTGGAAAAAATGAATTCTGCAGAGAATAATCATGTGCATGAGTTCATTCATCAGTCATCAATGCAAAATTTAATACAATTGAATATATTATTTATTTACATGATTTAGTGCAATTTAAAATATTGTTATTTATAAAAGACAGTTTTACATTTCGATCTAAATTCGGCCAATGATCATTTAGTTTTTATTTTTTTAATTATTTTTTAAGATTTTGTTTATTTAGAGCGAGCGCGAGCATGGCTGTGGGAATGGGGGGAGGGCAGAGGGAGAAGGAGAGAGGATGTCCCGCAGACTCCCTGCTGAGCACGGAGTCCGACTCGGCCAGTCCCATGACCCCGAGATTATGACCTGAGCCAAAACCAAGAGTCGGACGCCTAACCGACTGAGCCACCCAGGCACCCAGTGATCATTTAAATACAACATTTTTTTTTATTAGCGAAGTTTCCACCTGGGAGCACTTTTTAAAATTTATGATTGAAGCAGAGTTGACATATAATGTTATGTCAGTTTCAGGTGTACAACGTATTGATCCGACACTTCCGTACGTGACTCGTATATTCTATACATTGCCCATCCTCCCTCCCCGTCTCCTGTCTGGCAACTGTCAGTTTGTTGTCTGTATTTAAATGTCTGTTTTTTCCTTTGTTTGCTTATCTTGTTTTTAGATTCTACATATAAGTGAAATCATGTGATATTTGTCTTTCTCTGTCTGACTTACTCCACTTAGCATGATGCCCTCTTGGTCCATCCATCTTGATGCAAAGGGCAAGATTGCATTTTTGCAGGCTGTGAGGTGAAATCCCCTTATGAATCCCAGCTGTATCAGCTCTGCTATCCAAACACTCTCAGACTTGGGATGCTGACTTGCTGTAACAAAAGAACAAGAGAATGACGTAGAAGTTCAGAATGCTGGTTTATTAACTGGTTTTAATGTGATGATTTCTGTTCTCCATTTGTCTTAGAAACTGCTGAATGTTTGTTCTTTGCTTTCAAAACAATACTTAGGGGTACGTTATGGCTAGGGGCTCTGTAATCCTGAAAGAGTGAATTTGAAAGTATTCCTTTGGAAGTTACAGGGAAGCCAGTCCTCCTGAGAATATTTCTCTGATGTCACAGTCCCCGCATACTGTCTTCCACCCCTCCCCCGCCCTTACCCCAGTGCTCAGCCTCAGCTGTACCTAGGCTTAGGTTCTTCGGCTGTCTGGACCCCAGCCTTCATTTCCCTACTCCGATCAATGCAGGGTCCTCCTAAATGAGCTGAAGGATGTCTTTCCTTTGGTCTAAATAATCACACTACGTCTCACATTTTTCCTTTGAATGGCAAAGCCCACCTCCTTGGAGGAAGTGCATCCTCATTAACATGAACCATTATTCATTCCATCCATGATGAAATCCTCAGCTCCTCTCCACCTGAATTGTTTCTTTGTTCTGGCGGTATTCAAGGCTCCTCCTCTGCTTCATGTCTGACATTAGTTTCTCCCTTCCCAGTGCATAAGTCCGGGGAGATTTATGTTAAAAGAGTAATAGCCTGCTGACTCTCCAGGCATGGATCCTGGGCACGTATATATCTTTTTAAACTGCCAGGTGGCTCTAAGGCACAGCCCGTTTTGGGACCTTGCTGCAAGGAGCTCTTGGGAGGAAAGCACCTTGGTGAAGCCTTATCTTGCCTTTTCTATTCCTAAACACAAATCAGAGGAGGTATTTGTATGGCAATTACAATTGCAGTGCGCTTTAAGATGTGAGTCTTCAGTTCCCTGAATGGAGCCCAGTTTGTGCGTGGAATTTGCATTTGTATGCGATCATGGTGTTTTCATTAGATTCATTGTAGCTATGAAAGATGGCAAAAGTCACTCGCAGAATTGGGCGGGATTTATTTGCAATACCAAATGGGAAATATACATAGATTAAGAAGGGTATATTTAAATCTGTGCCTGATGGAGTTAGAGATAAATTGGTCTTAATTTGAAGAATGATGTCATCCATCAGAAGATGTGTCTCCCGGGGAAGCCAGTCTACACAGGTAGAGTCTGTCCACCTGGGAGCTTTCACTCCTACAGGGAGTGGCCTTCAGTCTGGAGAGTTCCAAAGTGAACTCTTGTTAGTAAACCAAACTTCACCGAACTTGGGAGGCTGACTTGCTCTAACAAAAGTGAAAAACAATGATATTTAAGGTACTAATTTATCGTGAGGATTATGACGGTCAGTAGATCAGATAGTTGATGAAATTATCCCTTACCATTTCTGTGCCAAGAAACCTCCTTTTCCAGAGCTCCCCATGAGCGTGGAGACAGCACAGATGATGTTTAAGGCAATGTCTCTTGACTATTCTCCATTAGTCCTCTCCTAAAGAGCCATTAGATATTTTTTTTCCTAACTAACCCCCCCATGGAATTTTAGTACCACAGGAATATTGCATATTTATTTAAGTGATGTATGCATGCCTGTGCATTATACATTCAAAAAGTAATTTTCTTGGGGCACCTGGGTGGCTCAGTCGGTTATGCATCCGACTCTTGATTTCCACGCGGGTTGTGATCTCAGGGTTGTGAGATTGAGCCCCACATCAGGCCCTGCATTGGGCATGGAGGGTGTTAAGTTTCTCTCTCCCTCTCCTTCTGCCCTTTCTCCCTCTGCCCCCATGCTCGCTCGCTCTCTCTAAAAAAAAAAAATAATAATTCTTGGGGAAATCACTTTCCCCAAGAAGTGATGCTTGCCTTCTGGGGGATGATACAGCCCCCAGTGAGAATGTGGTTTAAGACATCAGCTTCTGAAAGCCTTAAGTATGCACCTCTGCTGGGGGGATGCACCAGCCAGGTGGGAAGGTACTAGAATCAGCTGACGAAATGCCATCTGCTCTGGATGGCACCATTTTCATCAGAAACTGGCCTTTTTCTGTGCTTCCAGAATTAAAATCTTCACCACCTACTCACCCCCCTCTTTTTTTTTTTTAAAGATTTTATTTATTTATTTGAGAGAGAGAGAGAATGAGAGATAGAGAGCACGAGAGGGAAGAGGGTCAGAGGGAGAAGCAGACTCCCCGCTGAGCAGGGAGCCCGATGCGGGACTCGATCCCGGACTCCAGGATCATGACCTGAGCTGAAGGCAGTCGCTTAACCAACTGAGCCACCCAGATGCCCAACAACTGGCCTTTTTCTATGCTTCCAGAATTAAAATCTTCACCACCTACTCACCCCCCCTCTTTTTAACAGACATCTTTTCTTTAGATGTTTTAGTTTACCCAACAGATCAGAGTCAAATCTGGCCAGCCTAGGAGAGTGTCATTCTCTTTCAGGTGACAAAACACATCTGCATTTTTTTTTTTCAGGATAACTTTGATAGGACCATTCTGGGTCCAAATTCCTCATGTCTGTTCTAGGTATCATTTGCATGGATTTACTGCAAGGACAAAGCATAACTCTGATATTAAAGAAAACATCTTACAAAACAACTATGAAGCTTTATTTCCAAATATAAAATGCAGAAAAAGAAGAGTGGATTGATCTAAGGTCAAAAAATCATATTTAAATGTAAGCTTCATGAGGACAAGCAAGGATTTTTGTCTTTAATCTCAAAATTATAATCCCTGCATCTTGAACAGTTCCTGGCACATAGTAGGCCCTCAATAATACCTGTTAAATGAAGGAATATATTTTTATTCCATATATGAATTAGGATCTCTCCAATTCTGATGTCATGAATCATATGGATATAAGGGATTATATTAATTCATTCAAAGAATATTTACCAAATGCACTTGAGGATAGACCCTTTAGGAACTAACCAATATATGCAAAAGGGCATAAAATATATGGGATCCTTGCTATCCTGGAACAGAGAGTCCAGCCAGAGAGACAGGCAATAAGCAGATGAATAAATACAAATGACTATGTTTTGGGGGCAAGTAATCTTGGAGGAGATAACTGGGTGTAATGCTGGTGAGTGACAGAGAGGCCTTCGGGGAGCATGCTGGGGAGGGGCCGACCTACAAGCCAGGGAGGAGAAGAACAGCCCCACTAGGGAAGAGGGGCAGGAAGGGGCTCCCCGGGCCCAGAGAACTGTGTGTGCAAAGGCCTCTGGCCTGCAGTGATGAGCAAGTTGGAGGACCCCAAAGCAGGGCGTGGTGCCTAGAGGGGAGTTGGGGCTTAGCAGGTGAAGTTGAAGGTGCCCTGGGACAGGGTGTAGACGGAGTTTCAGGCACACATTACAGTGCAGATGTCAGAAGCCTGATCTGGGCTAGAGATCTGCCTTTGGGAATTGGTGTTGAAGAAGTCAGGTGCACAGATGATCCTTGGAGGGAGAAATTGGGGGCCCACATGGAGCCCTGGAGAGTGGAACGTTGGAGTCAGAATGGGGAAGTCAGTGGGACAGGTGGACCCCAGGGAACATGGAGCCCCAGAAGCTGAGGGAGGTGGGGATTCTGGGCAGCGGGAGGTGACCAGGGGCCGGCCGCTGAGGTGCTCCTCAGGAATCATGTGAGGGAGTGAGGAGGGGAATGGAAGGTGGCCAGCGGCTTTGACAGGGGTACTTCCGGTGGTGTCTTGGGGTTGCTACCTAGTTTGAAATGGAATATGGGGAGTCAGGGATCAAAGTAGTAGAAAGAGCTCAAGTAGACAAACTTTTAAGAGTTGGTCACAAAGGAAAAATGAGAAATGGAGAAGGAAGGGTTTTGAGTGGTAAGGGGAGGGTACTGCGTGGTTAGGAGCAGCCTGGCTTGCTGTTGGGAGAAAGTCAGGAATGAACCAGAGCCCAGAATCCCCGTTGCCTGGGGACACTTGATAACCCGGGGTGATGGTCCAAGTTTGTGCAGTTCTCTTGAGCATGGAGGTTAAAAACTGTTTTTCTTCCATCTTGTGGAATTTGGTTGTCAAATTTCTTCTAAACAAAGCAATTTCTTAATGCAGATTCTTAAAATCAAATTGTTTCACCCATTTTGGAGCCGTGTGGTTCTGATGCTGGGCACGTGTTTTGTTTTGTTTTGTTTTCTCATCGGCGTCTTTCAGAGCAATGCCTGTGGAAGTCCTTGAGCTGTGAGAAGTGTGCCCCTAGCAAGCACAGCAGGTGTGGGAGAGGAGGAAGGCAGCCTTCGGGACCACCTGACCACGGGGAGCCTGCATGGCCCACCTCTTCTCCTTTCTTGTGTGAAGACCATTTCTCAGGCTATTCTGTCTGTCTCTTAAACATTCAGTCAACTTTGGTGCTGCTCTATGTAATTTCATTCCCTACCTAGTATTATTCAATCATAAAGAAAGGCATTGCCGTGTTTCTCAAATAGTTAAAATAAATTGTGAGGTGGTAAATATTGCTCTAATTGGTTAAGACCTGATTTATATGTGATACAAAATAAAGGGAACATCATGACTTATCAGCTAGGATTTCCACTCTTTATTCTGAATACCTGGGGACTAGTCATCAAATCATTTTACTCTTGATTTTTCAGTGGGCTGGGCAAGTTTATTTATGTAATGTGCCCACTGGAAAATGGAAGTGAAGATTCTTAACTTTTTATACTTGTTCTTTGGAGTTCTGGTAGCCCTGGATGGATTTCTCTTTCCTCCCTGGCTTGCAGTACTTCTTCACACCATCAGGAAGCAAGTTAATTCATCCCAGAAATGCACTTAGACTTGGAAACACTGCCGTTTTAAAATATGATCATGACAGTCCCAGATGAAGGTCGGGGCTTTCTCGCTTACTTTTCTTACAAGCTGAGAAAGTGCGTGTGCAGCTTGCCATCTGGAAACCATTGTAAATTGTCACTTTAGGAGACTTTCCCCCTCTTTTCTGGGTGAGACCTGGCTCATCGGGCTCATCAAGGTTAGCTACTCTGAGCTGGATCTTCTAAAAACCTGCACAATAATACCTTCAGGCTGGGCTTATTTAGGAGAAGCAACCACCTTTGTGTAAGCTGCCAACAAGTCTCATAGATTTTTGGTCTAATCAAGTATACCTTTTCAGAGTTTACGAAGGAGAAAATACGTCGCATGCCCCATCATGATTTTAGTAACACTTTCAATTCTGTTAATTACTTATTTTGTCAAAACTGTAGTCCATTAGTGGTGTGGTTTCCCAAACTGTGTTCCAAGGCACCCCTGGGGGGGGCACCTCATGATATTTTAAATTTTCAAAAATTCAAGAAGTGAAGACAGAGCAGGAATTTTGAGTGGCAGTGCTGAATTGGAATCCAACAGTTGTGAAGTTATGCAGTGCTCCTGAGGGCCCATCGTAAGTCCCTGGATCTTATAAGAATGAAACAAAAATAGTATATTTTGTTTCAATATATATGTTGGGTTTTTTTCCCCAACAACTACTAGGTTGTCAGGTCATAATACTTAACTTTTCTGGACATTACTACTTAATAAACAGTACTTTGGGGTATTTCCTTTGCCCTAGAAATGCTATGAAAAATTCATGAGACACTACGAGCATTGTGAAACAGGGACATTTGGGAACCTCTGCCTTTGTGGTTTTAGTGGCTTAATTTTTTGCAAGGAAAATTTTGTAATAATGTTGGAAGAAGTATGCTCCACTTACCATAAGTCTTGCTTCAACCACAGCACCCTTCTGTCATAAAGACAGCTAGCTGTGAGCACCCATGATGGCAGCATCCAGGATCCCCCCAGAGCCTAGCACCTATAGCCACAGACTCACTGTCCCGTCACGACAGGCTTGCTTTGTGTCACCTGTGTTTGTTTGCTTGCTTTGTTAACTTTTATGGTTGGTTCGTTTTATTGCATTTATTCCAATAACGTTGATTTCATGGGGAGGAGGTACAACGTTTAGTTGATCATAAATGAATCCTCGATAACGTTGGTTGGATGAAGGGATGTAATGAATGTCTCATCTCCGTTCCTGTTAAACCATCATCCACTGTGTGTGGCATTTCTACAAAAGAACGACCAGCCCCAAATGTCTAAGGAATGCACATTTTAACGTTTCAGTGGCTTCTCTGGCAATTTATAAATAATGTATTTTTAAAACTCAACATCCTGTTATTATGGACTGAGTGGTGCCTCCCCCGCCCACGAAATAATTAGTATGCTGAAGCCCCCACCTCCAGGACCTCCGAATGTGACTGCTTGTGAAGACAGGGCATGTGAAGGTGGTAAAGTTAATAAAAGGTTATTTGGGTGGGCTCTAGCGCAAGCTGCCTGGAACCCTATAGGAAGAAGAGATTAGGACCCACAAGGAGACCCAGGGCCACGTATGGAGAAGCTCACACAGAAAAAAGATTGTGTAGGGACACAGCTAGAATGAAACACAAAGACCCTTTCTAAGCCAGGGAGAGGCCTTGGGGGAAACCAAACCTGCGACACCTTGATCTGACTTCCAGCCTCCAGAGCCATGGGAACATCGATGTCTGTTGTTTCAGCCACCCGACCTGGGATGTTTCGTCATGGCACCCCAACTGACTACCACACATTTAGCGAAGTCCACTCTTTTTGATTATGGTCCTTGAATGCTGCCACCTGGGATAACTGCTGTACCCGGGCTCGTTTGGGAAAACAAAAGATGCTTCTTGGTGATTTGGGCCAAACGAATGTATAGTCTCTGGTTGAAATTGACCAGAAATCAAGATCTGGTGTCAACGGCATTAAAAACGTGTCTTTGCATTCTTACAGAACACAGTGTTCAGGCTGGAATTGAATTTGGTGGGGTTACAATTCCGTTCATACCAACACGATACTGAGTTTTAAAGACAGATCATTTAGAAATTATCAGAGAGTCCACTGAAGCGTTAAAACATGCATTCCTTCAACATTTGGGGCTGGTCAATCTTTTGTAGAAATGCCACACACAGCTGGTGATGGTTTAATATGAGCTGAGACAAGATGTTCATTACATCACTTCCTAAAGAGTAGGAGAGGGGAGAACACTCTGGGGAGAGACTGTCTTTAAGTTCATATCGGCCTTTTATTCTATTAAAGGGGAAGCTGCTAACAGTTCTCACCTCCCATAATTGGTATCATTAAGGAAACATCTAAAGTTTAGCGGGTAATAGGGCATTTTTTGTTTTCCTATTCACAAGAGGTTTCAGTTTATGCATCCAGGCAGTGATTTATCTTTTTTTAATTACAGTGTGACTTTGTGGAACATTTTTTGCCCTTACTAAAAAGGGCATTCCAATTCAAAAGTAGACCTTCTGAATCACAGTGCTCATTGTGTTTCTCCTGTATTTGGAGTCTTGTTTTCGCAGGAGTTTGCAATCTGTTGCCTCTCTGTGAACGCACTCGCTTAATGTCACGTTTAAGTTCACGCCCAAGATCGGCCATGCCGTTCCTGTGTTGCTATGCCTCTTCCCTAGGGAGTTGTCCCACTGTTGTCAAGTTACTTTTGATATCTCCATTCAGGTCTGTTTATCTTCATAAAGTGTCCTCTTATTCAATCACAGTCAGAGGATGCACTGTGCTTAGTTTGTTTAATTCTATTAGGGGCGCCTGGGTGGCTCAGTTGGTTAAGCGCCTGCCTTCGGCTCAGGTCATGATCCTGGAGTCCCGGGATCGAGTCCGACATCAGGCTCTTTGCTCGGCGGGGAGTCTGCTTCTCCCTCTGACCCTCTTCCCTCTCGTACTCTCTATCTCTCATTCTCTCTCTCTCAAATAAATAAAATCTTTTAAAAAAAAAATTCTAAATTTACCTACTATTGTATAGGTTATAATAGGATTGGAGCATGTCACAGACCATCAATGCAAAAATACCCCACGAATCCACAAAAGGCATGCCTCCCTTCTGGTGCACTGTGTTCCTTGAAAGGAAATCTTTATCTCACACGTGCACCATGAAACAGAATTATCATTTCATCTTGAATGAAGCCGCACAGACTGAAGGGCCTGATAGCCTTGGCCATATTTGTTATTTGAATTTGAATACCTGTTGGCTTTTAAACTTTTTAATGAGTGGGTACAGATCAAACATGTTGCCCATAAAGTGGTGATGAATGAAGAGAATTTTGTATGGTGTTTAAATGAAGCTAGATTTCATTGTTTCAGATTAATTAGAGGATCTAAATTAATGACACTCTAAAGTGTGTTAAATTTTCTTTCTTTTTTTTCACATTTAAGTTCACAGAAATCACCAGAATTAAGCAAATTGTTGTATATTGCTTGGTGCAGATCCTTAGGAAAACTGATTTAAGATTAGTAAAATTTGAGTTTACTTAGTATATAATTACATATTTCTAAAGTTGTGAAAAACACTGAGACATATCACTTAAAATGTGTTCTGTTATGTGTGCGTGTGTCATTACACATGGGAGAGAGAGTTTGGGAAGATTCAGAGACCTGTAATTAATAGCCACTTGGACCATCCAGGACCATCTGGTCCCTTGAGTTTCTGAAAGCAGAGTGGAATCTCTTTGGGATAATTAACGTTCTGACACTTTGGACTCCTAAAAGACCATGGTGATAATGATTTCTATGGGGTATTAGCCACGATATAAAGTTCAGTTAATCATTGATTGGGTGATTAACAAAATGTCAGGTGTAATCAGCCAAGTGTCACTGTACCAGCAGGCTGGGTGGCAGGAGACAGGGTCAGGACCAGACAGAGATGAGCTTTGTCATCAGGTGCTCTCGGAATTGGACTTGGAGCTCTGTTGAAACTGAAGGGAGTGGGGAGAGAAATGTCTGATAGCATTGCTCTGGAGAAATGGCCTGCAGAATTGGTCACAATACAAAGGAAACTAGGGGCCCCACTCTGGAAGCCAGAGAAATGTGCAATGTGAGTTATAGTAGTAATGTGGCTCCCTCCTTCCCATACGACTTACTTGTTTGGTCTCCTCTCTTGCCTTCGTGGAGAGGAGCTAAGCCCCGAATGCTATGATTGTTCCATGTCAACGATAGACAAGGGAATAAGCAGTGTGACAGTGCCCTCCTCTGCAGAAAGGAGAGTGAGTTACAAATCTCCGTGCAGGAGGCTGGGGTAGTCTTCTCCCACAGAGTTCAGAAAATTGGAAACTCTGTGTTTTGTCTCTTTTTTGTTATTCTCAACTGTTCATCAAGCCAACCTCATCCCCATCTATTTCAGCTCTGTAGACGCTGAGCTCAGAAGCACAACTTTGGTTTTCTGCTTGGTTAAGTCAGCTTTCCCTTCCTGGGAAGCCACGTTCTCAATGACTTGCATTGTGGGAGGAACTTTCTATCAAGGTCTTGAGTATTTTCTAGGCTCATCTCTTCCTTTTGGCTTTTGATGAGCTGATGGTATACTTCTGAGATGAACAAGGGTGTCAAGCGTCCCCTCAGTTTTACCTACCTGTGATACTGGACTTAAGCCCCATCTACGTATGAGATTCTGTATCCTTCAACCCAAATGTGGCTGGAAGAATAACCCGATGCATGCTATTCAAAAAGACTTAATAATAACAGATGTAATATAAAAGAGAATAAGGACTGTAAAAGTCACAACCAACGTTACTGTCTGTTTTCAGTGGCCATTTCCATAGGAAATCAAATTGCATCAAATTGCCTCCCAATTTTCAATTCCAGTCTTGAACTTAGAGCCCTATAACACCCCTTGTTGAGGTGCTAGGTCTCTTGATTTTCATTACACCTTTCTGTCTTAGTGTGCTTGAGCAGTCATGACATAACACCGCCACCTGGGTGGCTCAGACTAGACATTGATTTCTCAGTTTTGGAGGCTGGGGCATCCCAGATCAAGGTGCCTGAGGAGTCACCTCCTGGTGAGAGTTCTCCTGGCTTACAGATGGCCCTTTCTACCTGTGTCTTCAGATGGTGGAGAGAGAGGGCTCTGGTCTCTTCCTCTCTTTGTAAAGACACTAATCCCGTCAGGGGAGCCCCATCCTCATGATCTCATCTACACCCAGATTTCTCCCATAGGCCCCACCTCCAAATGCCATCACATTGGGGGTGAGGGCTTCCACCTATGAATTTGGAGGGGGACACGCACATTCAGCCCACCAGACTTTCTGACTCTACTCCTATTCATTTGGAAAGATTTTGAGTTAGAGAATTCTAACGCATGACCTAAAGATCACTGGATGGTATTATCCAAAGCACAATATTTCTGGTCTGCGCTAAATGATAAAAAGCAGAAATCCTCTGGCCAGGGCCTATAGCAAATTTAATTCTTTGGGAGTCGCAAGGAAGGCTAAGGGGCTGGCGTTTGGAGTCTCTGCAGCCTGTTTGAGAGCTCTGTTAAGGGAAATTCTACCCGATCATTTTCTCTCCCGAGCAAGAGCATTGTTTTATTTAAGACAAATTTGATGCTTATGAGATGCAGCAAGCTTGCTGAATATTCATTTGCAGCTCTTTTCATCACGTTCTTGTATTCCTTTTATTTTCTTTTGACTTATAATTGGTGTTTTTGCATATTGATGATCTGCTCTTTCTTAAACTGCTGACCGATTTCAAGTGCAATAGTGTCTTTTCTCCTTCGACCCTGCACTGTTAATTCATGGTGAAATCATGTCCTTAAGTGATGCTGTTCCTCTTGTTCCTAGGAGCCTGCCCTTAGCACACGTGTACATCTGCTGTCCTGTGTGGGCATTGTAGTTTGCAGCCCCTACCCTAAGATTAAGAGCAGGAAGATTGAACTCTTTAAAACGCATAAAATCTCAGAGTTGCAAAGTTTCTGAGTGGTCACCTAAGCCACATGGTAATTTTTCAGATGTTTAAGGACTCACACACTTGAATGTTCTCCTTTCAAGTGAGATAACACTCAGGTCCTTTGCTCTTGGTCACATGATCCATTAGAAGCAGCAGACCGCCCCCCCTCCCCCCCAGTGTTACTTTCCTTTGAACATACACAGACATGCCATCATCCCCAGTTAAAAGCTCCATGGACAGGTGGCCTCCAAAACACAGCCACTTGGAATAACTTAAGTGATCAAAGTGCTTTATAGCATAGGATACAGATGCTTTATAAAGGGAAAAAACTATGAGCTTCTTACAGTATAACACGTCTCTTAAGAAATTCCCTGGAAATTCCTTCCCCACGCCCTAGCAGAGGGTCGGATCACGCTGGACAAACCTGCCTGACCTATATGAACTGGGGCAGTGTGGGATGGGACAGGAATAATCCTGAGAGCCTCGCCTGCATGGGGACCTGCCCTCCAATCTCTTAACTTTTTAGACTGTTTCTTTGCCTATAAAATGAAGTAATAAAACTTGTCCATCCTCCTGGTGGTTTTATCTTCTGGGCTTTCGCGAGGATGAAAAGATGCAAGGTGTGTTTGGATTTATCAGTTCTGAGAATCTCTGAGAAGCGTTGCTGGATGACCCCACTTACATGGGGCGCGGGTGGGGAGAGGGGAGCGGCCGGGCTGACCGTCTTGTCGGCACACGGCTTGCACTCATCCTGGATCCTTCAAGGCCCGGTTTGACCTTTCAGGGTAAACTGTTCGCTGATGTTTTCACCCTCAACAAATTGTTTTCTTCCAAGACATCTTGTGGGAGGCCATGTTCCCTCTCCTGTTCTCTGACAGATGCAAAAGTAGCTAAATGGAGCAACGAGATAAAAGAAGGCATCACGATGGTTTGATGTTATAAAACAAATCCAACGTTGTTGAAAATGGGGTTTTTCATCATGTGTTCTGCCTAACAGTTTTCTGGAAAATAAAATGCTGTGATATTGTTTTTGAAAAGACCATTTTAACTGAATCACTTCCTTGGTGCCCTGGGTTTTATACAAAATCATTATGTGAATGCACCCTTTTGCAAGAAAGGTGCTTTAGGACATCAATCACATTTGTAAATTTCCGTAGTTATTTTTTTTTTAAGATTTATTCATTTGAGACACAGAGATACAGAGAGAGAGAGAGAGAGAGAGAGAGAGAGAGAGAGAAAGCATGAGCAGGGAGAGAGGCAGAGGGAGAGGGAGAAGCAGGCTCCTCGCTGAGCCAGGAGCCCGATGTGGGGCTCGATCCCAGGACCCTGGGATCATGATCTGAGCCAAAGGCAGACGCTTAACCTTCTGAGCCACCCAGGCGCCCCAATTTCTGTAGTTATTAAAATGCTGGGGCCAGTTCTATTAATCTTAAAGAGTACCGTATTT
Organism: Callorhinus ursinus; assembly: GCF_003265705.2. Lineage (NCBI taxonomy): Eukaryota > Metazoa > Chordata > Mammalia > Carnivora > Otariidae > Callorhinus > Callorhinus ursinus. Next base: position 87,526,234 of record NW_027397065.1, on the reverse strand, counting down.
CGGGATGAAACCAGGTATCAGAAAATTTAATTAATTTTTGCCATCAGAAAAAAATATACCATATTTGACTTGACATTAAAACTCTTAGTTTTTTATTTATTAGTTATTATTTCTTAAGCATTTCCCTTTGCATATCCAAATAAAAGTTGGTGAATACGTTCTCTCCACCTGTCCGTAGCCAGGAAGTGTTGCAATTCCATGTCATTTGAAGCAGTGCAACATCCGGAATGACCCACAAGCTGGCTTTTCCTTCGGTTCTGGGACAGTGCAGATTTGCCAACACGCAGTGTCAGGCCGAGACCGAGGAAGCCACACTGGTCTTTCAGGAGCCCCCTCTGTCCTCGGACCAACAGGCTCCCCTTATAGTATGGGGGGGCGCTTCCTAGTAGACAGGAAGCGTTTGCCTGGTGACCGCACCTGCAGTGGGCAAGGGCCCAGTGGGCCTGCAGGAGACCCCGGCTTTAGCCTGCGAGTGTGGTCCAGACGTGACCACTCGAATGCTGGCCTGAGCTGGAGGAGGAGGTGACACGGCCCAGTGACAGTTGCTCAGGGAGGTAGTGCTGGAGTGCAGCAGGTGTCCTGGTTGTTCCCGGATGGGCGAGGCGGCCTGTTGACCTCACCATCCCTGTGAGTGGGAAGAAGTGACTACAGTCATAAAGAGCTGTGACACTCGGGGCCCGTGGTTCTGCTGCGAAAGGGGCCCCACGCAGCTGCCTGTGCGCAATGGACGCCACTGAATTGGTGGCTCAAGTGGGAGCTGAGAACTTGGGGTCGACTGGTTGCATCCCCCCGGGGGGCCGCACAACCTCCGCCATCAGGTGGCGGGGGGGGGGTTGGCAGAGACCACAGGAGCCCCGACAGCAGGACTGCGGGGTGGGGCAGCCCATCCATGGGGCCACAGCACACCTGCCCCACTCTGGGGCCCAGGAGGATTCAGAGGAGATAACGGGGATCCTCAGTAGAAGGCAGGACTCACCGTCCAAGTGGGTGGCTTTGGGTTTGCAGAGAAGGGCTCCGTTCCCGCACCCTGCCGAGGGGGCTCCCGGGGACAGCTGATGGCGTCATTGGGCTCTGTTGCTTATGTTTGGTTCTCATTTTGGAGGAACCCGCCTCCTAAAATGTTGACATTTCTGCTTTGAAGGCATTTTTTTAAGGAGAAAAAGAAAAATCTCCCCTAGATAATCACTTAAGTTATTGTTTCAGCTGTACCTAATAAGGAAAGAGATAGCATTTTCGAATTCTGAGCAGTCTGGTTTGTGTTGGCTTTCCTCATTGTCTGCATTCTTTGGTGCACCGGCCTTCAAAGCAAATCCAGCAGTGACGAAGTTGGGAGAATCTAGCGAAGTAGACGGTCATTTTGCAGAAGCAGAGTAAGGCAGGGCCGAATTAACAGTGCGCCGGAGGGCAGGACACTGAAATTGATCCCCTCAGCCAGAGGAGGCCTCCTTCTCCGGTGGGAGCCAGGATTTCACAAGCGAACCCCTGTGCTCACGTAACTGACCTTCACAGAGGTGATGGGTGCAAGCAAGAACGGGAGCCCTCTGCAGTTAGAAATGTTTGCTGCTCCCACCCTCTGGGCTGGTGCTCACACTTACACAGCACCAGCACACATGCCTCCCACTCAGATCACGGGCGTGCCATACATGCACGTCATTTGTCACACCAGAGATGTGCACGGCACACGCACATGTCACGCAGAGCCACACGTGACGTGTAGAGTGACATGCGTAGCCTGTCCACAGACATCACACAAACCACATACCATAGACACAGTCCATCCCACACGGCACCCAGAGACGTATCAGAGGTACGTGTGTGTCACATGCATGTATCACGCGAACAGATCACACGTGACACACACTTCGTACACAGATACTGCGTGCGCACATGACAAACATATCACATATGCACATCCCCTGTGTGCACATCAGACAGACAGCAGTGTCCAGAGTTAATACTTGAATCATCCGTTCTACGGGAGGAGGATGGGGTTGCCTAAAAGGACATTTTCGGGGGCTGCTGTGAGAGCGAGGGCGAGCTGTAGGAGCTCTCCGCCTCCAGGATCTGTGGGCTTGATGGACAACTGGAAGGCCCTTCTGGTATGAGCAGCCCTTCCCCCACTTCTGTGGAATGTCTGTTTATTCACAGAGGGAAGCTCATCATATCACCCTTCCCATGTCTAACACTGTCCTGCTTTGCCCTCCGTCCCCAAAATGGGTTTCCCGGGGCTCGAGGAGCCCTGTTTTCCACCTGTATTCAGAACCTACGGAGAGTGAGGCAAAGCCAGCAGGTGGATGGGGACCAGGATATGCCCTTTGCTACCGTTACAGCTGTTGGGAGATGTGGCTTGGCTCTGAGCCACATGGACGTGACACCGTTCCCCTGGATCACCCCACCTCCTCCTGCTCCCGGCACTGGGGTGTGAGGGTCCATAGGCTCAGCTGGCTGAGAAGAGAGGGGATGAGGGAGGGCCCCACTGAGAGGGGCAAAAGCTTGGCTCGTGGGGTCCAGATCCTTCTCCCAGCCTCTCCAGTCAGGTAGTCAGGAGCAGCAACAAGCTGATGTTAGTGGGAGGTTCTCAGGGAAGAATGCAGGGCTTCTGGAAGCTGATGTCCTGCCTTCGTTGTAAAAGCCTATTTGGTGAGACATGAGGTCATGTGGAGGAGGGGGTGATGCGGCGCTTTATCCAGGTGCAGCCACCCACCCTCTGTACTGCAAGTCTTTCCCTGAACACATAAGAGTGAAATGCATACACGTCCGTTCTATACATCACTGCCACTTGCTCTGTGTGAATAGTGTGCTGGGCAGGAGGACACACTGAAAAGACAATGCCCCCGGCTGTGGGTGAGAGTATAGGTGGAGTGTTTCCTTGGAGCCATTTCCCAATATGTAACGAGAACTTAAAAATAGTCATGGCTTTTGACTCAGTGTGCTTCGCTAATCGACCTAAGGAGAAGATGGAGCATGAAGCCAAAGCATTAATGTCACGGTGATCACTGTTGCAGTATGCCAGTGCAAGGAATATTAATAAAGTAAGTGTCGAATAGTATGAATAAAACTAAATTATTGCGCAGTCATAGAAGCGAATGTTACCCAAGCATTCAGAATTCTGTTGGCATAGAATGATTATGACCTGAAAAAAATCTGATCTAATATAAAATTAAAAAAAAAAAAAAGTAAAACCCTGCATTCAGAATGAATTCGGTTCTATTGGAACAAGATGGAGGTCTTGGCCAAACAAAGTTTGGCAATAGTTTGGAGAATGCAGAGGGACATGGAGTGGGGATGAGGCCATGTGGACAGCAAGGCGTTCTTCCAGGGCAGGACTATTATAGGTTCTTTTTAGTTTTTCTTTGAATTTTTCTGTTTCCCCCCAAATTTTTGTGGACCTGACTTTTTATCGTCAAAAGAATAGTGATTTATATGGTTTGAGAGTCTACCATATTCCTATATAAACAGATGTTAATAGGGGCTATCACTCACCCAGACTCAGTGAGTACAGTTTTGGTGTGAGAACAGCCTGGATCAGTCACCTATTACTGAAATAATGCTGTGTAACAACCACAAAATCCCAGTGACACACAAGAGTAAACTGTGGGCTGTCTGGTTGGCTCTGTTCCATGGGTCTTTCATCTTTTTGGGACCAGCGGGCTAGCCAGAGCATGTTCTTTCTCATGAAGCACAGGAGAGCCACCCAAAAACATGCCAGGCCTTCTGAGTCTGGGCTGGATCTGGCACTCATTTACCCCCTGCCCATTGCATTAACCACAGCAAATCACATGGCTCAGCCCCAAGACAAGCGAGGGACTGCAGAGTCATCCATCAAAGGGCATGGATCCAAGAAGGGGCTTGAATCCCTGAAGGCAATAGCTGTTCCTTTTAAGCAAATAAAAATGTGAGTTTGGAAACAAATGAAATTGACTTCCCGCAGAGTCATCTCTTGCTGGTGCTAATGTGCATTCTGTGCTTGTTGTGTTCCCGAGTTAGCAACACTCGCCCTCCTGAGTGGCTCTTTCTGTCTTCTTAGATCCTGGCTAATGTGATCATTTTCATCTGTGGGAACCTGGCGGGAGCCTACCACAAGCATCTCATGGAGCTTGCCCTGCAGCAGACCTATCAGGACACGTGCAACTGTATCAAGTCTCGGATCAAACTGGAATTTGAAAAGCGTCAGCAGGTAAAATGCATTTCTCTGTTAATACCGAGCATGCCGTTCATTCATCATGGGCCTCAGGAAGAATCTGGAGCCTCTGCTTGCCCATGCTCAGGGATGGCATCAGCAGACCTAGACCCAGTGACCCCGGGACCCCCCACATGCTAGTACCATGCCACCTGCCATCAACACGTGGCTGGGGACGTTCCAGTAATAGTAATAATTAATAATAATAATAATAATAACGCTTTGTTGACACCCGCTTTTGGTGACAGCACAGTGCTCTGTTACAGCGTTTGCCCTAGCTAACATCTGAGCCTCCTCCCTCTGTGCCGCACAGTGCTTCCCACGACGCCTATTGTCCACATGGCAGGAAGTAACCAGAATCGTCCCTGAGGGAGGTGATAGGAGCTGGGGTGGAGGGTCCAGCAGGGAGCTCGTTGTCGTGACGGGGGCTGTCCTGTGGTGACCGATGTGCATGGAAACACACGTGGGTTATGGCAAAGCATTGGAAAAGTGAGAGGAAGAGAAGGAGGACATGTGGCAAGCCAAGCCCTGGTGTCGTCAAGGATGGTGGAGAGCAGAGGAAACAGATATGCTTTGGAGGGGGAACCGTAAATACACACGGGGCCCCGTCTCACGTGCTAGACGGCAGGCGATGGCGGGACAGCTCACGACTGGCTTTGTTATTCCTGGCTTTGTGTATTGTCACCAGGAACCCAGCTCCCGCCTAGAAAGGTGACGGGCAGCAGGCCCCTCTGTGAATACCCCACCCCACCTCTCTGAGAGCACTCATCACGGGGCCTAGGCTGTACCAGTCAGCATTTGGCACATAGAAGATGCTTCATTATTATCTGTTCAGTTGTGCTGAGTTCGTCCGTTCTACAGAATTTCACCAAAGCGTATCAGGGTGGTGGCAGCGACAAAGCATCCTTTAAACTTTGATGCTAGACTTTTATTCATGTACAGACTGAAGAAGAATGATCGAATTCCTTTTTGAAAACAGGGATTTCAGTTCATTCACTCAACAAAGATTGACTGAGCGAGCGCCTGTCAGGAGTGATTCCAGGCACTAGGAGTGTGGCTGTGAACTTCACATTCTCACTGGTATTATTACCAAATCTCATAGTTAATTTTTAGAGAGCATCTTGTGGGGACACCTGGGGGGCTCAGTCGGTCGAGTGTCCGACTCTTGGTTTCAGCTCAGGTCATGATCTCAGTGTCGTGAGGTCGAGCCCCGCATCGGGCTCTGTGCTCAACACAGAGTCTGCTTAAGACTCTCTCTCTCCCTCTGCCCCTCCCTCCCCTGCACACTCTCTCTCTCTCTCTCTCTCAAATAAATAAATCTTTAAAAAGGAAGCATTTTCTGTTATAGCATGTATAGCAAAGGTATTTAGGGACGAATGTTTAGTTCTTTGATTTCTATGCATATCAAACTCTGGATTCAACCTAAAGAAGTATAGACAGTTGTTAACTTGGGACCATTATCCAGTATGTTTTCATTTACCTATGTTCAGTAGTATTTTAAATCTGGGTTCTAGAAAATTCCACAGTTTCAACAAGCAGCCCTTAGGGTTCATGACTGTTTTCTCTGTAGAGTCCCGATGTCTTAGGATAGATGGCTTCCTTTTTCAAAAAACAGCAGGGACTCTATCAGGATGGTCCTGACAGACATATTTAACTTTCTGTTCCATCACCTCCAAAATCTACTTCAAAATCGCACCAAGGCTGAGGGAACTGACATTCCAAGTAGACAGATTATATAACCTAATATTTATAGTACCAGCTCTGACAAAAGCAGTAAGTCAGGCTACTGACCTCATCTGCACTACATACTTCTCTCAAGAGTCCTTGAGCAACCAGAACCCAGTGTCAGCCTTTCACAGTGGCTTCCAACTTGTCCGATGCCACACGGTGTCCTTAGTAGCTCCGGAATTAGAGCGGTGGCATCCTGTGTGCTAGAGAATTTGTGGGTGGGGCCATTGTGAGAGTGTTATAAGGCATTATAAGGGCATTTACTAGCGTTTTACAAAGGAACCTTTTAAAAAATAAGTAAAGAGAAGAGGGACACTTTGAAAGAAGAAGAAGACCTTGTAGTAAAGATGTTTAATAAAATATAATCTCATACCACAAATGTGTTTTGCTGTTGAAGTTGGGAATCTGCTCCCAGGGTCTGGTGCGCAGAACGTGGTACTTTTCTTGTTAGGGCTTTGGAAAATGTGTTTCTAGAGTTAGAATGAATGCTCATTCTTTCTTCAGACTGGCTTGTAATTAAGTGGGAACAAAAACTTCTCTTAGTTAATAACATCAGGCACACACGATCTGAGAGATATAAGGAAATATATACAAATTAGCCAGTGGCAATCTGTGTGTTCTTCACACGGAGGGTCGGCCCCTGAGACAGTGGGTCCTGGTACAGCCACACACCAAACTGAGGTACACGGTTCCACATGTCACTTCCTGACCATCTTTGCTTCATCCATAGTCACTATGGTAAACAGCAGTGTCCTTCAAAGTGCTTCATTCAAGGACCAGGGTGTGTGCTGAGCAAAAGAATTTGCTTCAGCATCCATAAGGATAAAATAAGTGCCATCTATTTTAGTATTCTACATGGGCAGTTGCCTCAGAGGGAGCTGATGCTCCGAGAGGCTGCGCAGCCGCCATCTTGGCTGAGCAGCCGCCATCTTAGTCGTTCCTGAGCCTGTTTCACAGCGTCGCCCAGCGTTGACCTTACGCCGTGGAGAGGAAAGCCAACTCAGGTGAGCCCAGCAAGCCCCACGCTGACAACCCTGCTTTGTCTGTAGCAGCTGAAGCTGTTGGGAGGTGTCTAGGAATTCTGAAACCTTTTCAGCCTTGCTCCGCTCTTTGCTTTCTTTTCTTCAGATATTGTGGTATTTTCCCTAGATGCAAATGAGATGAATTTTTAGAGACTAAAAACCATGTTTGAATAAAGTGAGTATTTGTGCTGTGAGATTTGGGGAGCGGAGAGAATGAAAATGTTCACAGAGACTTGCGCAGAGTTATATTCTTGCCGTGAAAGTGCTCTCACGGAGAAACACTAAAAGCTATGATTTTTTTTACCGGGTGGTAGATGTAATGCATTAGCATCAAGGCCACAGTTGGGGCTAGAAGGTATATTCTCAGGGAGTTTTGACTTTTGTCTTAAGTCTCAATCCTGCAAGAAACGGCACAGCCGTTTCTTGAGCACTGTGTCTGTGAGATAGAAAGTTCTTTATCAAAGCTGAGAAAACAGCAAGTGTTTTTCCCCAGAGTCTGTAATAGACTCTCTGGAATTGATGGGAGCTGGATTCAGAGCAAAACAAGAACTTTCTCTCCTAACCGCATGGGCAGTGGAAATAAATTTTGCTTCTGTAGTCATAAAAACTGGATTTGCTTTTTTAATGGAAAGAAAATAAACCCTCTTCCATGTATATATTGTCTTCATTTTAAACTAATGTGATTCAGAGAGTTTTTACGTGGCCTCCCTTCATCTGGAACCATGCTATAGATTGGATAAGACAGACTATGCATTCCAGTGGAAAGCACCGGTCAAGCCAGGCACAGACAGCCCCCGGTAAACCGGGATCTGTACCCCGGCGGGGAGGGGATGGGGTAGGGAGCCAGTAGGCTTCCTGGCTCTCCTTGGGGACTAGTTGTTTTTCCTCTGTGCAGACTTCAGTGTAATAAGTAACGGGTCCTTTTGTGTTCATGGCTGGGTAGATCATGAACGCATCCATGTTTATCCTAGTATGATAGCAGGTCATATTAGGGCATTGCAGATTGTGTTACATAAGTCCTTGAAGATGCCAGGAAAAGTGTTGTTGAAGTGGTTTTAGATTTGGGCTGCTAGATTTGGTCCGTTTTCATGAGGGAAAGGAGAAAAGAAGGAATTATTTGTTTTGTTTTTTTGACTCTTTGTAATGTACCAGGTAGTCTCTTTAGTACTTTACGTATATTGTATCCATTTCCTGTGGCTGCTCTAACAAATTACCACACATGTAGTGGCTTAAAATAGAACAATCATTTATTCTCATCATTGGAAGTTAGAAGTCCAAAATCAGGCTCATGAGCTAACCTTTGAGAGGCTTGAGGGAGAATCTGTTTCCTTGCCTTTTCAAGTTTCTGGAGCCTGCCTGAATTCCATGACCCCTAGTCCATTGTTCTGTTTTCAAATTCAGCAGCATAGACTCTTCTAGTCTCCCTCTCCTCTCCTCTCCTCTCCTCTCTTCTCCTCTCCTCTCCCCTCCCCTCTCCTCTCTCTCTCTCTCTCTCTCTCACCCTCTGATTGTCTGTTGTGCTTTCTTCTCTCCCTCTAGCCCTACTGTTTCCCTCCATGAGGATAATCCAAGGTAATCTCCCCATCTCGGGGTCCTTCATTTGATCACATCTGCCAAGTTCTTTGTTTGGCATGTAAGGCGACATAATCACGGGATGGGGTCCTCTTTTCAAGGCCATTATCTTTCTTTATTTCTGGATCAGCTCGATGACCTAAGTCCTTTATCCTATTTCAACCAGATAAAGGAACTGTCCAAATTACCTACACACGATCACTCAGCTAGTAAGTAAGTGTGGCTTTTTCTGCCTTTACGTAAATGTGGCTTTTTTGCCTTTCGTGTTGGTTCTGTGGCAGATTTGTTGGAATGATCTCTGAGCATAGGCTAGCTGGAGATTTTCCCAGGTATGAAGGACTTTTTTTTAAATTAACTATGTTGTTTATCATCACTGGTTAAAGAAGAAAGCATAAGGCGATACCAAATGGGTATCTGATTTGATCATTAGGTAATGCACTGCCACAGATAAGCAATGTGTCATCCATGAGGGTGTCAGGAAGTTCTATGGAAGGTCACTCACATGAGGGGCCACAGTGTGGAGTCTGTCTCTGGCTTTATTTCCACAGAGTGTTGGAGGGGCCGAGAAGAGGGTGCACTCTGGAGGCAGACCGCCTGAGTTGACGTAAGGTTGTGTTCTCTTTTAGTGTGACGTTGGTCAAACCCAAAATGGTGTCCTGTTAAGAAAGTGCTCAGTCGCCGGTCTTGCCATGGAACTCTGATAACTCGGATGCAGTCGCATTAAGCAAGAGATACCAGCTGCCACCCGGACCAAGCCATGGAGCTTGAGGTGGCAGGAGGGAGGGTTGAATGCGGCCGTGCCATCCCCAGAGTTACCTCCTCAGCAGACTTCATTCTTCCTTGAGGCGAACAAATGGAACAGAGAAATGTTTTGCTTTGTCTGCTGGCATAGTTGGATAATCGCCCCAGATACTCTTTCTATCAGCGTCATCTTCCTACTTCCTTCAGAAGTTTACTTGTCGCTCACAGAAGGGACGAGGTGAGGCAATCCTGGATGCTCATGTTACAGGGCTCATTGTTTCCCCCAGCTTCCGTCACCTCAATAGGAGCTGAGAGTCAGAGTCCACGCAGAGACATCTCAACAGCATGTGCTTCTTGAGGAAACCAAATTGGGCATAAAGTGCCCAACAAGAGTCCCAGCCAGTGAGACTTTCTCAGTGCCATTCCTGAATAATTCAAGCAGTAAATGTTATTATAAATGTTACCCAAGACCTTTGGGTAGCGGGGGGTGCATCCAGTAGAGGTAGCAGAACGTGAGACTCTCACAACATCACACCCTGTGCGCAGTTTGGTTCAGATATGCAGGCTCTGCTCAGGCTCTTGCATCATCAAAGATTATTAACTACGCTTTTGTCCCAGCCAGCAAAATATGTTTTTTTGTGTGCCCGCTTTTTTTCTATTTTATTAAATAGTCACTTGTGTAGTTTTTCTTTGGTATCCCTTCCCTGATGAAGTCATACCTTACATTGTTCTTAGTCACCACTTTCCTCCATTGTATTAAGTGATAGATGATATCATTGTCTCTGTTGATGGAGAAGTCACAGCTCACATAGAGGTTTATCACCACCTTATTCTCAGTACTCATTAGTGAAAGATTGAATCACGCTTACCTTCTGCTTGAAAGTTGAAAAAATGAAGAGTGATGGTTTCATGAAAGAGCTATCCTCAAAAGTGTTTGCCATTTGAGTCCATCAGATTGAAGTTCAAGAATTACTTTCATGGCTTGCACCATTTTGTCTCATATTGATGACTTAAATTCTCAGGATGCTCAGATATTATTGAGAAATTCCAGGGCAAGGTATTTCAGGATGCTGCATTTCACCATGATCCTTTTACCAGGTTCCTTCAAATGAGAAATTAAAATCAATTCCCAGAAAAAATATATTTATAATGAGCCTGAAGTATTTTCAGATAGGTCCTTTAGTTAAAGTGCTTGAAATCAGTACATATTTTGTAAGATTGCAATGAGGGCCATATTGTGAATGTGTATTTTGGCTCCTCTAGAGAGAAAGCAACAATTATAGATCCAAGACCAAGGGGAAAAGGAGGGATTCATGGGAGTCACTGTCAGATGCCCATGCCTAATGAAGAGCAGCAACGCAGGAAATTGGTAATAGGAGCTCACAAAAATAGCATTAACGACTATTTGTTCATTCTTTAACAAGTTAGACATTCTGCTCTGAAGGGAAAAAAATAAAATAGGGTACAACAATTAATCAAGCAGAGATTCTTTTAATGAATTAAATATATGCAAATGTCTACTTATATAATGACAGTAGAAAAGCTAAATGGTGAAATAAAACTCTGCAGAAGTTTCTTCTATGTGAGAAACTTGAGCAAAATTCCCATCTAATATTTATGGTAAGCAACTCACCTGTCTTGTTGGAGAAACACCTGGGAAACAGTTCTGTTGCTCCAGGTTATCCCAAGCTAATCTATGCTGATAATATAAAAGAAGCACAGAAAACAGAAGTTGCACCCTAAGGAGAGCATCTGGTTTTGATATTTTTGGCCTCTGGGAATTTTTAGTGTTTCATGGAGACCGCCTACTTTTTATACCCTGTGATGCAATATTTTGATGCTGGCAAGATTATATAATAGGCAAAGGATAATCTAGTGGAAAGACTCAAGAGAGCTCTACATCATTTGATATGAGAAAAGTAAGCCCAATAGAAAGGAATTCCAAAATCAGTCCTTCTGCTTGCGTTATCCATTCTTCTGGTATTTATCGCATATCGGAGAAAATGTAGGTTTACTCCAAAATCAAAGGCAAAGTGTCAAGTCTTCTATGATATTTTTCTTCTTGCAGATGAAACCACAGATGGGCCACTTAACTGTTAATAGGGAAAAAGAGACACTTTATACTTATCAACATGGGACTGATTTGAAATGTTAAAGTTATTGAACCTGTTTAATAATTTACTACCATGAGCACAGTCATGGATGAAAACACTTCACATGGCTTTAGCATTGTGCTTACTGAATTGAGGCACCCACTGATGTTTGTACTAAATTAAAAATTAGGACTTACAAATTTTAGAATTTTGTTAATTGTATATGTGTTTTCAAAAGCGTTATTCTTTGGATTATTATTTTTTTTAGGTTGTCTGAATGTCCTCAGAGGTTTAGGAAATTTTGTTCTAGGGCTTTTCTGAAAGAATCCTTTAACCTGTTTATATATTAGGGACCATTTAATATATGTAAGCTGCTGGATGTGAAAATTCCTTCCAGAGATCTATATTTTTCATAAAGGTGAAGATATGTACAGGAGTGAAACAGGAGGAGCATTTGAGATAATGATGTGCACATAAAGCTGTGCATAAACTATTAAGTTAAAATGTGGCTTTTACATTTATACTTCCATTAAATCCAGAATTATGGAGACTGGGAGGCACTACTTCTCCTATCTGTCAAAACTCCTACTTCACAGTTTTATCTTTGATTATATGTTATGTGCCAAGGGATTAACCCCAGGGAATAGAATAATAGCTAAGGCTTAAGGTCCCTGTTCTCTTTGGGCTTAAATTCCAGTGACAGGAGACAAACTATAACTTGCTGAGTGCATAAGTTCGATTAGAAGATAGAACGAGTTCATGTGACATAGCATAATGGGGAAGGTAGAGTGAGTGGCGCATTAGTGAGGCCATCAGGGAGGTTTCTCTGGGGAGGTGACATTTGAGCTGATACGGGTATTACGGGAGGCTTAGCCCTTTGATAACGCGATGAAAGTGCTCTAACAGAGGGGGCAGCCCTGCAGAGGGCTTGAGTTAGGAAACAGATTGTCCCATTTGAGGAACATAAAGGTCAGTGGGAGAGTTAGGTAAAAGAAGAGAGTCGGAGAGGGAGACAGGAGCCTGAGTACACACTGGGCCTTGCAAGGTGTGTTGAGGACTTGGGATTTTATCATATACTGAATGGGAAGGCACTGAAGGGTTTAAGTGAGGTAGGGAGATGAACTGGTAACATTCTTAAAGGATCTCTCTGATTGCTGGTGGAGAATGGAGTGGAGGAGGAAGGAACATTAGCAGAGGGAAAAGCTTTGACAGTAGTCCAGACTAGAGATAAGAGTAGCTTCGACAGATGCAGGGCATATTTTGAAATTAAATGGGTTAGGGATTGCTGTTGAGTTAGATGTTGGATGAGAGAAAAATAAAATAATCAAGAAAGATTCATAAGCTTTGAACTTGAGCAACTGGGTAATGGATGGTGTGTCACTTATAAGATGTCAAAGTCTTTGGGAACAATATTCATTGGAGGTAGGGGTGGAGTAGAAATCAAGAGTTGAGTTTTAAACAGTTAATTTTGAAATACGTATGATATGTCCAAAGAGAGATGCCAAGCTGTAGTTGTAAATAAGATCTGGATCAAAAAATGCAAATTTAGAAGTCATCAACATATAATTGGGATTTAAAGGACTAAATGAGATCCTCCTCTAGGGAGAGAATGTGATTAGAAAATAGGAAAATGGCTCAGGGCCAAGCCCCAAAATGCATCAATGTTAGAGAAAGGACAGAAGGAATGGAGTCAGCCAAAGTCACTGAGAAAGGTCACTTGCATAGGAGAAAAACTAGAGAAGCCAAGAGAGAAAGTTTAGGGGGACAGTGGTCAACTTAGTCAAGTGCTGAAAGAGTCACCGTGGAAGGAGTGTCAAAGAGGTGGACCACCAGTCTTGGCAACATGGCGGTCACCAGTGGCCTGGGCAGAGGGGTTGAAATGACAGAGCTCAGGTAAGGAGAAAACAGCAGGTGAGGAAGGGCATTCAGTGACTATGACAGCTCTTTTGACATATGCAGCTATAAAAAGGAGCCAGAAAATGCTGAGCAGTTTATTTGGTCAAGGTTTTCCTCACCCAAGATGGGTTGTATTACCTATCTGACTATGGCATCTCTGCCAATACATTATACACTGACTGTTGTTTCTGCTGTATCATATTACCGAGTTTTCCCCACGTGTCTTGCTTTTATTCTGACTCACTGATTCCCAGGAAGGGAAGAGCAGAAGGATTGATTGATTTTTCCAGAAAGGTAACTGTGTTCCTGGATGACAGTACTAGTCACAGCACTAGTCCATTGTGTATGTGAACTCCTATCTGGTAATTGCTACGAGAACAGTTTTAACTCTAATGGAAATAATGAAAAAGAGTTATTTAATAGGCAAATAGGCAAATAATAACAATATGGAAACTGTGAAACGGAACAAAAAGGCTGAGAGAACTGTAGGTAAAATAAAGAGAATGGGTTAAGACAAAAACTCAAGCCTCAATGTGGGTTAACTATGTTTTAGAAACACTTTCAAGTAAAACCATAAGATTAAATGTTAGAAGAAGAAGAATTTATCCTCTTGGGGGAAAAATAAAAAGAACAATCGCTTATCAATGAATGTGCCATTATCACCTTATTGCTGGGAGGCTCGCTGCCCAGGGCTTGAACGTTTCAGCGTTGGGTAGTTTTCCTACAAGTGTAATCCACTGTAAGAATGGAAAAAGCAAGGCTCGGCATTTCACCTGAAGATAAACATCAGTCAGCCACCCGTGGACTGGACTAGGCAAAAATTGAGAAGCAGAAACAGGGAGCAACAGAATTCAGCTCTGACCACCTTCTTAGGTCAAAACTCTGAAGGCCACAGCAGGTGCGCTGAGAGGTTCTTCCTGCTGCTCCCTGATCCCCGCACATGGCGACTGTCCGGAAAACAGAGAGTCCAGGGAATAACGTTTTGGCCACAAAATGGAATTTTCTTGATGTTTTCTTTCTTCTTTCCTTTTTTCCCCCATCCTGTTTTAGGCACCTTTCTGACTGTGTGTGTGCGCCCGATGCTCTAAGAGCTCTAAGATATTAAGACTTTGGTTTTCTAAACAAGCCTTATAGAATCAAAACATGCGTATTTATTCGTTGACTGTGGAATGAGCTCAGACCAATCTGATGACCTTGGCTGGCCGCGCCAGGCATCTCAGCCCTGAAGGACATGACCGTCCCTTGGACAAGGCTTAGTTACTGATGTGGACCTTCTCGCTCCAGGACAGGATCCAATGATTGGAGGACCGAACACCAAGCACACACTTAGCATGAGGCAGGGTGCATATGTGAGGGGGCCTTGCAGGTGCCTGAGCCCTGAGCTCCTCCCAGTGACCCTGCCTGTGCTTGGGCCCCTGGGGGTCAGAATGTGGCAGCCATCCGGGCAGCTGCCTGCAAGCTTATTGTCAGACTAAGTGACTCTGGGGCTCATTTCCCAGGGACACTATCATCATCATCCCTCTCAGAGGCCTACTTGGGGCCCATTCCTGCCATCATGAAACTAGACTGTGAATTCTTTGGTGGCAAGGGCTGTCTATTATTTTATTATTTTTCTTTATATTCTTGGAACCTAGTACAGTCCCCTGCATGGAGTAGGCAAGGATATGCACACTTAAACACAGCTGGAAAAAAAAAAAAAAAAAACCACATCAATATAGTGTTCCCACTCTCTCTCCCTTCGGCGTTCGTAGTGCAATTATTAATTATATATGTACTTAGAAATAATTAGTTTAACTGTGTTATTATTAATGGTCCCAAAGCCATGTCCTCTGACACTTTGGATGCCTTTTGATTAACTCTGGACTATTCTTATGCTGTCTTGATTCACCCTTCATGATTCTCCCTCTCTATCTCTTCTGAATTCTTTGTGGGTTAGGTATAATCTTTGAGCACTGTGTGCCCCGTGACTGCTTTGAATGAACCCTGACACTGTCAGATGCATCTTCTCATTATTAGGCTCATTTATATCATGTCAGCATTCATGTTAAATCTTAAAAAAAAATTAATAAAGATAAACAGCAAAAATGCGCCATTCGCTGCTCTCCCAGGCCCATATTCCTGTCCCCAAAAGTTTCTTGTGTGTTTTTGGCTGATATATTTTTATGAACTTGGGTTACCTTAGCTTCATTGTCATGGAAGTGATCAATATAGCCTTCCAGGAAGGAGTGTGCAGACAGAATTTTTGTGTGTGTTATGAACAACCCAATTACGATGTCAAAGATAAAATACAAGCTTGAAATCACCCCAGCCTGTTAACTTGATCCAGATCTCCTGAAGAACATGCATTTAAACTAGACTTTGATGAAACACTTGGCTCATGGATAGATTGTGGTGACAATTTATGAGAGAATGGATCTTTTTTTTAAAGATATTTATTTATTTATTTGAGAGAGAGAGAGAGAGCATGAGTGGGGAGAGGGACAGAGGGGGAAGCAAACTCCCTGCTGAGCAGGGAGCCAGACATGGGGCTCGATCCCAGGACGCTGAGATCATGACCTGAACCGAAGGCAGACGCTTAACTGACTGAGCCACCCAGGCGCCCCAGGATAATGGATCTTTGAAACAGTGTTAGATTTTGACATCAGTGAGTACAGTACTTAACATAATTACTATTTCAGACCTTTGCTGGCGAATTTTATTAACAAGTTTGGGGGAAAATGTTTCAGGGGCATATTTAGGAGTGAGTGTTCCACAGAGTGGGTCTGTACGCCAAGATGAATGTCAACCACAGATTCTGTGCTCTGAAAAGGGCAGATAGATCAAGAAGCACTCAAAACTCGGGCCATGATGATGTGACACTCCCAAATGAGTGAGCTTTCTGAAAAGTTACGAGTGGGATTTTGAATGCTCTATTGAAAAACATGGGGAAATCCTTTCGTTGAAGAGCAATGTACTTCATCAGCTGATAGAAATGAGCATGAAAGGTGACAAATTCCACAGGAGAGAGAAGTGACAGATCTCTCAAAGTTGCCGATGAATAATGGGGGGAAAAAGTTAAAACTTGCCTTAAGATAAGTTTGCTTTTTATATGCTTTCATGAAAAATGTTTCCATCATTTCCCATGTAAATCAGCATTTATAGCTACTGTCTTCTGCCTTTGGTGACATCATAATTTTATTTCATTGGGAAATAAGCAATGTGAGCGTGAAGCCTAGAAAGGCCAAATCAAACATATTATGCAGAAAAAAAGAGAGGGAGAGACCAAAATTATGGTATTTTGTGAGTATTTTCTCTAGAGAATGATGGCTTCAATCATTTCATCTCTTACTCTCTTTGCTGGTGAACTAGGGAATGATGGGCTGGATTGTTTTCTCAGTCTCATGAAAAATAATAGCTAATCCAATGCTCCAGCCGAGGAAGGATTTGGAAAACTTGCTTTTCTGATGCTTCAGAGAAAGTTCTGTATTTGCTCCCTGTTCAGCCTTTCTTCCCAGGAGCACCCCTTGAGTAGAAGGAATGAGGAATTTGAAAATCACCGCCACCATGCATGTTTGCAATGTCACTTGTGCCCTGCAAAGCCGGAGCCAGCTCTGATGCTCCCCGCATAGTATCCCTCTCCCAGGGAATTGCTCAGGCTTCTGGGAGACAGATGCTTGGGTGGAGGTTCAGCATTCTCAATTCCAAATGGCCTAAAGTGGGTGCCCAGAAAGTAGCTGACACTTTATATTAGAGCAGAAGGATAGCTGAGGCTCATTTGATGTGGTTCAGGCTTCACTGAGAAATGTCCGAGAGTGATGATAAAAGCAAAGCCAGCATCTTCATCTTCAAAGTCCTTAAAAGAAAGAGCCTCCAAGCCATAACGGCTAGGGGGTACTTTTTCAGCCAACAGAGAGGAAATGGTGACAACAGAAAACATCAAAGGCTGTCCCAGTGAGGGTCCAGTTTGTGTAAGAGCTTTGGGAAGGAAGATGGCTCTCTTGGGTTACATGGTTACCAATGAACAGGTTCCTAATCACATACTTTACCTTCTTTCTAGTAATATCTTTATCCCTATCTACTCTTAAGTCATGATTTAGAGACATTTCTTTATATGAGGAATTGATAAAGACATTTGAGTTATGAGCATGAATCTTTGTTTATTCAACAAATACTCCAAATATCCATATGGACTCATCTCTGTGCTGCTGACATTTTAGTACTAAGGATGAGGAGAGAAACCCTAAAAGCTTCTAGAATGGAGGGGGGAAAAAAAAACTCCTAGGTTAAGTGTGATAGGATAAGAGTTGGATTTTCATTTCTCATAAACAACACCAGATGTTAAAAACACAGCTCAAAGTCTTAAGAATACTTAAGAAAAGTATTTTGCACTTTGATCTGTACACCAAGTCAAATCGCCATTCATCAACGAGGTTGAAGTAAAGACTTGTGGGCATGCGTGCACTCAGAAAGTGCAACCCCACACGTGTGCCAGGCCATGGCAATTTTAGGATTTCCTCTAGTGAAACACAAAAAAAATGAATTCAAATAAAAGAGAGAAAAAGGCGGGGAATAAGAGAAACTTCCTGAGCCAAGGAACTGGTAAAGCTTGAAAGATAACACTAAATAATTGTAGTTGCCTAACGTAAGACTAGAACTATTAATTAAAACAGCCAGAAGAACAAAACTCTAATATTTTAAAAATCAGATGATTTCAGCTTGGGAGTGTTTTGGATAATGGATACCTTATTGTATGGAATGATTACTTCTAGACAGCAACATAAAAAAGAGAAAAGAAGGAAAGAAATGGTTTATCCCATTGCTTTTAGTCATAGTGAGTATTTTTAATTTCAAACAACATTAAAGGAGAAAATTAGATTATTCTCTTCATCAAAGTGCATCATGTGTTGAAAAACTCTCTTTTAATGGTAATTCAGAATTCAGCATAAAGGAAAAAAGGCATCACTTTTATAAGGACAAGCCATCTTGAATTATGCAGTTCAATACACTGAGTGTTTCATATTTTCCTTCCACCCATGTATAATAAAATCTCAGTTTAAGGACCAGATAAGGGGCAGCTGTGTGCCTCAGTCAGTGAAGCGTCTGCCTTCAGCTCAGACCATGATCCCAGGGCGCTGGGATCGAGTCCCGCGTAGGGCTCTGCACTCAGTCTGCTTCTTCCACTCCCTCTGCCATCCCCTTCCCCGCTCATGCTCTCTCTCTTTCTCTCTGTCTCTGTCTCTCTCTCTCAAATAAATAAATAAATAAACGAAATCTTAAAGGTAGGAAGGACCAGATAAATAGTGCATATTACATTTAAGCTGTGAAAATGAGAACTCCCTGCAGCACATTATACATCTCAGCCCTATTGATATTTGCATTTATGCAACATCTTTCATCTGAGAGAACCGAGTTCTTTATAAATGTCATAAATATCACATTCCATAGAATTATTTCACATGGTGTTATTGTCCAAAATGCATAGGGCAGGCAGTTATTGAGGTTTCAGCAAAAGCTAATGCAGATGGGCAATTTCATGAGGCTTCCTGAAGGCAAGACTCAAGAACAGGTTTCCTTTGGGAGTTACTTGCTCTTGGGAGTGTTTGCCTTCACCTCCAGTGTCCCAGAGTCCTTCTCCCGATGCCTTCAATCTTCGGCTTTCCCCCTGGAAAAAGTAGCCGTAGGAAAGTTTGGTATATTCAGGAAAGGTCAGCACCTTCATTCTAACCCAAATTCCCTCCCTGAGCAAACCTTCCTGTCCTTTGCAATTCTGAATGTGCCTTGCAACTTCCAGCATACGCAGTTCTGCCTGATTATGTGACCGACCCTGGACAAGTATTTTTCGTTTTAATTGCTTGGTTGGTGCATGGGTTGATTGGTTTCTAAACTTCTCGGTTCATTGGTTTCCCAGTGTGTAAAATGTGAGTAGTGGTAGTATCTGCCCCATAGGGTTGTTGTGGGGATGGAGTGTGTATGTCAGAGATTTGGAGCGGCTTCTGCAAGCAAGCACGCAGCGCACGTGGGCTCTTAGCCACGAGGCGGAAATTGTGTGGACAGTGAACCTCACAGGCTCCTGGTTTCCTGGAGTTCTGAATTGGTGGTTTTGCATAGAGATTCTCCTATTGTATGAACACTCAGAAATGCCCTAATTGTTATAAAAAGCCCCAACGTAAACTTTTGGAAATTTTCTGTGCTTTTAAAGACACTTCTTAACATTTAAGAAAATAACAAATACAGGAAATTGAAGAGGAATGGAGAGTGAAGGCTGTAACCAGCCAGGGCTTTGCTAGACAACTGGCCTCCTTCCCTTCTCTTCACTCCCCACCATTATTTGCAAAATTTTGGAAATATTTAAAGATCTACAAAGAATCCTCTCCTAATTCCTGCAGGTCAGTCTGTCCTTGACTTTTGATGTTTCCTGAAGTTCTCTTTTTCTTTCTGCATCAAAATATTTCAGACTTGAAATTCATAGCAAAGGGACAAATAATCAGACCCTCTGCCTTCCCTCTCCTTCTCTTGAGGAGCCCAGGGGAAAGACACAATGCTGAGAGTGATTTCAGTGCTCTGCGCTGTATCTTCCTCATGAGTAAAATGAGGGTTCTGGTCCTCGATAGATTTCCTGCCAGCCTAATGGTCCATGACTTTACATTTTTCTAATATTATTTTCAATCTCTCAGAAACCTTCAAAGAAAGACTCTATGACTGGTTTTCTTTCCTTTTTTTTACTGCAACTTAAATTCTGGCTATGATTTTGAGGTGTTTTCATGCAGCTTTCACTCCTTATCTGTTGACATTGGTTTCTATCCTGTGTTCATTTCTCATGGCACATCACGCCTATTCTGCCTAATTATTTTCGTGAATTGTAAATATTCATGCATAATCATTACAAGAAACTCTTCAGAGCAAAGCATTACATGAAGAGTTGTTTTTGCATGTACAAGGAAGAATACTATGATCATTTAGCCTAGAAATATATCCTACCATGAATATTATCAATTGGTGGCCCAAGAGCATCAGCATTCTTCATTCTAGTGGTTTCAGGTAATGAGCACTCACAAAGGCATGTCTCCTAGCAATAGAAAAAGGCAGTGTCTCCTAATAACTTAAGAAAATCTTTGTCAAGTAAAATGCGGAGGGACAGAAAAATGGACTTACTGTGAGACCTGAAATATATAGCAATATATAAAATAAACTAGTCTCAAGTCATAAAACGCAGAAAAATGTAACTATAGATAAATGAATTAAAACCATTTGTGTCACCTAATAGAAATTTGATGTGCAAAAAAATTAATATTTTAAATTTGTGAAGAGAACCATTGCTGCCATTCTAATAAGCACAAAGATTTCCTGTCAGGTTCTGGAAAACAGTGGAATTGGATAAAGGCTTTTCACTCATAGCTGTGGCTTAAGCAAAACATGATGGCTCAGAAGATACACTACTGGAATTTACTGCACATAAAACTAGTCTAATAAATTTGAGTGATCTGTTATAAATTACCTCTCTGGTTAAGAAAATGTTTTTGTCCTTATGGCCTCGGTGTCATGCAAGTGGGATCCATTTAATATTTGGAGATACCTGCTCACTGAAGGAATTTCTTTGGCCTCTGATCAGACATTATGATAACTGTGAAATATGAAAAGCCTAAGTGACATTATTTTCCTGTTTTGCTCCTCATCTGGATAACAACTGAGTAAAACGTTCCTGAGCTACAAATATTTTCATGATACGGAATGAAACATTTGATACGAAAATTATTTCCTTTGTTTACCTTCTGATGTCATATAGGATAAAGCTTGGGATTTTGAGTTCTGTGGACGCTGTATTTCTTTCTGGATGCCTGGTCAGTGAAAAGCAGGTGCAGCTGGGGTCTCCCTTGTGCTTCCTCAAGCATGGAAGATGTAGCACATTCGGAGAGTCTGAAGCATCTAAATGTAGCTTTTACTAAGCTGCATACTATATACACATTTATAGACAGAGAAGGGAATGGAACTATACTCACTTTATTTCTGGGGAGGAATGGGAGCTGAAATGTAACACGCAGTGTGTCAATGTGAGGAGGACTCTGCAGGAAGCCTTGCCTGTCCATACCTCTAAACACTTGTGTGTACCCAGGGTTTGTTTCCCGTCTGTTCTCTGTCACTCACTCCCGAGGATTCTCACCCTTTCTCATGGCTTTAAAACCCTCCGTACACTAAGACTCTATAGCTCTGATCTCTTACCTGAAATCCAGACTCAAAGTCCAACTACCAAATCCATGTTTTCATTGGAATGTGTACTCAGCCTCTCAAACATAACATGACCAAAACAGGACCTCTGATTTCCCCCAAACCCACGTTTGTCCTGTTTCTCTCTCAGTAAATGACATAACATTTCACCCAGTTGCTCAAGCCAGAATCACAGGAGGAGTTGTGCTGGACTCTGCCTTTTCTTTCTTCCTCACATCCATCAGCACCACCAGCAAATGGTACTGGCTCTGCCTTCAAGGACACCCCACCTTCCCTTACCACCTACACCACTGCCATCCTTCTCCCTGGACATCAGCATTACCTAAGTGTTCCTTGCTCATGCCCTGCCCGCCCACGGGCTGTTCACCACACAGCATCCACATTAAGCCTTAAAAAAAAAAAAAAAAAAAAAGTCTAACAGATGGTGTTACTCCTCATCTTAACCCCAGGGATTAGAATGTAAAGCTGTCACCCTGGTCTACATGGCCCCAAAAGATCTGGCCCTGAGTTTCCAGCTTTATATCCTACCACTTTCCCCCCCTCACATTAAGAGCATGGGGCCCTTATACTTCTCCTCAAACAGTTTGAGTACATTTTGCAAAATGTCTTTGACACTCATGTTTCCTTTGCTCCCAGCCTTCCTTACTGCAGTGTTAACCCCATGACCGTGCGGTCTGACACAACATGGCCGAGTTTCTTCATTCCCTGGCTCTGCGCCACTGTTCACAGCACTTACCAACTGCTCCTTTTCCCCTTTCCTTTTCTTTCTTTTTTCTCTTTTGCTTTTTGTCACAACAGAAATCATCAAACTTCTTCTGTAAAGGACTAACCAGTAAATATCTTAGGCTCTGTGGACCAAGTGGCAAAATCAAGCCACCGTTCTTATCAGAAGGCGTATTGTTACACACACACACATACACAAACACACACTCAGTCACATATACTTTACATTTAAAAATGTAAAAACCATTCTCAATTTATGGGTCATCCCAAAATGGGTGGGAGATAAGATGTGGCCCAGGGGTCATAGATTGATGATCCCTAGTCCTTATCACTCAATAGAAAATAAGTACCAGTATAGGAAGGAATTTGAAATTTTGGCTTATCCCTATGTCACTGGCACTTAGAAGACAAAGATTCAAAATAGCTATAATAAATAATGCTCAAAAAATTAAAGGAAAGAATGCTAAAACAAGTAAAGGAAGATGTGATGGCCATGTCTCATCAAAGAAAGAATAATGTCATTAGAGCGATAGAAATTTCAAAAATAGCCAGTGGAAATTCTGGAATTAAAAGTACAATAACTGAAATTAAGTAGCCACTAAAGTGGATGAACAGTAGATTTGAGTTGTCAGAAAAAAGAATCCGTAAACTTGACCATAGTTACCAGGGGATAACAAGCAAACTGCCGAACAGAGAGAAAAAGGATCAAGAAGGATGAACTCAGCTTCAGGGAAATGTAGAGTACCAGTAAGTGCACCAACATAAGCCTGTTGGGAGTCCAGAAGACAGGGAAGAGAGAAAGAGCAGGAAGAAATTCAAAGAAACAATAAAGAGCATTTTCCCAAATTCAGTGAATCCAAGAATATAAAAGAATCTAGGTAGGATAAATACTAAAAGATCCACACCCAGACACATTGCGGTAAAAATGCTAAAAGCCAATCACAAAGAGAAAACGTTGGAAGCAGAAAGAGAAAAATGTCTCATCACTTATAGAGGAATCCTAGTAAGATTAACAGCTGACTTCTCATACGAAACAATGGAGGCCAAAAAGCAGCGGGATTGCACGTTCAAAGTACGGAGAGATAAAAAACAACTTTCAACTAAGAAACTTAGGTTAAGATAAAAATAACAAACTCTATAAATGTATACATGTTCTTTTCAAAGTTTCTTTAAAAGACATCAAATTGTATACGTTAATAATTACTGAAGGTATTATTGAAGGTGTGACATATATAGATGGAATATGTAGAGCACACTGTGAACGCAGTAATTATGTGCAGTCATTGTACACAACAGTAATAGCCCACAAAGGGGGAAGAATAAGTAAAAATTGAGAATGCTATCCCAAATTTCATACGGAACTGCAAGTGACACAGAACAGCCAAAACAATCCTGAAAAAGAAAAACAAATTTGAGGACTCATTCTTCCTGATTTCCAAACTTGCTACAAAAATATAGGAATCAAGAAAGTGTGTTGCTGGTCTTAGGAGAGAAATATAGATCGATTTAATAGAATTGAAAGCCCACAAATAAACCATCACATTTATAATCAATTGGCTTTTGATGCAGGTGCCAAGATAATTCAATGAGTAAAGAATACTGTCTTCAGTAAATTGTTCTGTGACAATTGGAAAATCCACATGCAAAAGAATATAGCTGGATCTCTACCTCACGCCATATAAAAAAATTAACTCAGAATGGTTCAGCAATTTAAACATAAGTGCCAAAACTATAGAAGTCTTAGAACATGGCCATAAACTCTTGTGATTAAGCTGGGTTTCGTAGGTATGATACTGAAAGAAAAACAGTAGAAAAAAATAGGTAAACCAGACTTCACCAAAACTGAAATCTTTTGTGCTTCAAAAGACAGCATCAAGAAAGTGGGAATGACAGCTCATGGAATGGGAGAAAGTATTTTCAAACCATATATCTGAGAAAGGACTGGTATCTAGAATATAGAAAGAACTCTTATAACGCAGTAATAAAAAAAACAAAAAAGTCCAGCTAAAAAGAGCCAAATGATCTCCATACACATTTCTCCAGAGAAGATATACAGATGGCCAATATATACATAAAAAAGATGCTCGTCATTAGCAGTCTGGGAAATGCAAATCAAAACCACAATGAGATATCACTTTACAGTCACTGGGATGATTATAATCATAAAGACAGAATGTACACGTTGTTGAAAATGTGGATAAGTTGAAATCCTCGTACACTGGTGAGGGGATCATAAAATGAGGACACTGCTCTGGAAAACAATCTGGCAATTCCTCAAAAGATTAAACATAGAGTTACCATATGAACCAGCAATTCTATTTTTAGGTAGCTACCCAAAAGAAGCGAAAACATATGTCCACACAAAAAAAAATGTCCATAAATGTCCATGGCAGCACTATGCATTATTCATAATAGCTAAAAAGTGGTAACCACCCAAATTTCTAAGCTCATTCTCCTAGGAGCCTGCTCTCTGCTTATTTCATCCCATTGGCAGTGACATACTGCCTGGTGTCAGAGAAGTCAAAGCTTGCCCGACCCCATGCAGGAGCTAGTCTTTATCTACATGTATGCCTTCTTGTTTACTGACAGCAGTCAAAAAATATTAATATTCATCCTCACTGGGCGCCTGGGTGGCTCAGTCGGTTAAGCGCCCGCCTTCCACTCAGCTCATGATCCCAGGGTCCTGGGATCGAGTCCCACGTCGGGCTCCCTGCTCAGTGGGGAGCCTGCTTCTCCCTCTGCCTCTCTCTCTCTCTCTCTCTCTCTCTCTCTGTCTCTCATGAATCAATAAATAAAATCTTAAAAAAAATATTTATCATCATCACCATCACCAGAACACCTCCCTCAGAAGCCACTGTTCTGTTGCCTACCTCCCTGGGGTAGTAGGAGGCCATGCAATTGCCTTCTTTTCCCCCCCACTTAAACAAAGGCAGTTTCTGCTCTTGGAGAGTGGTGTTCATGTGGCTGCGTCTCTTCTCTTCCACTGGAGTGGCTTGCAAGCAGAGTAAGATGGACGCTCCCCTCCCGCCGTCTGCTTGGGGGCACATATGCACACACGTGTACACATACTTCTCCTCACCCACCCTTCACTTTTCTGTCCCTGAGGATGCTGGCCCCGCAGTAGTTAATATAGAGTCTCTAGAATAATGGCCACCACAGCGGAGGCACTGTATTAATCATGCCCTTTTATTTTCTGTGTTTGCTGATGTTATGACATCTGGGGGCTTGCTGTCCCCAGAGAAACTGCCCCCTGTAGGCTAGCCAGTTCCTAGAGACAGTAAAGTGCACTTGCCAACCTGTCCCAGGCCCACACCCCGACCCCGTCCCCTGTTGGTGGCCCATCCCCCAGGCCAGTGTCCACCTGCCCTAGTCACCCCCGGCCCGGGTACCAGATGACTACAGACAGCCCCGGGGCTTGCTGTCATTGTTCAAACTGGCCGCTCCTAAGCCTGCCCGCCCTGCGCTGCCTTGCCCTTCCCATCCAAGCCACAAGAGAGACTCTTGTCCATGTTCTGTCCCTCATTCCCTCTGCTTCTGATTGACCAGGTGCTTCTCACCTGGCGTCACAAGGCATCTCACGGCTCTTACTGCTCGGGTGGAGGGTAAAAACGCATTCCTTCTTGACTTTTCTATGTCTCTGTGTCTTACCACATCTGATTTTTAAAATCCCCCATTTTAAAGCTTAAAACAAGCCCGCAGTAAATGGCAGATGTTGCTATCCTCAGTATTCATTGTGGTCTTTGGCCATTTGCAACAAGTGAGAAGGAATGACGTGAGACTGATTACTTCAACCTCAGGGATCATAATACTGGAAAGCATGTTTTGCAGCGCTAGCCATGGAAGTGTGGAAAATAGATTTGGGGTAGAGCAAATACACCTCCAGAAACATGAAACCCAAAGCTTTGCCTCAGTCGTGAGCATCTCCCGAGCTTCCTCTCCAAGGTCCTCCGCCCTGTGCATTCCCCGCTGCTGCTATGACCCTAGAGGAAATGGTGATTGGAGAGTGTGAAAAAAGCTCTTTCTCTAAAGGAAGTCAGTGCTTCAGAGCCTTATGGATTAGGGGTCAATGTAAAAAGAAAATAAAGTCAAACAAAGAGTCATTTTTCCACATCCTTATAAAACAGAGTTGCGGGAGGCGGTATGGTTCCAAAAGCTCCTCCCTGGGAACTGAAATCCGTTTTCTGTGTCTGTAGGATGGCTGCCCGGGGAGTATCATTTGCATAAAGAGAAACGGATGGCGTGACTCGCTGATGATGACAGTACCCCTCCTTGGCCACTTGGCAGAGATAAGGTCGAGGGTGAAGCAGCTTTGCAACCACTTCTGCATTTCTCTTCATGTAACTGTGTGGGTGGCCGGAGGCAGGAGTTCAGCCCGGGCCCCAGGGGTCGTGATTTAAAACCCAGCATCAGAGGGTTCTTCTTTGACGTCTTTTTTGGGGCAGGAATACAGAGGGAAGGATGTAAAAAATGCATTTTGTTTAACGATAGCCTCTTCTAGTAAATAAACTGCATGTCTGTGAATGACACTATCCGGCCCCCTCCACTGCCTAAAACTCAGTGCAACTTGCTGAGGTTTCCAGCCCCGAGCAGAAGACACGCTAGCATTTATCGCAGACATACAAACGGATCGATGGGCCGATGAAAGGTAAAAGTTTTAAATCACTCTCTGATTATAGCTATGGGCGCTTCCATCACCTTTTCTATTAAGTAGTGACATGTATGAAAGTATTGATCCCTTTACGTTACAGGCGAGAGAGGGAGAAACACAGGAAGTGGGCAGATTGAGAAGACTGATTAAAATTGTTCTTTCTTTTACTGGATCAAGATCCCGCTTTCAAGTCTTAACCATAAAAAAAGTTTTGCCCTCGGGGCGCCTGGGTGGCTCCTTCGGTTAGGCATCGGACTCTTGATTTCAGCTCAGGTCATGATCTCAGGGTCCTGAGATCAAGCCCTCATCTGGCTCTGTGCTGGGCATAAAGCCTGCTTGAGATTGTCTCTCCTGTTCCTCCCCCTGCTTGCACATCTCTCTCTGTCTTTCTCTCTCAAATGAATAAATAAATCTTTTAAAAAATTGTTTTTGCCCTTGATGTTTTTAAGGTGTGCTGTTATAATAAATATTATAACAACAGAAAAATAATTCCTTTCCCTATCCTTGAAGGTAGGATATGTTTGGGGTATGCTACTCATAAACTGACATGACTTTTTCGATATAATTATAATCCATGTTAATGATGAAGGGAAATATTTGCATAATGCTCTGCAAAGTTCATCTGTCCTTTGTAACTCCTTTGATCAGATTGACCCATTGTACACGGGAGGATCTCAGAGACGTCGTGTGTCTGGCTCTTTGTGACAGTGCCATGAAAGTAGCCTTTTGACACACGTTATATTTTGTTAAACAGGCAGGTATTAAATCAGGAGGGCGGTGCTTGCATTGGGCTCTTTTTGAGTGTGTTAGAATTACTGCTTTCCCTTCATTTCTAGGAAAAGCTCCTCTCTCCCTCTGTGACTTGCCCCGATCATGACATACTGACTTTCACTGTTACGTAAGTTTTGCAAGTGAACTTTGTAGGAAAAGCAATAAAATGTTACCCAGAGGGAAAATAAAAATGTAAAAAAAAAAAAAAGGAAAGGAAAAGAAGAGAAGGAGATCTTAGAACGGACAGGAAGAGTAGCTTCCGTGACCGGGTCCTTTCCACGGAACTGTGTGTTGGAGCTGAAGCCGTCATTCCCTTGAGCCCCTGGTGCTGTGGGTAGAAACAGGAGGGCTCGCATTCACGTGCAAAGTACTAGCAGCTCTGTTAACGGGGTTTATTTTATTACTCTATAAATACTAAGAAATTTGGATCTCAAAATATGTCCTTCTCTGTTCTTTTTTTTTTTTTTTTTTTTTACTCCATGATGACTCCCATAACCCAGGCCTGGAATGCGGTGGACTCAGGAGCCGATCAGACGGGGTTTGGGTTTTGTTCTCTTGCGAGATGTCTGGCAAATTAACTTTCTTTGGCCAGATTTCCAAGATATAAAAAATGGGGATGATAATCATGTCATCCCACGTTGCAGCATTTAGTGAGGATTAAATAAGAGGTGTAGAGGGTTTATTCTTTTCCTAGCACATTTAGCTCAATAACTCTTGGTAGTTTATTAATCTATAAAATATTCTATAGGTACCTTATTATTTAGAACACTAGAGATGCCCTGAGAAATAGCTGCCAATTGATTCAAGCAAAAGCGACCTTCATGTCCTGCAGTTGAGGTGCATGGTTTTCACATGTTAAATGGGTATAAACTAGCATGTGGATTTTTCCCTAACACAGGAAGCACGCTGTCCCAAACGTTGTAAATTCTTACCACTCAGGAAGACTCCATCTCGCTCCTGGGAGAGGAGCCAGTTCGTGGAGGCAGATTAGGGGCTCAGTGTTGGATTGAAGTGTGAGAGGTTTGTTAGTAATCCGAGGAGAGTTGTGGAGAAGATATTTGGGGCTGTAAGTCTGGCGTCCGGGGCTGTGGGCTGGGCTGGAGGCATGATAGAGTACAGCGGCGGATGGAGAACATTTGAGGCTCAGATTGGATGCAGCCATCCAGGGACCCCGACGTTCAGAGGCCAAGAGAAATGGACATGGCAGCAGAGGGCCTGGAGAAGGGACAGTCCCTGCGGTGCGGGGAGCCCGGCCAGTGGGGTGCTCCGAAAGCCAGCTGAATACAGACGCGCCTCCTTTCACTGTGCTTTGCTTTGTTACGTTTTTTACAAATTGAAGGTTGGTGGCGGCCCTGTGACCAGCGAGTCTATTCACGCCATTTTTCCAACTGCTTTTCCTCACTTTGTGTCTCTGTGTCACATTCTGGTAATTCTCTCAATATTTCAAACTTTGTCCTTACTCTTCTATGTGTTGTGGTGATTGGTCATCTGTGGGTGCAACTTGCTGCAAGCTCAGGTGATGGTTAGCATTTTTTAGCAATAAAGTATTTTTTAATGAAGGTGTGTACGTTGCTTTTTAGGCATAAAGCTACTGCACACTTAGGAGACTTCAGTGAAAACAAAACTTTTGTATGCACTGGGAAACCAACACATTCACTGCACTCGCTTTCTCGCCGCACGCCCTTTATTGCAGTGTTCTGGAACTGAACGGCAGTATCTCTGAGATGCGCCTGTAAAGAGTGTCCGGAGAGAGGGGGCCATCAGCTGTCCTGAACAGGAGCTGCTCTGACAGGATGGTGAGCGAGAGAGCCTCCTTGCTTGCGGTTCAGCAGAGACGGGAGGGGAGGACCGGAGAGTGGCTGCGGGGTCCACTCTCTGGGGGAGCTGGCTGGCATAGGGGAGCCAAGATGGAGCCCTGGTCAAGAGGGGGTTATGGTGTGGAACGTGGGAGAGAGAGCGGCGCAGGTGCGCACTGTTGGATGATCCGATCCAGCAGAGAAGGACAGTGGGTGGTGTAAGGGGCAGGCAGCTGCCCAGATCCACATCCTGGAGTCCAGAGGAGATGTGGGCTCTGGGGCACACAGGGAGCAGGGAGCTTGCCCAGTCGTTCCACACTCATAGGTGGAGCCTGCAGTATACACAGATAGAGAGGCTGGTAGGTGGCTGTCCTTCCCACCTTTCCTTAGAGTTCTGTCAGTTTACTCATTTTCATGTCACTGAATGCCCTGCCTTGCTCACCTACCACTCACCCAGAGCGATGGCAAGATGTGGGTAGTCAGTACACACTGCTGTCCCCGGAAATGTGAAGGGCAAGAGAAATGTCATTGTCCAGATACGGACACCAGCAATGTGGATAAGTAACCTATCAGGTCTTCAAATGCTAAAAAGTGAAGCCAGACCATGAGACATGGAAGTGTCTTTGAGGGAAAACTGCTTGCTCGGCAGTTGTAGACTTCTGAAACACCTGCTCGGGAGATAATAGTGGCCAAAGCATAGATGTTTCCATCAAGCATTAGAAGTACGTACATCTCAATCCCTGTTCGGTTTTAGACACTGAGATATCTAGAGACACATGTCTGGGTTTGGGGGTGATTGATGCCTCCCACACAATGACCCTTGTAAAGCAGGTGTCTCCTGCATCCCAGGGCTAGAGCCACATGGTCCATCGGTAATGGCAAATTGATGATGTCACAGAGGGGTCCCATGTTTATGGCATCCTATTGGGTTATGCTCCTTTGTTGCCTTTATTTCCATTTCTGAATGTTTTTAAGTCCAAATATCAAAACTGTAAGAAAGTACCAAGTTTTGTTCTCAGAAGTAAGGATGTACTTGTTATGATCATGTTTGCCATGGATTAGGAACTGTGAAAACACAACGGAAATCCCCCACCCACCTGTGTCCAATCTCCATTTGGGAGACAGCCTCCAGAGCTGGACAGTCAGGGTCCAGATGTTTCCCCACAGCCCATGAGCTGTGTCTCATAAAAGAAGGATATTTGTGATGTTACTGTGGGAGGCCCCTGGCCCATAAAAAGCTCTCCACAAATGTGTCCTGCTGTTTATGAAACACTTTCGTAAATGTTTTTCAATGATTATCTACCAATGCTGTGCTTCTAAAATTTTCAGGCATGTTTAAAACAAGAGAAGTCCATTGATTCAGTCAGAGGCATGCTGAGAGAATTGATTGGGGGAAGAGTTCATTCACTAAATACCAGTATTGAACAAAGGGACCATAGAAGGATCTATGGTTACCAGTGCTTTTAGTCTCTCACAGAGAAGTGAACCTGGGGTTCTCATTGTCTGGGTAGCCAGGCAAACATCCTTTCCCAGCTCAGCCCCCAGAGCCTCCAGATGGCAGCATTTGGTCACTCACACCGAAAGCAAGATGGCAAACGATGCCAGAAAAGCACCTGGTTGCATAGTCTGCCATCTACAGATGGATCTGTCACATCCTGAATTGATAATAGCCTGCACTGCCCAACAAAGGAAGCCTTTGCCCACAGTAGGAGGCTACGGTGGGTGGTGGACAGTTGGCAGTCAGTGAGGCTGATTGAGTGTCTCCCTCCCTCACCACGGACACTTGATAGAGATGCATAGACCAAGCAAAGTCTTCTGGAAAAATGGGAGGAGCTGTGTGCTATGAGCTCCTCCTTGAATACTAAGCATCAGGAAGGATTGAGCAGGATGCAGCATGTCCCAGGATGGTTGACAGTGGTTCCCCATCCCCAAGCAGACCCTGTCCGTGCCTTCTGCACCATCCCTCTGCATCTGTGCTCTGCCCTCCCTCCTCCCCCATGCACACCCGTGTGCACACACATGCGCCTTCTTGATTTCCAGCCCATAAGCAAAGTGCTCCATTGAGCTGCTCTCTTTATTCTCTCCTCCTAGGGGTTTAAGTCCCACAGAGGGTTAATGACCTAGGTTCTTGAGTCAAGCATCAAAACAAATGCCCACCTTGTGTCTCTGAAGTGACTCCTCAGATCAGAATATCTAGGCGAGGGTCACAGTGTGCCTACACATGTGCACAATCCAGACCTTGGCTTTTCTCTCTCCGCTGAAAATCAGATGCCATCATTCCCCGCACACAATTCTCCTCCAAAGTCATAAGGCCCTGTGGAGGGGGCAGCTGTGATTGCGGTGTCGTGCTGATAGAAGAGACCACGCTGGAAATATGTGTCCATGGCGTTCAAGGCCCCTGCCTGCAGGGGCACGATGCACTGCCTTCCTCAGACTTCTCTCAGCATGCGGATTCCTGGTCCGAGCCAGCAAATGCAAGCCAGGGAACGCCTGGTGCCCTCGAAGCGAGGCACCGAATATCACTACCTTTCGTGAACCCCAGGTCCCGCTCCTGTATTGGCCCTCCCTCTCTCTGCCCCAGAGTCTTCCCAGGAACAAACGGATTCCTGTAACCCCTCTTCTCGGGATTTTTCCACTCCTGGGCTGTGCTGTTCGTCGGTGTGTTCACTTCATGCTTTCTCAGACAAGTCTCTCTTCCCTTCTCGGCAGCGAAGAAAGTTGTATTCCCTGCAGCTCTTCTCTTGAGAACCCAAAGCCAAGGAAACGGAATACAGGGTGGTTATTAATCCGGAGTCTGTTCGTCAGGGTCCTCCAGAGAAACAGAACAAACAGGGCACATGCGTACATGTAGAAGGAGAGTTGTGTCGAGGAGTTGGCCCTCACGGTTCTGGAGGCTGGCAAGTCCCGAATCTGGAGGTGGCTCAGCACACTGCCGGCCATGGAAGAGCCAGTGCAGGTCAGACCCAGTGGCTGTCCGCACAAACCCGATAGGAAAGTAATCTGTTCTACTCTGAGTCCACGGACTGAAACGTAGATCTCATCCAAAAACCCCTTGAGAGAAACATCCAGAGTCATATTTGACCACGTCGCTGGGCACCAGGGCCCCGCCAACTTGACACAGAAAATTTACCATCATGCTGAGTTTTCTTGGTGCTTTGGTTTAAACTATTCAGATGTATTTTGCGTGAAGCGTCTTTTGAAAACTAGCTCATCGCTCAGCTTCTGAGGTGAAAGAACCAAGCCACGCCACGGGCTGTAACTCTGCGAGGCTTTGCTGTCAGCGTAGATACGGTTTTCCCGATTCTGCAGCTGTATGCGCTATTCAGTTCGGATACAGTCAAATAATGTGTAATTATTTAGCTCTCTCCAATGCAGTGTAATTTAAGATGAGATTTTGCATAAACCAAAGTATCTTCTTTGTGTGAGAGAGTGCGTGTGTACGTGTGTGTTCTGTTCAAGAGCTTCGTAAGGCCCGATTGCTGTCCTGTGTAGGCTGTCATCTCTTTGGAATGGAAGGAAAGGCCGTCTGGGAAACTGATACCAAAATCATTGTTGTTTCTCTTAAAACTCGCTGAAAGGTCCAGCAGTTTGTGTGCAAACCCATAGCTCTGTGGTTTGTAGGAGTGATCCTTGCCAGTTAGTCCTCAGCTATCCGTGGCTTGTAACAGGACACTTGTGGGACCAGGAGGCTGAGTTACTAAGGCTAGATAATGCCTCTGCTATGAGCCAGCTTCAGCAGTGATGTGACTTACAGGAAACAGTTTCATTAATCAATTTGCACAAACGCTGAACTTTTCTGTGTGTTCTCGGGGAAGGGGCCCCGCGACACACAACTGTCGAGGTGCCAGGAGAGCACCTCGATTGACCCATGACCAGCTTCCCAAGCTGCTGTGTGAGTTCACTGGCTATGACGTGAGGACCAGGCAGGCCTAGGCAAGCACGGTGAGCAAGCGCGGAAGGACACGTGTGAGAATGAACACTTCACTTCCGTGACTCTGGTTTTCACGGTAATTCTTTGCTTCTGTGCTCCCCAGTCTAGGCTCTGCCTCTGAGAGTGAAGTGGCTGTGGCAGCTCAGGGGCGGGTTCCAGGGAGAACGGGGGCGGGGTAAGACCCACTTCAGTAGGTAAACCTCAACCATTAGGACACCACTACAGAGCCCACCGACCTGAAGCCCCCCAGACACACAGAGCCCCCCCTTCCTCTGTGCCCGTCATCCCTCGTCTTTCTCCTTCCATCTCCCCCTCCTCCACTCGCCATCAAGCTGGCCGACACTGTTCGTCTTCACTGAGGCGTCACCCCCACGAAGCCCCCCCAAAGGACAGCCGCAGTCCGTGTCACTGCACTGTGTGTGGACAGCGCTGCCCATGCAGCCCCAGGCATTTAACACTCGGGGTCATGCCCCGTGGCCCGTGGGGGTTTGGAGGGCCCAATTAACTGCCCCCTTGTCGCTCTGCCTGAGATCAGAACGAATGGAGACAGAACAGAAGTCAGGTGGAGATCAGAATTCCACTTCTACTATTGATGAAGTTTTCTTGGAAAACTTGGCTTGGCTCTGGCCCCAAATGGTATGACGTCAGTGAGCCTGGTCCCTGGTGGAGGTAAACAGCTGCAGGAACCCCTGCTGGAGTTGCTCCCCAGGAAAATTTAAGGCAACGAGGAGCAGATAAGAAAATGGGCATGCTGTCAGAAAGGAAATGGGAAGGGAGGGGCGGGACTGAGGATGTTCCCATCCTTCTCCGAAGGGGCATGAGAAAGGCATGGATGGGACCAGGTCGTGGTCTCTATCTTTGCTGCTTGAGCAGGTGGGTTAGTCAGGGTTCTCCAGAGAAAACAGAACCAATTGGAGATGTGAGTGTGCAGAGAGAGAACTTTATTTTAAGGAGTTGTCTTGTGCAGGGTGCCTGGGTGGCTCAGTCTGCCTTCAGCTCAGATCATGGTCCCAGGGTCCTGGGATCGAGGCCCCCATCGGGCTCCCTGCTCAGCCAGAAGCCTGCTTCTCCCTCTCCCACTCCCCCTGCTTGTGTTCTCTCTCTGGCTGTCTCTCTCTCTGTCAAATAAATAACTAAAATCTTAAAAAAAAAAAAAAAAAGGAGTTGTCTTGTGCAATGGTGTTGGCGGCCGGCAAGTCCAAAATCCGGGGTGCAGGTCGGCAGGCTGGAAGCTCAGGCAGAACTTCTGTGTTGCAGTTTGGAGGCAAAATACCTTCTTCTTTGGAAAACCTCGGTCTTTGTTCTTAAGGACTTAAGCTGATTGTACGAGGCCCACCCACATTACGGAGAGTAATTTGCTTGACTTCACCTGATTGTGAATGTTAATAACATCTTTAAAAAGAACGCTTTATAGCAAAATCTAGATAGTGTTGGCCAAACAACTGCCCACCTTAGTCTTGCCAAGTTGACACATAAAGTTAACCATCATAGCACAGAAATGAGAAGAGGGCAGCAGAGGGGGCAGGGGGTGGGAGGTATCCTGCCACATGCTTTGAGAGGCAGAATTCCTTCTCCCCAACACCAAGCACCATCGATCCTCTATAAATATTCACCGCATGTGTGACTTTCCCCAAGTCCTAAGGCAGTGGATTTCTTTATTTTTATTTATTTTTTTATTTTGTTATGTTAGTCACCATACAATACATCATTAGTTTTTGCTGTGGTGGTCCACGATTCAGGGTTTTTGTGTAACACCCAGTGCTCCACGCAGTACGTGCCCTCCTTAATCCCCATCACCGGGCTCACCCATCCCCCATCCCCCTTCCCTCTAAAACCTGTTTGTTTCTCAGAGTCCATAGTCTCTCATGGTTCATCTCCCCCTCTGATTCCCCCCCTTCATGTTTCCCTTCCTTCTCCTAACGTCCTCCATGCTATTCCTCATGTTCCACAAATAAGTGAAACCATATGATAATTGACTTTCTCTGCTTGACTTATTTCACTTAGCATAATCTCCTCCAGTCCCATCCATGGTGATGTAAAAGTTGGGTATTCATCCTTTCTGATGGCTGAGTGATATTCCATCGTATATATGGACCACATCTTCTTTATCCATTCGTCTGTTGAAGGGCATCTCGGCTCCTTCCACAGTTTGGCTATTGCGGACATGGCTGCTATGAACATTGGGGTGCATATGGCCCTTCTTTTCACTACATCTGTGTCTTTGGGGTAAATACCCAGGAGTGCAATTGCTGGGTCATAGGGTAGCTCTATTTTTAATTTTTTGAGGCACCTCCAAACCGTTTTCCAAAGTTGCTGTACCAACCTGCATTCCCACCAACAGTGTAAGAGGGTTCCCCTTTCTCCACAACCTCTCCAACATTTGTTGTTTCTTGCCTTGTCAGTTTTTGCCATTCTAACTGGTGTAAGGTGGTATGTCAGTATGGTTTTGATTTGAATCTCCCTGATGGCTAATGATGATGAACATTTTTTCATGTGTCTGTTAGCCATTTGTATGTCTAACATAGGCAATAACCTCTTTGACATCGGCCACAGCAACTTCTTTCAAGATACATCTCCAAAGGCTAGTGAAACAAAAGCAAGTATGAACTTTTGGGATGTCATCAAGATAAAAAGCTTCTGCACAGCAAAGGAAATAGTCAACAAAACAAAGAGGCAACCCACAGAATGGGAGAAGATATTTGCAAATTACACTACCTATAAAGGGCTGGTATCCAAGATCTATAAAGAACTTCTCAAACTCAACAACCAAAAACACAAATAATCAAGTAAAAAAATGGGCAGAAGACATGAACAAACGCTTCCCCGAAGAAGACACATAAAAGGCTAAGAGACACATGAAAAAAAATGTTCTTTTTTTTTTTTTTTAAAGATTTTCCTTATTTATTTTAGAGAAAGAGAGAGAGCATGAGAGGGGAGAGGGTCAGAGGGAGAAGCAGACCCCCGCTGAGCAGGGAGCCCGGTACGGGACTTGATCCCAGGAGTCCAGGATCATGATGTGGGCTGAAGGCAGTCACACAACCAACCAAGCCACCCAGGCGCTCCGGCAGTGGATTTCTTTATTTCTCTCTGCTACCTGGGAGCCAGCAAAGGGTGCCTTGGGCAGAGAGGCATAGCTCTAAGGCAGAGGGCAATAAACTGGTTTTAATTGTGTGTGTACTTAGGGGTAAAAAATTTAACCACGTGCCTTGGTATGTATATTTGCTTATTCATAAAATATATATGTTCATACTTTATGTACTTTAGACGTATGTGCTTTTATATATGTACTTTTATATAAGTACTTTTATATATGTATATATATGTATATGTATGTGTGTATATATATATGTATATATATGTGTGTATATATATGTATATATATGTACTTTATGTACTTTTATAAATACAAATTAGAATTAAGGAGAGAAAACAATGAAAATATTTTAAGTTAATTTACTTTTTTAATGGTTCATGAATACATTAGACTGTTATTTAATATTGTTGATAAGAGCATTTGTGATGGGAGATGCTTCATTGTTTAGGAAATTTTTGGTTAACACTTTGCAATAGAAGACTTAAGTTCTGTACTGAAGTTCAGTCTGTTCTGACACTTGATTTAATGGCTAAATGATCCAAGTGAAAGAATCAGTGACGGGATGTTTAAATCATTACGCTCATTTTTCAATCCTGTCCACACTTACACAGAGATTTTTGATGAAATTCAGCTGTAAACTCACCATCTTTTCCTTATGTCAATCAATTCTCCTTGCAAATCAACCAGAAGGTATTGCATTTTTATTTTTTAGCAAATGGGTTCAAGATGTACTGAATATTCATTTGGGAGATTTTAACTGATTTTAAAAATTCCTTTCTAAGGAATACAAATGTACAAATATGAGAGTTTATATATTGTTTTTGGCAAGAAAATCACATAAAGAGAAATTTTTAACTGTCTGCTTTTCACATGGTTTCTCCATAACATGTGTTCCTATAAAAAAAAATCATTTCTCCTTCATGGATGAAATAACAGTTTTACTTTGAAAGGACAGATTAAATGTGTGTGTGTGTGTGTGTGTGTGTGTGCGCGCGCACAAAAACATCCCTTAGCTAATATAATGTTACAGGGTTTTTGACATGAAGGAAAGATCAACAAATTTGGACTCCTATAATTTTGGCCAAAAATAAATAAGTAGATAACTTCTCTTTAACTTTAATGACTTTTAACTAGAACACTACTGTGTGATGTGAATGTCCATCCTATTATGAAGTTTTATACGGATTGCACTCTGTAGAATCAACTACACAGAAAACATTCTAGAGCAGGTGCATCACCACCTGTCAAGATGTGCTGTGAGCTAACTCGCTCTGCTCAAGAAGCCCTCTCTCCCTGCTGGTGCACCCTCTGTTGTGGGTGATGGCCCTGTGTTGGGCAGTCACCTCAAGAAGCTGTGGTCAATCAAGATATTAAATAGCTGGGTGCCTTTCTTACTTTAGTTTTAAAAGATAAATAAATAGAACTTCTCATGTGTTCTTCACACACCCTGTGAATCCCTGGTCTACAAAAAAAAACTTATCCCCAACCCAGAAATCGCCAGTTTACCCTCATAATGAGGGGCAAGGTATGTCTCTCTTTTATCTATTTTGGCAAATGGTATTAATTAGCCATATTAAATAAGTGTTACTAGAGGCAACATGACTAGAAGTTGTCCAGCTAAGGAGAGACTGGGAGACTTATCCCGGGCCTGAAGTCTGTGGTCTGTCACAAGGGCTGAAGGGCAGTGCTGGAGGCGGAGGGGACCTGCTCAGGTGCTCACGGCCACATCATAAGCTGGATCCCACATGTATTCACCAGCCCTGCCCCACAACCCACACCCCGCCGACAGTGCAAAATTCGTATCTGCCCCCATTGGTTTCCTTTCCAAGAAGACCCAGATCCACCGGTCCTGTAGCCTCATTTCTAACGTACTGTATGAGTTTCCTATTCCTGCTGCAAACTTCAGGGCCAACTGCACTCAAGTTTACCCTCTTTCAGTTCTGAAGCTCAGAAGGCTAGAATGGGTTGTCAGGGCTTGTTCCTTCTGGAGGCTTCGGGGGGTGGAGAGTAATCTATTTATTTATTTATTTATTTTGCTTTTTCTGGTGTTAAAAAATGACAGAAGACGACAATTTAGGTGATAAAACATTTTATTTAACACTTCGCAAAGCAGACGGTCTCTATTTGGAGAACTGCAGAATGGGGCAGAAGGTAGGCAGCTTTTATAGGATAATGAATAAAGAACAAGGAGGAGGAAAGCAGATGATATCTGATTGGCTGGGCCACACATCAGCTTGTTTGGGGTAAGAAGGAACAAGGACGTACGTGGAGAGCTCAGAGGTGGCTCGGCGTTTGGGGACTGGCTGAGTGGATATACGGCATCTCTGGGCAGGCGGCACATTTACGGGGACACGAGAGTTACCTAAATTTCTGTTGGCTATTGTGGCACCCTGGGCAGGAGCAGCTGCATCTTGAGCCTGGAAATTGTTTTCAAATCTGGCTTCCATAGGCTGCCCACACACCTTGGCTCGGGGCCCCTCCATCTTCAGAGCCAGCGGCACACCATCTTCCCGGCTCTCTCTCTCAGCCCACGGTCCCACTGCCTTTCTCTGTCTTTGGCCTTCCTTTCTCCCTCTTATAACAGTCCTCGTGATGCTATTGGGCCCAAATGGTAATAGGGGATCATCTTCTCATCCCCAATTCCTTATCTTAATCACATCCGCAAAGTCCCTTTTGCTATCCACAGGCCTGGAGTTAGGATATGGATGTTTCTGGGTGGCCGTTTTCAGTCTACCATGCCTGGCCTCATCCCCTTTGTGGGCAACCATGAGTCAAGTTGTAACGTAAGAGATGTCAGTCCAACACACTCATTCACACACCCCAAACAGAAGACGAAGGCAGACTTTAGGGAAATGATGATGGGGTCCAAGGGAAACGAGAACTCCTTAGTTTAGGATATGATCATTTCCTAATAAAGCAAATGTGCAAAATTTAGCAGCAGGCCGAATTCTGGAAGCAAGAGGCTGTTGTCAAATAGATCTCTCCCATTCCAAGGACACAGGCAGAAAGGCAGCTGAGACTTCTTCATTGGGCTGTTGGAATGCACACAGCAGCTGCTGCCCCCCGCCCCCTACAGCTTAGCTGCCGCCAGCCTGAAGCAGCCGGGTCCTCCCCGCTGCGCCCCCCCCCCCCGGCCCCTCCCAGCAGACAGACGTCCTCGTGCCTCCGGCTGGCAGCCCACTGCTGCAGCTCTAGTGTTTTCTCTTCTATTTTTAATTTATAGTGCTGGGACCATGGTTGTTTTACTAGCGTCTCACATGATTTGGAACACATTTTATGTTAGGTCTAGAAGACCTTCCCCCCGAGTGCTAGCCTCTCGATTCCCAGACCCCCTGGGTTGGAATTTGTCTGCCCCAAGCCCCCGCTTACCTGGATGGTGTCCAGGTGAGGCTCTTCACGGATCTCCCCAACAGATGGCCCTCCCTGGTCGTGAGGTCTGAGTAAGGATTCTCCCGGAAGGCAAGATTTTTTTTTTTTTTTTTTTTTTTAATTTAAGGGCTTCTTAGAAAACAACAAGAGCACAGAAAAGTGCTGAGTACTCTTGCCATACTCAGAAACATGGTCAGAAACTTCGGGAGAGTAGGAAAATCAGGAGACTGGTCAGAGTTTGCCCAAACCTTCAA
The DNA here is from genome assembly GCF_003265705.2 of Callorhinus ursinus. NCBI lineage: Eukaryota > Metazoa > Chordata > Mammalia > Carnivora > Otariidae > Callorhinus > Callorhinus ursinus. Next base: position 87,486,214 of record NW_027397065.1, on the reverse strand, counting down.
CTAACTATTGGAAGAGTGGTCTGTGGTCTGCCTCTCCACGTGGCCCACGCTTCCTTAGGTCTGCGGAGAAGTTCGGGGCAGTGACTGAACACATTCACACACTCAGTTTGAATTAGCCAAAGACAACCAAACAGTGTTTAGTATATTAATATAAACTGGGTTAAGTAGATGTTGGAGGCCTAGTCGAATAATCCAGAAGAGTTAGACTCTAGGAATATGTCCATGTGATAATCTCTTGGTATCTATATCACTAGAATCCCTAAAGCTACTAATAAGTATCTATTAAATGACTACAGGGGACAGAGTTAGGCACATACTTTCTAGATTGATAGAGACTTAGCAAAAACGAAGAAGAGGAGAACGAGGAGGAATAAGACCCTATGCAGCACCACCCACCCATCCCCCAGGCCTTCCCCTGGGGGAAACCGTAGATGCACATTTCCCAGGGACCCCTGGCACTGTCACCAGTCACTCCAAAGTGACAGTTGGTTCGTGTCTTTGGGTACGCTCTTGTATTTGCAACACCTCACTTTTGGAGCCTCTAGCCTAATGCCCAAGATTCCAGTGCGCACCAGGAGACCTCAGGATTCTGACTTTGAACGGAAAGACCCTGAAGACACCATGGCTGCTGCATTGGTGGGCTGATGGGATCCCATGTGCAAGAAAAAGTGAAGCGTGTTCCTTCAGAGCCCTCACGAAGGGCCTGGAATGGGGCTCATTTACATGTGGCCACGTTAACAATCCTGACCCTTGAACGTCGGTTCTTCTGGAAGACCAGTGAGCACCTTCCATAGGACAGAGCCCTACGTGAGGCTGGTAGAAGGAACATATTTGGGGCAGGCCCAAATGCATTGGGTCAAGATTCTGCCAAGTGGGACTCTGAGATCAAAGACAAAGGCCTGAGGCCAGGCGCACCTTACACGGAGTTTTGCATATCCTAGAACTCTCTTGAAAGGAGATTTTGCTCTGTGCGACCTGGGAATACTTTACAATGGGAATTGCAGGGGTGTGAGAGGCATCTGAAGGAACTCAGCATGTTGGGCTGGAAGGTGGTTTTCAAAGGATGACTTTGGAGATGCCCCTGTGTGGATCTCTAATGCCTAAAATAGCCTGTCCATTTCTTTGAGCACAAGCTAGCTGGAAGCTTCCAGGTTCAGTGTGCCAATGCACTATAAAGTGGAAATGCTTTTTCAAGGTAACACTAGCAATTTCTGTTTATGGAAACCATCAAAACTGAGGTTATAGGAACCTTTCAAAAGAATCTTTTCATAAAACTTCTAATAAAAACATTTAATGGCAAAAGATAGGGCAAAATAACCCACGGGCCCAAGCTGCAAATTGTTCAATCTGAAAACAGGCGAGTTGTGTTTTTTTTCTCACTGCTGAACTGAAAACTCATTTTTAAAATTCTACTTCAATTGTAAGGAACTATTCCTGTTCTCCAGTAAGACTTTTGCTTTCAGAGAGGGATGATATGAAAAGGCTCGCTCTATCAGCAATCACAATGAGACACTCTGTGCTCAGGAGTACCGCCCTACCATCTGCCCTCCCCCCGCCCCCCACCGCAACTTCTGCATTGAGTGATCACAGGTGTCCCCTGAATGTCCTGGGTGTCTACCTGGATGTCCACCAAGCTAGCCTGCCTGCCACACGGTGGCTGAGCCCATCTCCTCAGCCAGGGCTTACCTTTCAATTTGGATGTTTGGCCGCCTGATTTGTCAGCAACCCAACCGTGCAAGCCGCTCTTGGGAGCAGAGTCCCATGCACCAAGCATCAAAAGCAGAAGGCAGATCGTCTGTGGATTTACACTGAGAAATCCCACTGTTGCCTAAAGCATGATGCTCACATGTGCAGGTCCGTTCACGCTCCTTGTGTTGGAGGTCTGTCTGACTGTATATGAATTATACCCCAGGAGCAAGAATCAGAATGAGTGGAGCTAGAGGGATTGCTGTAAAGATGGGTTCCCAGGGCTGCCTTGCTGCACTCATCTCCTCTGTGGGGGTCCACACAGCCACAGTCTGGACGCTGGTGGTCCTGAGCCTGCCTGGCCTCTCCCTGGTTGGCCTGGAGAGGCCATCAGCATCTTCCTCTCTTGCTCCCTTTCCCACTTGCTGTTGTTCTCCACTGGGTTCTGACAAGCCAAGCCATTCTGCAGCATATCGCTCTTGAAGAGGTCTGTGCTCGGTCTATTTTTGTTTGTTTTTTGGTATAATTGCTAGAGAAAAATCTTATATCCCTTTTTTCAGGTTGCAGGAGGGAGAGAAACCACCTCCCCTCGGGCCCATGTGCTGCCTACACGTTGAAGATGCTGTTCTCTAGGGCTGCCTGGGAGGGTGGTAACTGCAATAATTTAGTGCCCGCATTGCACCAGAAACATTCCTTGGTTTTATCAGCAACTTCAGTGAAAACACGCAGAGTAGGCAGAACTCATATTGTCAAGGACAGAGGTAAGATTCCGATATGTGAAGTCCCCGGGATCACAGCACAGCCTATAGGGATCGGGATTTTGGCCTCAGTTGTCTGGATGGATCTACATGCCCTGACCTTTCGCTGCCCCGCAGAGCCCGAGTGCTGGGGCTCGCCCAGCCCTCCAGCTTCCTGCTCCGTTCTGTCCCGCTCTGGGTCCTGTTCATTGATTCCATCCCCTGGACTGATCTTCCTTCCTGTGTCTCATCTGTACCTTGGAACATAACTCAAAGAAAACACTAAAGTCCACCACTAGGATCTGTTTCATGCCTAAGCACTTGTACACAGACTAAAAGCTCCTGCAGGCAGGGTTGGTTTCGTAGATGTGGTTCTGGCATTTGGTGGGATCATCACATATATGTCAAGGGATGAGTGGAGGGAGCCTCCTGCCAGCATAGGTGAAAGACCTGTTGGATGCCCAAGGGCTAATCGCCTGTGTCACAAGCCGTACGAAGGAGAGACATTTGCTTCTCTGACTCCTTGGCTTGGCATTTCCCTAATGAGGAAAAGCGTAAACTCCAACAAAGAAAATATGGTGTTATGGCAAGGATGATTTATGTGGCTGAAAAAGAGAAGCATCAGCCTTCTCCATGCTGTGTTCTACTCTCAGGTTCCAACAAGTACAAGATGCTTTGGCAAGGACCCTGCGATCCACTGTCAGACCATCCAGAAATATTAGTCTGAGTGAGATCTCGGAACGGGAGAACCTATGTTCTTGGTGACTATTCATCTGCTTCCAAACTCCAAAAGACACTTCTTTTTTGAGTAATTATAGCTCAGTATTTACTATGTGATTCATCACCCTCTCTTAGTACTTATGACATGATAATATTCTCTTCTGAAATAATAAACGAGCATGCCAAGTTCTTGTTCAAGAGGGAGAAGCCATTTCGTTGATTGGAAGGAACACCTACTCTACTGATGTGGGTAGAGCAATAAAGTAATGGTCTTAGATGTAGAATAATTTTGTACGATTACCTTCCACTCACTAGAATTAACTTTGTTATCTTTAACCATACTAATTAAAACTAAAGTATTCCATAGGTGTAAAGGAGATTAAAAATGAAACCGGTGCTTACTCACCCTCCCTCCCTCCATCGGAAATGAGATGTTTTAAGTGTTGACCAGGTAGATGTGGGGGCAGTTCCACTACAGATGATACCAGAGGTGCAGGATGATGCCCTGTGATTGGTTTGAATTCTGTAGATTGATGTCTCCCGCTTTGCTTGTGGTTACCTGAGGATGCTATTTCTCTGGAGAAAAAATAAAATTCAATGTATAATGCCCTAGATTTCTCCACAAAGAGCTCTAGTGAAAAGTTTTATGAAGATGAAATTCAATACTTTTTCTATCATATGCCCATTCCATTACTTCAGCTGTCTAAAACTGTGGCACAGTGGTTCGTTTTATGTGTCTTTTTGACTAGCCAGCCCATCGTACATAGATGTTTGGTCAAACATCCGTCTAGAGTTTGCTATGAAGGTGTTTTTAAGAGATGCACATTTAAATCAGTAGACTTTGAGTAAAGCAGATCACCCCCCATAATGTGGGTGGGCTTCTTACAGTCAGTTGAAGGCCTTAAAACAGAGTGAGGTCCCCCGAGGAGGAGGGAATTCTGCCAGCAGATTGCCTTTGGAATCAAGATGCAACACCTGTTCTTCCCTGGGTCTCCAGCCTGCTGGCCTGCCCTGTGGAATTTGAACTCGCCAGCCCCTACAATCGCGTAATCCAATTCCATAAAATGAAACGGAAGGTAGATGATGACCAGGATGGATTGATTGATTAATGATCAGTAGATATAGATAGATGTAGGCACAGAGCTCTGTAAAGTTATGAAAAGTGCAGACATAGGTAACCTACATGCTGCTGATTCTGTTTTCTCGGGAGGACCTTGACTAATATGGTGGGGGGGGGAATCACTGGAAATCAGGAGAAATTAAGAACAATAAGCACCCATTTGGAAATAATGATCCAGCAAACAGAGGTGGTTTTTAATCAGAGAAAGAAAAAAAAAATATGACATTGAGGTTGCAGTGGGGAATCCATCTGTCAGAGCCTTTCTTCTGTTTCGTTGTCGCCTGAGACCTGCCTGGCCCTGGAAGAAGCCAGGTGCTCTGATTTCGGTAGTGATGTGAACGGTGATGAGAGGCTTGATGTCTGTCAGTGGCCTGTTCAGTCCGCACTGACTTCGGAATGAGAATCCATCACAGCTCCACTGGTTTCCCAGAACACATGTTGAACCATAACTGAATCTAACTCAGGACAAGTGGATGTCGCAGGCCTGGCAGTAGGAACCAGTGTGTCTCACAGTTTTTGTGAGAATCACCTGAACTAGCGTTACTTCTTAACAGGAGACAATGAAAAAGAATTAGAAGGAACAAAGACCAAAAGAGCCAAAGGAATGAATGATGAAGATGAGTCAAACCAGAGCAGCACAAAAGGACTACCACCAGCAGGCGATGAGAGCTTGGGTCATTTGTTGCTATTAGGACGCCCTAGCATCATGGCGGCTCACGCACAGCGCCTGGCACGTAGGAACCACTCAGGACACAGGAGTTGTCACTAGTGATATGTTCTGGTTCCTAATGTGTTTATTTAATTTCAGCGCCTAGTATATGAAAAACACTGCACAGTTAACCCAAAGGTAGGCTGTGTAGAGTAGGAGATGTCACGGGGAAAGGGCATGTCGCACCGGAGGAGATGTGGGCTTCCAACCCAGTGCTGTGCCGTCTGAGGGAGGTAGGCCTGTCACTTGTGAAAGATGGCTGTCCCCGACTACCCCCATCCAGTTCATCTGACGACTCCATGTTTATCCAGTTGAAGAGGCTGCTGCCACCCAGGTAGATAGGACTAAGCTGGGATCTCTAAATAATATTCATCCTTCCAATATTTATTGAGCACGTATTATGGACAAGACATTGGATCTTGTTTTTTTTTTTTTTAAGATTTTATTTATTTATTTGACACAGAGGGAGAAAGCAAGCACAAGCAGGGGGAGCAGTAGGGAGAGGGAGAAGCAGGCTCCCCGCTGATCAAGGAGCCCGATGTAGGTCTCGATCCCAGGACCCTGGGATCATGACCTGAGCTGAAGGCAGACACTTAACCGGCTGAGCCACTCAGGCGTCCTTGGATCATGTTTTTCAAAAGAATAATTGATGTATTCATTTTTGTGGCAAAATATCATTGGACTGAATGGCTTCATTGAAAACCTATACTATTATCCTGTGATTTAACTTTATAATAGAAAGCACAGGCCTGCTTTAGGTACCAAGAGTATATTTCTCAATGGTATATGAAACGTATACCCACACACATTCTAAAATAAACTCCATTTATCCCTTATCCACGATGCCGTGTCCCTTATAATAACTTCTCTTAAGATTTGATCTGTGGGTAGTTTCTTTTATTTCTTCCTGATCAGTCCTTATGTGATTTTAATTACTTAACTTCCAAGTATGACTGAGGGGATAAGCCTGGGAAGAACTTTGTGACTAGAACCCAAGGAATCATGAACACTTGAGTCTTCAATCATGAACACCTACCCATTCTTCCTTTTAAATCCATTCTTGTGTCCCTTTAATTTTTAAATCCAACATTGGAAAACATTTTGAGTCATTTGGCTTTTGATGAAATGATATTTTTATCTTTTTTTTATTTTAAAAAATTTTTTTTTATTTTTAAAAATTTTTTTAAAGATTATATTTATTTATTTGACAGAGAGAGATAGAGCGAGAGAGGGAACACAAGCAGGGGGAGTGGGAGAGGGAGAAGTAGACTCCCTGCTGAGCAGGGAGCCCGACGCGGGGCTCAATCCCAGGACCCAGGAATCATGACCTGAGCTGAAGGCAGACGCTTAACGACTGAGCCACCAAGGCGCCCCTAAACGATATTTTTTTTTAATTTGCTACATGTTAAGAAGTGGGTAAAAATGGGAGGAAATTTTGAGGCTTTTTTTTTAAATTTTGCTGGTTATTTTGGACTTTTCACTTTTATGTATTCTGGCCATTTTCCGAAAGTAGAGCATTACAAAGCAAAACTCAGTAAAAAGTGAGTCTCTTCAGTGGTTTTCCTACTGGATGATCCCCTCATAGGAGGTGATGCTTGAGTGGGCATGAGACATTCAAGAGGAAAATGGAGGAGGGTTTATGTTTAGTATTAATTACACAACTGAGAAATAGCCCTCTCCATCCAAGAGCTGCCTTAAAAACTTTGTATTGTTCACTGTGCGTGTGGTGGAGGCATCGTGACAGCATATGAATCAAACTAATTGTAACTCTTACTTGGTTATGAAAAAAAATGACATGTGCGTTCTTCTAAATTAAGTCTTTCTCACACAAATTACTGGTTGCCACCGTAAATCAAGCAACATGTGTTCTGAATTCTGACTGCTAGAGAATGAGCTATTGAGTGGGGAAATGAGATACTTTTGTTTGCAGCTAAACTCAAGTTGACTTTTTTTTTAATCTAAAAATAAGTGTTCTGGAACGACTGCTTCCCTAGCTTCTGTAGCGAGAAGGAGACAGATTAGGCCTGCCCCTCCACTTTGGGGGGCGGGGAAGTGAGGCCCAGAAAGTTTAGGAGCCCCGTGCAAAGCAGTCGCCAGCTCAGACGTGAATTTCCGTTGTCTGGTTGGCGTGTGGTGACCATACTGCCCCAGCATCGTCCTGAATCATGCGGCGACATGGTCACCTCTGTGGCAACCAGCCACTTAAATCCAGGATGTGGCCACATCCCCCCGTAAACCAGTACCATCGAGACTCGAGCAGGTGGGGGAGCTGGGATTTGCTTCCAGATGCCTGGACGCCCAAGCCTGGGTGCTGAGCCACTGTGCCCTCCTTTTCAGCGGAAAACCCAAAGAGAACTTGGAAACGGGCATTTTCCGAGAAGATCTACTTGAAGGCTTTTATTGGAAAGTCCAGCGGGTTGAGTAACAGATGAGAGACAGATCACCGAAATCATAAAACAGTGCCCTGTGGTGGAACGGTGTTCCCTTCGTTGTTCTTACTTCGGTTGTCAGTGACAATTCTGACGTGTCTCGCATGCCTTTAAGTGTGATTTCCGAGAGCAGATTCTCTAAACCAGGACCCTCAAACTGCAGCCCAAGGGCCAAATCTCATCCATCCACCATCTGCTTTGGTACAGTCTCCTGAGCCTGGAACGCTTTTTACATTGTTACATGATTTTTTTTTTTAATCAAAAGAAAAATAATATTTCATGACACGTGAAAACTCTGTGAAATTACAGTTTCGGTTCCCACTAAGGAAGTCTTGGCACCCAGGCACCCTCGTTCGTTTGCACATTGTCTACAGCTGCTTTCCCACCACGGTGGTGGCCTTGAGTGGTTTTGGTGGAGCACACCCCTGAGCTATGTATGAATCGCCTGGCCCTTTGCAGAAAGAATTCGCCTGCCCCTGCCCCGCACTCTGTGGACAGAGGCTCTGGGTCATGTGCTGGTTCCAACCAAGGGTGCAACTCCCAGGCCTCACTGTGAAGCCCAGGATGCCCGGATCCCAGGCCTCCACAGAGGGGATGGCTCCTGGCCAAGCCGAGAGCCTCGGATGCTGCCCAGGGGCCACTCCTGCTGCATAGCTTAGGCGCACCTGGGTGACAGGGACCCATAGAGGGCAGCAGTGGGGGGGGGGGGCAGGGCAGTTATAGAAGAGACGGGAATATTTAAGGAGCTGTGAGAACATTTAAATAGGCAGCAAGATGAAGAGGCAGCGTGGAGAAGTCTGAGCGAGACTGAGCCAGAGAAGGTCTGTCTGCTCATGGGCCCAGGGCAGCCACGTGGGGGCCTGGGTATTACCTACTCCTTCTTCTCTGTTCTGCTGATGAAGGACATCTTCACCTAGGAGCCGAACTGTGCCCCCCACATTCATATGGTGAAGCTATAACCCCCAGTACTTAGATCAAGTGAAATTGAGGTAAAGTGGCGCTCATCCGGTCTGACTGGTGTCCTGCTCATCCGGTCTGACTGGTGTCCTGCTCATCCGGTCTGACTGGTGTCCTGCTCATCTGGTGAGATTCACTCTCTCATGCAGAGGGGACACCAGGTGAAGGCACAGCTTCTGCAAGCCAAGGAGAGGCCTCAGGAGATCCCAGTCCTGAGGCACCTTGACCTTGGACTTGTGGCCTCTGGAAATGTGAGCAGATGTGTTTCTGTGGCTTCAGCCCCCAGGCTGTGGTGCTTTGTTCTGGCAGTCCTTGCACACTAAGGCCATGTCATACGGCCATGCTTCGGGGGGCCCCCTCTGCGGCTCTGCTTCTCCATCCCTCCTGCAACCCCCGAGGATCCGAGCCCGCCCACACAACTCAGGGTGGCAAGTCTCTTTTCTCATTCCGCACAAAATGCCTGGCTCTGCCTCTGTGTGTGTAACACGGGGTGATTCTCCCAGGCTTGTGAGCTCCAGTGCTTCCCAGAGGACCAGAAGTATGTGATTTTATTGGCCGATTTACTCTGTTGCCTTTTTATGCAAAACGAAACTTTAAACATATACAAGGTAACTGACAGGCTACAAAGTAGGATGCCGGGCACTCCGGGGGCGTTCTCAGGCTCAGCGCTGGCCCCTGGGGCTGGCTCCTTCCTGGCTGTGGGACTGCCCTGTGCGCTGACAGACGTGTGGCGGCGTTCCTGCCGTCCACCCACCGCTAGCCAGTGGCATCCTCCAGTATGACAGCCGACAGTGTCTCCGGGCACCGCCATATACCCCTGAGTCAGGGCACAGAATTGTCCCTGCTTAGCGCCACTGCTGTGGAATGAGGCCCCCAGCAAAGGCCATAGGCGATGAGCAGGAGGTGGGGAATTGGGAGAAGCTGCGACTGGATAGTCCGCAGTAGCCAGAGAGACTCACAGGTGAATCCACGGAGGGCAGACACCAGGCCAGTGGCCGTATCCTGAAGGACGCTCCATTGTTCCCTGAACACTTGTTCTGGGCTCCCTGCCCACCTCGATAACTTAGCATCCTCTAGGACTTGAGCACTCTCTGTTCTTTACACCTCATCTGTCCTTGCAGGATGAAATAGGAGGAAGGACCGCTCCCGGGGTTCTGTCCCCCACTTAGGGACAGACCCTAAGATTAGTGTCCACCCCTCCATGCATCTGTTTCCAGCTGCCCCCGACTATGGTATGGGATTGACCCCACTACTCTTCCGTCTTCCCCGAGGCATCCGTTATGGAGGTGGTGGGCATTTTCCCTAATTTATCTGGGATCTAGAAAGAACACCCCTTAAAGTACATGGCATGTCATACCATTTCCTCTGTGCCGTGATCTCCATGTGAACTAATAAGTTTGCCTTTCCTCAGGTTTGTGGGCACGAGTGAGAATTCTCTGGGCTCTGTCTCCTCCATGAGACTGCGTGGAGGGGTGGGCAGAGTAAGACCCAAGCCTAGCCCACCTCATGCTCAGCTCTGGAATCTTCTCTGTCTCTTCCTGGCCATTGGTTTTGGAGTTTATGATACTGAGTCATGCCCTTTTTTGTGCCATTGCAGTAATTGATGAAATTTCTTGGTTCCTTTTTATAAATTTGGCCTATTTTATTAGGTGTCGTGGGAGGGAAGTTCTGCCCCATGCTGGTTTTAACGTGACACCTAAGTTTGGCCCCCTATCTTATTCATCTACTTAGAGTCATCAACAAATGCGATCATAATTACTGATCATTTGATGAGTGTAATAGACATCTAGAATTTCAAAGGATATGTAAATAAAATTCATTATCTCTGCCCGTTCTGCCCCCCCCCACCCCCGCAGAGTCATTGAGACTATAGTGGGGCAAACCAGGGTAAGTGAAGGAGCTAGAGAATAATTAATGACAGTGGGCATCACCGGCTATGAAACCAGTCCTAATTCAGAGAAAAAGCACAATGCACGTGGGTTTGTACCAGCCAAAGGTGACTTTGCCATCACCAAGGCTAACATGTATGGGCCTCCTCCCTGCCAGGCACTGTTCTAAGCCCTCTGTAAACATCTGTTCCTCTGATCCCATAGCAACCCCATTCGGGAGAGGCTTCTCTGTCCCCTTTAAGATGAGGGGCAAGGGTAGATCTTTGAGGAGAAGTAAGAACAAAGCTGCACAGGGAGTGTAACGGGAGAGATTATGCAGGGAGAAATGAGCAGACCCATCTCTCTGGAATTTTATGAAAGAGATGGTGGCAAGTCCTGTCGGGGGACTGGATGGGACCATGAACATCCCGGACAAGTTTTAGACCTGCAGGAGGGGTAGCCGAGCTCACTAGGCCATCTCATGTTATACGAGATATATACAATGTACACGATATATATATACAATATATAAACAACATACACGAATATTGTTTTTGCCGTTGTGTGGATGCCATCAGCAACGTATAACCAGGAGGTGCGCGGTCTTACGGACAAAACCGTTCAGCTGCAGTGGAACATTTGTAAATGCAAGTAGCTATTGTTATGATCTTCTGGAAATTGTGATATGGAAAGTTAGTACATAATTCTATTTCACTTTTTAAATGCAGGGTCCTTTAAAATCCGATTTTTTTTATAGTTTTGCAATATTAGGAAAAGCATGACTGAGGATCAGACATCTTATTTTGTGTGAGTTTCTCGATTGTGCATCCAAGTTGAGTAAGAATCTTAAGGTCCATCAACTGAGTTGAAAATCTGGCTGCTGCTTTTAAAGATATCCTGCTCAATCATAATTGCATATATTATATGCAAAGAACATCTTGCTTTGGGTAGTGTGGTGTTGTATGTTTCTATCAGCTACCAGAAAAGCATTTTAGTAAAATCACTGAACAGAGAACAGAACATTCCCAGATATTTCAGTGGACCACTTCAGACTGAATCATGACACATATCTGAATGCCATTCCATTAATTTTCTCCTTTCCTTTCAAAATTGTTTATTAAAAGAAATCTCAATCCTACCCAATTTTTGTTTATTTTTATTTTCGTTTATTTTTATTTTCGCTACAAGGAGTCAACATTAGCTTTGAAACCTCCGCCCCCCACGTTGTCTGAGCTAATTTATACAGACTGATGTCTGAAAGGATCTTAAAATACGTTGAAAGTGACTCATTGCATTTGTGGACAGCTGCTCAATTTCCATTGTGTGTCTTATTGTTTTGAAGGCATTTCTAAGAATTATTTGCGAAGTGTTGATTTAGGGTAGAAGCCAAAACGGGGACATAGTGATGGCAATGAAGTAGCATTGGCCCCCTATCTTATTGGCCCCCATATCCTCATCGAGAGCCAGTCCTCCTGGGTCTCCCCCTAAGGAGTGGAAGTCCAGCCCGGAGCCAGTGTTTGAACAAGAGAGAGAAGTGGTGTGTAGAGCTGGACACGCAGTGAATTCACAGAGAGTCAAGTTGAAATCCAAGATCTCCCCTATTGTTACTTGAGCCTGGGCTCTGGGGTTGCTCGTGGAGACGGCCTGAGCATGTAGAGCCTATAGAAATTATTTAACCTTTGGATCCATGAATGCTGGAAGGCCCTGCCACCCAGTCTGTGTCCAATGAAAACCACTGCCATTCCCCACCATCCCTTGAATCTGGACAGGCTTCTTTCTCACTTTTTCTAAAAGAACATGGGAAGTCATGCTCTGGGATGTTTGGAGCAGAGGCCTTATGAAGCCCTGAAGGTCCCCTCTCATTTCTGGGGCTACTGCCCTGAGATCACCATTAGGGAGCCATTCCAGCCTCACGAAGGATGAGAGACCTTGTGGAGGAGACCCAAGGCCCAGCCGCCTACCAGCAGCTGCGGCCGTGTAGCTGGGGGCATGGTGGGCCTTCCAGCCAGCCAGCCCTCCTGGCGCGCGCAGTCCCGTGGCTGGCCCACAGCGAAACCACAGAGGAACCGCCCTGCCAATCCACAGGATCGTGACCAAAAAAATGCATCACTGTTCTAAACCACTAGCTTTGGGGTGATTCATTTGGCAGCGGTAGATAACTGAAGTATATTCCTGAGCCGATCCAGGCTTGAGCTCAGGTCTGCACAGGCCCAGGGGAGGGGAGCGTGCGATTTTCCTTAGAAATCACTGCACAGGATGTGGTATTTTATCAGATAGCAGCTTTGTCACCCGTCCCTTCAGTGCTTTTACAAATCTGTTTACCGCCTGACAAATATGCTTATTGGCATGACCAAGCTGAGAATTCCCAAGCCTGTATAGGTTGATGTTGTGATTCAAATTAATCAGTAAATATGTTTTAATGTAATATCACCTCTCTTCTCATTAGCCGTGACTTTCGTTCCCACACTGATCTCAGTTTTTGATTCCTGGCAGGAAACCCGCCCTCTTTGTCACGTTGGCAAGGCTGAAATTCCTAAGTTATCCATCCTCTCCTCTGCGGCTCCGGGCCCCGTTCTGGGCTGTGCACCTTGCGTCACGCCGAGCGCAGGAGTCGGCAGCAGGAGGAGCCTGGGCCCAAGTCATTTACATGTGCACTTGCCTTCTACCTGCAGGATAATAAACAGCAGTGCCACTTCCTTTGCTTTAGAAAGATCAGATTTTAGCACACCTTCGGAAAAATATATGAAAGAACAGAACCACCCTTGGTTCTCCACAGCTGCCCTGGGAATCCGTGCATGCACGCCAACCCCTGGGCACTGTGACCCAATCAAAAGATGTCTCTGAATCTGTATCTAGAGGTGTATAGACATCTGTAGGTGTAGACATATGTACACGTGTATTACACACATGTGTAATATACATACACATATTTATTATACCCATTCTCCCATCATTTCTTTTAGTGCAGAAAAGCACAGGTTTTTAAAAATTACCAAAACAAAAAAAAATTCAAAATATATCTCTTTTCAGCTGCCACACTCAAGGATGTCTTTCCACTTCTTTCTGACACTCTCCAGAGTGGAAGAAATCTAAAAGTGGAAATGACAGTAGAAATCTATTCAAACACCTGTCAGGCTACAAGGAGGACTCTGAGAGCCGGGAAGTTACAGTTTTCCCATTGTCCACTTAGTGACAGAGTTGAGGTCAGGATATGCTTCAGATTTCCATTATTGAAACACCAGACAATGGAACGAGCTACTCAGAAGAAATCTGATTTAAAGTGTAATGAGGTGTTTGCTAGTTGCACATTCACACATCCCTTCCTGTATCTGACAAATGTTTATTGAGTGTCTCCTATGTGTTAGCTTGGTGCTCCATATGGGAATATGATATCAAAGAAAGCCCACTTCCGGCGCACCAACACCTACAGCCTTGGGCAGGAGAGTGAACAGATGATTCCAGAAGAGTTCAAGAGTGAACGTTGGGTGCCAGAATGATGCACAACAGCTGTCCAAGTTGGACACTCCTCAGCAGCAGTGGCTGGGAACAGGATGGGGGGCAAGGAAAAGGGGCAAGTTTTGTACATAGTGGGAAGGACAGGAATCTCAGCTTCACGGACATGGGATGGTAAGAGGGAAAGAGTAACCAAGGATGAGAGCAGGTTTCTGCGTGGTTAACCTTTAACTGGACTAAGCTTACAAGAGGAGGGAAGGTGATGGTTTCTGTTGTGGAAATGCTGCATTTGCAACCCCTGCCTGTGACAGAAACCACTGTTTTGTCTCTCAGTATCCTTTGTCTCCTTCTAGAGTAAGGAGACATGCCACCCTAATTAAAAACATGTCCCAGCATCCCTGAGAGAGACAGACAGCCTTACGATGACCTCTGGCCAATGGCACATGAGCAAAAGTCATGGTGTTCTTCCAAGGGACACCCTAGAGAGGTGAGCTCTCCCATTCTGGAAGGATGGGGGCAAGAAAAAGTTTGAAGTGATGGATCCAGAGTCCAGGGTGGGAAGGGACGGAAGGAAGGGAAGGCGTGGGGCAAGAGGGCAGAAGTAGCCAGGTTAGAGGTCCAAAGGGGAAGTCTCACAGTTCAGAGCCAAGGGTTTCAGCCGGGGGAAATTCCCAGCCTCCTCGCCCACTCCTCCGGAGAGAGCATTTGGCAGTGGCCCGAGGCAGTGCGGGTTATCTGAGACAGAGATGGGGCCCCTACTGGCATTTCACCAGTCAGGAGCTACTAAAATCTAGTCTCCGTCTATGGGGTAGATGCTGCTAAGCATCCCATCATGCACAGGACAGCAAAGAACTGTCCAGACCCAAATGCCAATAAGGTAAATGGGTGCAATGAAACTGTAGGATGTACCTGTTCAAATTCCTTCACCTCAACACACACACACACACACACACACACACACACACACACACACCATGTGTGCCCTCTACAAGCTGATCAGAGCTTGTCTGCCTGCCCAGGCTCAGCCCACAGGCTGCCAGTTTGCTTCCTATGAACTTAAAATTTGTATGTGTCCTTAACATATATGCTCAGAATAAATGAGTCAGAAAACACACTAAGTCAAGGTTTCCTGCTATGATTTAAACTTGAGTTATCATCACATGTAACATGCAGTACAGTGTATTGCAACATGTTTTTTCTTAAATTATGGAACCTCCAAGCCATGACTTCCTTTTTGTCAGGTAGCAGTAAATGTGAGGTCTTGAATAAGAATCACTGTTTTTTAGCTAATATTCGATGTGATTGTCTCCAAACAGAACTATGCGTGAGACCTAAGTGGGAGAATCCCTGAACGAAAATCTGCAGTGTTTCTAAGAATGCATTCTCTAAAGACAAAGATAGAGCTTAAATAGGACTGTGTGCCAACAATATGATTACACAGACCGGGTATGTTCCAAGCCACCATCCAGAAACTGCAGCCGGAAGGCTACCTATATTCTTGAGTTTGAACCCCAGGCATTTCATTTGAGTTCCTTTAAATAAAATTCTAGGATGTGACGGCCCTTCAGCTTTTTGCTGTGGGGATTTTGCTGGACCATTTGCTGCTTGCATCTTTAACCAAATCTGAGAAAACTTAGGACATTGCTTGATGCACGGAATGAGAATTAGTGCAGTTCTGTTATCTGTCTTCCCTCATTGTTCTTCTTTTCTGGAGAAGGGGATGTGGTGCAGAAATCGTGGGCACTTCTCTTGGTACCAACCACATCCTTGCCCAAGATGATGGCCCATGTTTGAGGGCAGGCACATTATTTAAAGGGTGTTATCTGCCAGGTTGTGTCTTTGGAGGCTTTTCTCTGGAGCCTGGCATCAGGGCACTATTTTTCAAGACAAATAAGCAGCAATGGGAATGTCGACTTGAGCGCTAGGGAGTCCTTGGATCCCCTCCATGCCATCTACTCATCTCTGTATGCACAACAGATAAAAGGAAATGCCTGGTTCAGGATCCAGTCATGGGTTCACAAGAGAAATGTCAAGCAGTTGCTTCCAGAATATTCAGCTCCCTCCCTTTTCAAAGACATCCTTTGATATCAGCTGTGATTTGTTCTATGCCCCAGCGTTGTCTGGGGGGTGCTTCTGGTGGGGGGGGGGCAAGCCGGGGGGGGGGGAAGAGGCTGAGGGCTGTTGATGGTGTAGGAGACGGATGGGGCTCACCCCAAGAGCGATTTTGCTTTGGGGTTCAAGTCTCCACATTCAGCCTCAGGAAAAAGGTCCATTCACCCCACCAAAGATAAAGAGGAATTAGCCACAACTCAAGACACTGCCATGGGGAGCAGCCCCCTCCCTGTCACTAACCGAAAGCTGTTGTTTATTCATCGGCCCGTTTACGGGTTGTCCTTTCTCTCTAGGTACAGTTTAGCAGACCGGTTAAGGAGAGCTCTAACCATGGACTACACCTCTGTGGGTTCAAGTCCTGATTCCACCATCTGTTTGGCCTTCAGTTGCCTCTTTGTAGAAACGGGCAAAATAAGAATCACTCACTGATTAGGTTTTGGGGAGCATTAAGTGAGATGATGCTTACAAAGCACTCAGAATGGGAATTGGCACATGGAAGGTAGCCAATAAATATTTGTTGAGTGGGGAAAAGAATCGGGAATTAAGAGCACAGCATCCATATTCAAGTTGAGCAGTTCTGTAATTTCCTCGGAAGACAAGGAGGAAGTTCATGTCCATGGTGTTCCACACGTTGTTCTTTGATCAACAATTCTGAGTGCCCCAAATGTGACTTGAGAGACCTTTTTTGAGGCAAATCTTGGTCGCAACCTTGAAGGCACTGGTCTTCCCTCCAAAGCTCCATGCCTCCTGGCAGCCACCCTCATCCCGCACACCCCCTTACAGGCTTGTCCAGTTTCATAAATCCGAGAATCCGGGCTCAGGCAGAGCAGGCCACTCCATACTAGGATCCCATCTGCCGAGGGATTAAGCAGAGCGAACCTGCAAGCTCACCTCCATCAGGTAAGGAGCTCACTCGGTGCCAGCAGACAGACTGGGGTACTTTTCCTTGTCCCAGCCGATGCTGTGAATGTCCCTGTGAAACCCTGCTCTGCCAGCGTCCCTGAGTATGGGGACACGCGGTTGGTTGAGGAAAGCCCATAGCTTTTGTATTCAGCCAGAAGGACACCCCCGATAGGAGACCAGAGACCACAACGCTCTGTGTGCAGGATGACACCTGCCGCCACGAAGAATGGGTAGATTCTGATGACTTCAGCATTTAGTTAGAAAAACATCTTTTAGACGTGTCATTCCTGTTTTTTATCAGATTAGCACTGAAATGTTCCATGCTTTGAAAATCCTGTGCACACAAGGACTGAACGTGTGGGGCGGCGGACATGGCCCTGACGTGTTACATCTATCTAAAGAGTTAGACTAAGTTGTGGCAGAAATCGCCCCCAAGTCAGAGTGGCTGGCAGCAATAATGCCTGCTCACTGGTGTTTGTCCAGTATCAGTGGGCTGCCATTTTGTGCCAGGCATGGGACCCGGGCTTACAGCAGCCAATACTGAGGATACTGCCGGTCCCCAAAGCAGGGGGAAACAAGAACATGGTGAGCCCCATACTGGCTCTTAAAGTTGTGCGTAGAAGGAGCGCACATCATGCTGCTCGCATTTCACTGGTCAGACTGAGGCCCATGGCCAAGCCTACAGTGAGGAGGGCAAGGAAAGAAAGGGTCAACACCTGTTTCAAAAAAAATAATTCAGTGTACTGCGAGTGTTTCGTGCATAGAAGTGCCTTGGGTATCTAGTCATCTCTAGCGTGTGGGTTCATTGAGGGATTGCATCTGAACATTAAATTATTCCATTTTACTCCTTGCAATCTTTCCTCAAGTCGATTCCAACAAAACTTTTTATTTCTTGTTATCTCCTCTGTCAATAGTATTATTGGCATCTCCACCTTTCCTTATTCTCAGGAGAAATCTTCCGGCCACCTGTGCATCATGGGGTTTTTTTTGCCCCCGCACCCCCAAAAAGAAAAAAAAATCCAGAAGTGTGGTCAGTCTTTACACATTTTCTCCACATTCTTTTCTTCAACCAGCTTCACCTGTTTCAGGCTGCATGGTGTTCCTTGCCTGTGGGCAGATGATCTCTGAAAGGCCAATCAGACCAGAATTAACACCACTCTGGAGCACTTTACTATTTTACTTTATATTGTGTGAGTGTGGAGGTCTGTTTGCATGATGAGATCTCCTTTGGGTGATTCAGCAGCACTGGTGTTGAGTTGTATTGTGCTCAGACCGTGTGGGTGCACCAGCCTGAGAGGGGCCTATGATCCTCATGGACCCCTCCTGCCATCTTGCTCTGGGCACTGTGTGCAGTGGCCTGCCCTGCTGACTGGTCAAGGGAACAAAGCTGTGCCTCTTATCGTAGGACCTCCATATTCTCCACCCGAGGATTGACTATTTCTACCTTATCAGTGATTTTTTTTTTTCTCACCAGAAGCTCTATTTTTGAGAATTGAATTGACAGTGGATGGTAAACAGTTCAAGTCTAGAAGTATCAATTTACCGTCCCCCATGACTATAAACACAGTTTATACTTTGACTTGATTGGCCCTTTTGTGCTCCAGCTTCTCTGAACTAGAGAGTCATCACATGAGAGTGATAATTTCATTCTTGTACCATCTATTAATGGTGTGTGCTCTAAAAGCATCTCCGTCATCTCATTGAGCTCAAAAATCAGACCAAGTGGAAAGACTGGTCAGTGAAGTTGGGAGACACAAGTTCCATTTGGTCTTGACTCCCTGGTGAACACCAACCCCCTCACTGTACCCCTCTGAATGACACCTATATCTAGCTTACCCCCTTTTTTGGTGAAAAATGTTTACATTCAAATGAGATTGTCTGTGACCAGGGTTGTAAAATGAGGCAACAATATAAGCATGTAACGAAAGGACTCAGTGTTTTGTAAAATGAAATGGTGATTCGTTGAGTGCGTATTGGCTTTAATTTGCACAAAGCATTCCAGTTTTCCTAGACTGTGAAGTAAACAGGCGGGCTTTCCCTCTGTACGCCAACACAGGCCGTTAATATGGCACACCGGAACTTCTGGCCCTTCTTCATCCCCCCCCCCCCATTGAAGTCACTCTTCAAGAACCAGCACACGCTCAGTCTCCTCTTGTCTCCGTTGTCAAGATTCCAAGTGGTCACTCCTTTTTCATTGTCCTTCTGACAGTATTTGCCACCACATTGAGGTTTGAGCACTGGGGCTCTTTCCTCTATGTATCACCAATTGCTCAACTCCAAACCACTGAGAAGTAAATTCTGGAAAGGGCCTCCTGTGGTTCCATCAAATGCTATGAATTCACATGGACATGGAGACCTTCAGCTCCCCTAGCTCAATAGACAAATTTTTTAGACAACCAAACTGGGACTCAAAGCCTGGAGTGATTTGGTTGAGGTGTTCTAGGTAGTGGCTGAAAAAGGTCAGGAATCCACGTCATTCCATGGTGGTGTGGTTTCTGCTACAAAGTGCTGCTACTCTCTTTCATACGTCCGTTTCATGACTGCATTTTTTGTAAAAATCATAGAAAGATGAAACAAGACCTTTAAAATATTAAGAGTATTCAGTGTGTTCTGGTTAATTGATGTGAAACAGGATTTTTAAGGAGGAACCTAAACGAAACAAGCTAAATTTAACGACAGGAAACAGCAACAGTAGCAATTGTTACTAGAACTTAATTTGGGGGATATGCTGTTGATGGAGGTTGGTGCCAATGGAGGATGCTTATTTTCTGAGACCAACAGACATGAAGCTGGCTGCAAGAGAAGATATGATCTGGGGAAGGTGTTGACATATCTTTACGTCCCTGGCAGGTGTTTTCCAAGTACAGTGTTCTCAGTATTTGTTCCTGAATAGACACATTGTCCTTTCATATGGCAGGACAGTATTGAATCACATCATCTGTCTAACCCTGTGGCTGCTTAGGAATCTGGTGTCTTCCATTCTGATAGCTACTTTCTGTTGGGAGGAGAAACATTTATAACAATATCCCTTCTGTTCATTGCATTGGTTTGGCATCCTGATGTAATTGAATTGCCATTTAAAATAAGAACAAAATAGAAATAAGAATTTTGAAAGAGAAAAAAATTTTCCATCTTGCAAAAGGAGCATGTCACTGTCTTCCTCTCCTTTGAAAAATTCAGCAGATTTTAATTTTTATTACATGTATGGCTTATTGAAGGCACAAGGCATCACATGCATTATCATATCCTAGCTCAAATTTTAAGTACAAGTCTTCTTTGCTTAAATTGGATTTTCCTATCAACCAAAATAATCTCCAGGCTAGCATAACAGTAGAAAGTTATAATGTCTGCTTTTTCATTATATTAGAAACACTTTGGAGCTCAAAATGTCCTACACTTTGATCAATAGTGCATTGAAATTTACTAACTCTGTAGCTCTTCTCTGAGGCACAATTTAAAAGAACAAATTCTAGGGAAAAAAATACTAATGAATAATAATTGGAGGTTTAATAAAAGGATGTGTTGAGATAGACCCCTCAAGTCAAGGCCAAGTTGTTTATCAGATAACCTTTGAATAAGCTAGAATTAGTCAGATTTTCTGTCATTAGACAGTCTTTTCTAGGAAGAGAAAGAAGTAGTAATGGTATGCATCAGTCAGTCTAATGACACTTGATTTTCCAGAAATCCCCTTAAGGAATTTTTCCAGTGCTTGGAGGGAGCCTGTAGCCAGGTTCTATCTGGTATATTAAGCACTTACACTTGTGGGTCGCTTTCCGATAATTTGGCAGGGCACACAGCTGCATTAGCAAAAACCTGAAATATGAATGGAAATATTAACCTTGTCAGATTATGAATTGAGTTGAAATTTATCATGTGTGCTATAATATTGGGCTTTTTTTTCTGCAGAGTATAGCATTTTTAAGGGGGGAAAAAAAGATAAATTTAAAAGTATATTGATTTACAGATTTCAGTACAGGCTTTTAGTTGAGGCTCACCCTCTTGCCCAATGCTGTCATCACCAAGAGGACATGTGCAGACCCCAAAGCAAGGACCCCATTCATGAGCTCTAATCAGACGTTCTGCCTTCCACTGGCAGTGCTAGAGCAGCATGGTAGTAAGGTAGCCTCATGTTCTTTCATTTGTCTGGTTGGCTGTTACTAAAATCTCAATTCCAGTCTAAATTCACACGGATTCTTGAACACTAAAAAAAGAAAAAAGAAAATTTTGGCTTATACAACATACGTGTGTGTGTGTGTGTGTGTACACACACACACACACACACACACACATCTTGTATTTTTGAAACTACCTATAAAAAGCCAGTCATCCACAGATGTTGGCGGGGATGCGGAGAAAGGGGAACCCTCCTACACTGTTGGTGGGAATGCAAGCTGGTGCAACCACTCTGGAAAACAGTATGGAGGTTCCTCAAACAGTTGAAGTTAGAGCTACCGTTCGATCCAGCAATTGCACTACTGGGTATTTACCACAAAGATACAAATGTAGGGACCCGAAGGGGTACGTGCACCTCAATGTTTATAGCAGCAATGTCCACAATAGCCAAACTGTGGAAAGAGCCAAGATGTCCATCGACAGATGAATGGATAAAGGAGATGTGGTATATATACACAATGGAATATTATGTAGCCATCAAAAGGAATGAGATCTTGCCATTTGCAACGACGTGGATGGAACTGGAGGGTGTTATGCTGAGTGAAATAAGTCAATCAGAGAAAGACATGTATCACATGACCTCACTGATATGAGGAATTCTTAATCTCAGGAAACAAACTGAGTGTTACTGGAATGGTCGGGGGTG
Organism: Callorhinus ursinus; assembly: GCF_003265705.2. Lineage (NCBI taxonomy): Eukaryota > Metazoa > Chordata > Mammalia > Carnivora > Otariidae > Callorhinus > Callorhinus ursinus. The sequence goes on along the minus strand of NW_027397065.1, from coordinate 87,464,701 downwards.
GGAGGGATGGGGTGGTTGGGTGATAGACATTGGGGAGGGTATGTGCTACGGTGAGCACTGTGAATTGTGCAAGACTGTTGAATCACAGATCTGTACTTCTGAAACAAATAACGCAACATATTTTAAGAAAAAAGAAAAAGAAGAAGATAACAGGAGAGGAAGAAAAGGGGAGTATGTCAGAGGGGGAGACGAACCATGAGAGATGATGGACTCTGAAAAACAAACTGAGGGTTCTAGAGGGGAGGGGGGTAGGGGGATGGGTTAGCCTGGTGATGGGTATTGAGGAGGGCACGTTCTGCATGGAGCACTGGGTGTTATGAACAAACAATGAATCATGGAACACTGCATCAAAAACTAATGATGTAATATATGGGGATTAACATAACAATAAAAAAAATTATTAAAAAAAAAAAAGCCAGTCATCCATCTACATTTGAGTCTAAAATAAAGATCATAATTTACATTTGGTCATTAAATGAACCTATGGGCCTGAAAGAGAATTACTATATTGGATTCTTTTTTTGTTCATGGACTCTGTCCTTCAAGAAAGGCTAACTTTGGGATTTAGCCTATTCTTATTAGAGAATATATGAGGAGGAGAGAAGGGAAAGATCTCAGTTAGATTTACCCCCAAGCAGACCCTAAGACAAGGATCTGGGTGGAGTAATTTAGTTGGAAGGTGGTTACAAATAGCAGAGTGAGGGAGTTGATCAGGGAGGGAGGTAAGTAAGCTATTGGAAGGAACCACTGGTGGCATCCAGGGCTCAGTCTTGCTGGAGACCCTCAGTGGGAAGTGGCGTGCATGCTCAGATCTTCCTGCTGAGGGATGTGGGTGCAGGAGCTGGGGTACTTATCCATCAGTTACTCCCTCATTGGTTGAGACCCATGAAACTGTAAGGAATAAGCTGCAGGGAGCTTCCGAGAAAGGCAAAGGGAACATGAACAGGACAGCACCAGCCACAAGAAGCCTGACTAGAAGTGAGTGTAAACAGTGGGAAAGGCTACTGATTGTTTTAAATCCTACAGAAGACTGCACAGAATCCACGCACACACACAGGTAATCATCGTAAGATAATAGAGCAGAACGCTATAAATTGAGGATTATGGCCTGGTGAATTTTATTTTTTCATGGCCCTTGACTCATCCATCACCACCAGAAAGAATACAAACTTGGTTTTAATCAAATTAAGCCAATAACCAGACCTCTCTGTAGACACACAGATTCCACTGGGATTTCTAAAAAGATAGCCTAGGTCCAGATTTATAATCTGTTACGTTGTACGTGCTAACATTCCTTATTACTGTTTCAGAAGTTCACAAATTCATAGTTCATGTCTACTTGCTTTGATGATGACAGAGATTTGATGGCATCTCAGAGCACTATGCCTCCCTTGGCTCCCATCCAGGGTTGTTCTATTCACGTCTGAGAATATGAGCAGATAGGCCTCCTGATTATTGTTGATGGCAATTTCACACATTCCTCACTAGATTTCCCCTATTTGTTGAAATAGATTGTTAACATAATGACTCCTTTATAACATTTTGGTCTTATACCCAACTATCCAATACATCAATCAATAAACATAAATTCTTCTGTTTATTATTATATTATTTATTATTTATATTTATTACTATATTATTTATATTTATATTTATTATATTTTTATATTTATTATATTATCCCCCATATTTAATAAATATTAAATATATATTTATATTTACTATATTTATTATATTATCCCACACAGTGTTCCTTAGTATGTATAGTGTGCTCAAACCCTATGGAAATGGGTTTAAGTAAATGTTGCCTTAGTGGAACTCAGTCCCAAACTTTAAGGGACAAAGTCTATCTATCTTAAATACTTCCTTGGATATATCATGTGTTTTATGACTTTTAGACTTCTCAAATGTCTAACCATCCTATTGGACACAAAGGCCAGCACATGGAAGAATTCAAGATAAGAAGCAAATTTGTGTATTTGGGGGATGGGTAGCAAAAGATGAGTAAATGATGAGTCTTGATATCAAGATTTCAAAAGGGTTTGTCCTTTATTTAAAACATAAATCCCTTAAATAAAATCTTTCAAAAAAGCGGGGGGGGCGCCTGGGTGGCGCAGTCGTTAAGCATCTGCCTTCGGCTCAGGTCATGATCCCGGGGTCCTGGGATCGAGCCCCGCATTGGGCTCCCTGCTCTGCGGGAAGCCTGCTTCTCCCTCTCCCGCTCCCCCTGGTTGTGTTCCCTCTCTCGCTGTGCCTCTCTCTGTCAGATAAATAAATAAAATCTTTAAAAAAAACCCATAAATCCCATTGTCTTTCCACATGGGTTTTTAGATCGGAGAGAGAACTGACTTGTATCGCCACCAAGCCATCAAATAAATAAACCAAACTCAATTTGTGCATAACAAGGACACAGACTTTTTTTCAAGTTTTAAAATTTGAACGTGTATTTTCATGTCATTAGTGGTTTCTTGGTATTCTGAATTCCAGATGGGTCCATTTTTCTGGGGCTACCTGTTTCTTTACTAAACCCAAATATTACTTGATTTTTTTATTCCATTATTGAATTCAGTATTTTCCATCCTCCTGGTGTTGCTTATCCTAGCCCCTGGCTGCCTGCTGAGATGTCTCACACAGTCAGGCGTATTTTCTACTCTGAGCATTTTGCTTAAGTCCAAAATTTGAACGCACCTCCTCACTTTAAACTAACATGATGCTGCTATATTGTGAGAGATCATTAGTGAAAGTTGGGGAATAACAGAAGGGAATTTGAGCTTAGGATCAGAATAAAATCAGAATGTAATTTCAAGTGGTTACCAATGTTCGCCAGCCATTTCCCAACATGGGGGAAATTGGAATGTGCTCTTTCTCCGTACGTGCAGCCTGTTGATGTGAAACTGGGGTCGCTCCTCCCTCTGCATGAGTCTTTCACTCTTTCCCTCCATTCCCTGGGCCCATAACCACAGTGTGATTGTCTTCCAAAGAGGAAAACCCAAAGTAATCACTACCTTTATTTTGCAGAATAGTCAAGTTTTCCTTTGTGTGAACATCACTAGTGTAGATTGTGCCTAGGCCTGGTATTTGTGATCAAGAAGGTCATTAATATGACTTTAAAACCTGAGCACTGTCTACCCAGGTCCCCGGGTCCCCACCCTGGTCACCACTGACAGCGAACAGAAACTTTGAAATTAGATTTGTCTTCGATGTATCCCAGATAAAATGCATAGTAGGTCACTCATTCATTCAACAAATAACTGTAGAGCAACTATTCTTTTCCAGGAATTCCTCCAGGAGTTGGACAATAAAGCAATGCACAAGGCCCCCCCTTTATTTCCTTTTATATCACCGGTTTCTGTGAGTGAGAGGAACCACATTTGAAGATGTATGTCCAATGTCCATAGCAAAAACTATTTACTCCTCTCAAAAAAAAATTCTAGAAAATATGTGGACTTGTCCATTCTTTCCCTGAAGACTGAAATATCTACAAAGTCTATTTTATATTAATTTAGCTACACCAGCTTTCTTTTCATTAAGGTTTTCATAATTTATCTTTTTTTGGTATCTTATTTTCTGTATTTCTGTATTCTTATATTTAAGATGTGCTTATTGTGAGTAGAGTTACATTTTGCCTTTTTTTAAAATTTTTTATTGTTATGTTAATCACCATATATTACATAATTTGTTTTGGTGTACTGTTCCATGATTCATTGTTTGTTCATAACACCCAGTGCTCCATGCAGAACGTGCCCCCCTCAATACCCATCACCAGGCTAACCCATCCCCCCACCCCCCTCCCCTCCAGAAACCTCAGTTTGTTTTTCAGAGTCCATCATCTCTCATGGTTCCTCTCCCCCTCTGACTTACTCCCCTTCATTCTTCCTCTCCTGCTATCTTCTTCTTTTTCTTTTTTCTTAACATATGTGGCATTATTTGTTTCAGAAGTACAGATCTGTGATTCAACAGTCTTGCACAATTCACAGTGCTCACCATAGCACATACCCTCCCCAATGTCTATCACCCAGCCACCCCGTCCCTCCCACCCCCGACCACTCCAGTAACACTCAGTTTGTTTCCTGAGATTAAGAATTCCTCATATCAGTGAGGTCATATGATACATGTCTTTCTCTGATTGACTTATTTCACTCAGCATAACACCCTCCAGTTCCATCCATGTCAGTGCAAATGGCAAGATCTCATTCCTTTTGATGGCTACATAATATTCCATTGTGTATATATACCACATCTCCTTTATCCATTCATCTGTCGATGGACATCTTGGCTCTTTCCACAGTTTGGCTATTGTGGACATTGCTGCTATAAACATTGGGGTGCACGTACCCCTTCGGGTGCCTACATTTGTATCTTTGGGGTAAATACCCAGTAGTGCAATTGCTGGATCGAACGGTAGCTCTAATTTCAACTGTTTGAGGAACCTCCATACTGTTTTCCAGAGTGGTTGCACCAGCTTGCATTCCCACCAACAGTGTAGGAGGGTTCCCCTTTCTCCACATCCCCGCCAACATCTGTCATTCCCTGACTTGTTATTTTTAGCCATTCTGACGGGTGTGAGGTGGTATCTCATTGAGGTTTTGATTTGGATTTCCCTGATGCCGAGCGATGTTGAGCACTTTTTCATGTGTCTGTTGGCCATTTGGATGTCTTCTTTGGAAAAATGTCTGTTCATGTCTTCTGCCCATTTCTTGATTGGATTATTTGTTCTTTGGGTGTTGAGTTTGATAAGTTCTTTATAGATTTTGGATACTAGCCCTTTATCTGATATGTCATTTGCAAATATTTTCTCCCATTCTGTCGGTTGTCTTTTGCTTTTGTGGACTGTTTCTTTTGCTGTGCAAAAGCTTTTTATCTTGATGAAATCCCAATAGTTCATTTTTGCCCTGGCTTCCTGTGCCTTTGGTGATGTTTCTAGGAAGAAGTTGCTGCGGGTGAGGTCGAAGAGGTTGCTGCCTGTGTTCTCCTTTAGGATTTGGATGGACTCCTGTCTCACGTTTAGGTCTTTCAACCATTTGGAGTCTATTTTTGTGTGTGGTGTAAGGAAATGGTCCAGTTTCATTCTTCTGCAGGTGGCTGTCCAATTTTCCCAACACCATTTGTTGAAGAGACTGTCTTTTTTCCACTGGACATTCTTTCCTGCTTTGTCAAAGATAAGTTGACCATAGAGTTGAGGGTCCATTTCTGGGCTCTCGATTCTGTTCCATTGATCTATGTGTCTGTTTTTGTACCAGTACCATACTGTCTTGAGGATGACAGCTTTGTAATAGAGCTAGAAGTCCGGAATTGTGATGCCGCCAGCTTTGCTTTTCTTTTTCAAGATTCCTCTGGCTATTCGGGGTCTCTTCTGGTTCCATACAAATTTTAGGATGATTTGTTCCATTTCTTTGAAAAAAGTGGATGGTATTTTGATGGGGATTGCATTGAATGTGTAGATTGCTCTAGGTAGCATTGACATCTTCACAATGTTTGTTCTTCCAATCCATGAGCATGGAATGTTTTTCCATTTCTTTGTGTCTTCTTCAATTTCTTTCATGAGTATTTTATAGTTTTCTGAGTACAGGTCCTTTGCTTCTTTGGTTAAATTTATTCCTAGGTATCTTATGCTTTTGGGTGCAATTGTGAATGGGATCGACTCCTTGATTTGTCTCTCTTCTGTCTTGTTGTTGGTGTATAGGAATGCCACTGATTTCTGTGCATTGATTTTATAGCCTGCTACTTGACTGAATTCCGTATGAGTTCTAGCAGTTTTGGGGGGGAGTCTTTTGGGTTTTCCACATAAAGTATCATATCATCTGCAAAGAGTGAGAGTTTGACTTCCTCTTTGCCGATTTGGATGCCTTTGATTTCTTTTTGTTGTCTGATTGCTGTGGCTAGGACTTGTAATACTATATTGAATAGCAGTGGTGAGAGTGGACATCCCTGCCGCATTCCTGACCTTAGGGGAAAAGCTCTCAGCTTTTCCCCATTGAGAATAATATTCGCTGTAGGTTTTTCGTAGATGGCTTTTATGATATTGAGGTATGTACCCTCTATCCCTATACTCTGAAGAGTTTTGATCAAGCAAGGATGCTGTACTTTGTCAAATGCTTTTTCTGCATCTATTGAGAGGATCATATGATTCTTGTTCTTTCTTTTGTTAATGTATTGTATCACGTTGATTGATTTGCAGATGTTGAACCAGCCTTGCAGCCCAGGGATAAATCCCACTTGGTCATGGTGAATAATCCTTTTAATGTACTGTTGGATCCTATTGGCTAGTATTTTGGTGAGAATTTTTGCATCCATGTTCATCAAGGATATTGGTCTGTAATTCTGCTTTTTGATGGGATCTTTGTCTGTTTTGGGGATCAAGGTAATGGTGGCCTCATAAAATGAATTTGGAAGTTTTCCTTCCATTTCTATTTTTTGGAACAGTTTCAGGAGAATAGGTATTAATTCTTCTTTAAATGTCTGATAGAATTCCCCTGGGAAGCCATCTGGCCCTGGGCTTTTGTTTCTTGGGAGATTTTTGATGACTGCTTCAATTTCCTTAGTGGTTATAGGTCTGTTCAGGTTTTCTATTTCTTCCTGGTTCAGTTTTGGTAGTTGATACATCTCTAGGAATGCACCCATTTCTTCCAGGTTATCTAATTTGCTGGCATAGAGTTGCTCATAATATGTTCTTATAATTGTTTGTATTTCTTTGGTGTTGGTTGTGATCTCTCCTCTTTCATTCATGATTTTGTTGATTTGGGTCATTTCTCTTTTCTTTTTGATAAGTCTGGCCAGGGGTTTATCAATCTTGTTAATTCTTTCAAAGAACCAGCTCCTAGTTTCGTTGATCTGTTCTGCCGTTCTTTTGGTATCTATTTCATTGATTTCTGCTCTGATCTTTATTATTTCTCTTCTCCTGCTGGGGTTAGGATTTATTTGCTCTTCTTTCTCCAGCTCCTTTAGGGGTAGGGTTAGGTTGTGTATTTGAGACCTTTCTTGTTTCTTGAGAAAGGCTTGTATTGCTATATACTTTCCTCTCACGACTGACTTTGCTGTATCCCAAAGATTTTGAACAGTTGTGTTTTCATTTTCATTGGTTTCCATGAATTTTTTTAATTCTTCTTTAATGTCCTGGTTAACCCATTCATTCTTTAGTTGGATGCTCTTTAGCCTCCATGTATTTGAGTTCTTTCCGACTTTCCTCTTGTGGTTGAGTTCTAGTTTCAAAGCATTGTGGTCTGAAAATATGCAGGGAATGATCCCAATCTTTTGGTAGCGGTTGAGACCTGATTTGTGACCTAGGATGTGATCAATTCTGGAGAATGTTCCATGGGCACTAGAGAAGAATGTGTATTCCGTTGCTTTGGGATGGAATGTTCTGAATATGTCTGTGAAGTCCATTTGGTCCAGTGTGTCATTTAAAGTCTTTATTTCCATGTTGATCTTTTGCTTAGACGATCTGTCCATTTCAGTCAGGGGGGTGTTAAAGTCCCCCACTATTATTGTATTGTTGTCAATGTGTTTCTTTGCTTTTGTTATTAATTGCCTTATGTAATTGGCTGCTCCCATGTTCGGGGCAAAGATATTTACAATTGTTAGATCTTCCTGTTGGATAGAACCTTTAAGTAGGATATAGTGTCCTTCCTCATCTCTTATTACAGTCTTTGTTTTAAAATCTAGTTTGTCTGATATAAGGATTGCCACCCCAGCTTTCTTTTGGTGTCCATTAGCATGGTAAATGGTTTTCCACCCCCTCACTTTCAATCTGGGGGTGTCTTTGGGTCTAAAATGAGTCTCTTGCAGACAGCATATGGATGGGTCTTGTTTTTTAATCCAATCTGATAGCCTGTGTCTTTTGATTGGGGCATTGAGCCCATTTACATTCAGGGTAACTATTGAAAGGTATGAATTTAGTGCCATTGTATTACCTGTAAGGTGACTGTTAACTGTCTGTTGTCTGTGTTCGTCTCTGCTCTTTGCTGCTTTTAGGTTCTCTCTTTGCTTAGAGGACCCCTCTCAATATTTCTTGGAGGGCTGGTTTCGTGTTTGCAAATTCCTTTAGTTTTTGTTTGTTCTGGAAGCTTTTTATCTCTCCTTCTATTTTCAATGACGGCCTAGCTGGATATAGTATTCTTGGCTGCATATTTTTCTCGTTTAGTGCTCTGAAGATATCTTGCCAGTCCTTTCTGGCCTGCCAGGTCTCTGTGGATAGGTCTGTTGCCAATCTAATATTTTTACCATTGTAGGTTACATATCTCTTCTCCCAAGCTGCTTTCAGGATTTTCTCTTTGTCTCTGAGACTCGTAAGTTTTACTATTAGATGTCGGGGTGTTGACCTATTTTTGTTGATTTTGAGAGGGGTTCTCTGTGCCTCCTGGATTTTGATGCCTGTTTCCTTCCTCACATTAGGGAAGTTCTCTGCTATTATTTGCTCCAATATACCTTCTGCCCCTCTCTCTCTTTCTTCTTCTTCTGGGATCCCAATTATTCTAATGTTGTTTCGTCTTATCGTATCACTTATCTCTCGAATTCTGCCCTCGTGATCCTGTCGTTGTTTCTCCCTCTTTTTCTCAGCCTCTTTATTTTCCATCATTTGGTCTTCTATATCACTGCTTCTCTCTTGTGCCTCATTTATCCTAGCAGTTAGCGCCCCCATCTTTTATTGCACCTCATCAATAGCCTTTTTGATTTCGACTTGGTTAGATTTTAGTTCTTTTATTTCTCCAGAAAGGGTTTCTCTAATAACTTCCACGCTTTTTTCAAGCCCAGCTAGTATCTTTAAAGTCATTATTCTGAACTCTAGGTCTGACATCGTACTAATGTCCGTATTGAGTAGGTCCCTGGCTGACGGTACTACCTCTTGTTCTTTTTGCTGAGGTGATTTTTTTCGTCTTGTCATTTTGTCCAGAGGAGAATAGATGAATGAGAGAACAAAATGCTAACAGGTTTACAACGTCCCCAGCAAATATACTGTATACAAATCAGAAAAGACCTGAAACCAGGGGAAAAGAAAGGGAAAGAAAGAAAAAAGAAAGAGAAAAATAAAAAGATAAGAACAAAAACAGAACAATACAAAAAAAGCAGAATGTGATCAAATATGATCAGGCTAGTGCATAGATCAGTGCCACACACTAGATTTTGGGCGTATTTTGGTCTGTTAGAAAAAAGTGCCTCCTAAAATTTTAAAGGAAGAAAGACATATATGTACAAAATAAGGGTTGATACAGTGAAGGGATAGAAGATGACTGTAAAGATGAAAATTATAAAAGATTTTATAAAAGGACTTGATAAGAAGTTGTTTGAAAAAAGAAAGAAGATTTAAAAAAAAAAAGAAAAAAGGGAGAGAATGTGATCAGGCAGGAGACTAGAACAGAACCATACACTAGTGATTTAGGGTATATTTTTATCTGTTAGAAGAAACTGTATCTCAAAATTTTCAAGAGAGAACAACTTATATATATATGCCAAAAATAAGGGTAACTACTATGAAGGATAAAATATGACTCTAAAAATGAAAAATAAAAAATGTTTTGTTTTGTTTTTTTTAAAAAGAGATTGATAAGATGTTGGTTGAAAAACGGAAAAAGAAAAAAAAACAGTTAACAAAAATTAACTTTGATGAACTAATGAATCATGGTAAAAAAAAAAGTCATGAATTCTATGTGCAGTATTCCCCTAGCGCTGGAGTTCTCCCGTTCTCCTTGATCGGTAAACTTGGTCTTGGCTTGCTGGCTGTTCGTGCTGATCTTCTGGGGGAGGGGCCTGTTGCCGTGGTTTCCAAATGTCTTTGCCGGAGGCTGAATTGCCCCGCCCTTGTTGGTCCGGGCTAAGCAAGCTCCTCGGGTTTGATCTCAGGAGCTTTTGTTCCCTGCAAGCTCTCCGTACAGCCTTGGAGGACCAGGGCAAAATGGTGGCCTCCCAATCTCCACCCGGAGGAGCCGAGAACTTGGGGCCCCGCTCCTCAGTGTGCCCCCAGAGAAAAGCAGTCACTCCCGTGTCCCCGGTCTCCAGCCGCACTCCGCGCTCACCCGGCCTGTGACTGAGCGTTTCTATCTCTGGCACCCGACCCCGTGTGGAGTCTCCAACCCCAGCAGATCCCTGCGGTGCATTCCCGCGCCGCTCTTCCCCGGGGAGGAAGGGGAGTCTCCCCGTCTCTGCCGCTTGTTGGGTCCCTGCTGGAGGAGCCGTGCCCCCACTGGGCCGCGGATCGCAGTTTATGGCCACCCCGAGCTGAGAGCCCGCGCCTTGGCTCCGTCTCTGCAGCCGGCTTCCCCGCTCCGATCCCTGGGAGCTCTGCCGCACTCAGGCACCCCCGGTCTTTCTGTGACCCCGAGGGTCCTGAGACCCCACTGTCCCGCGAGGGTTCCACCCCCGCTTAGCCACTGGAGCGACGTCCCTCCGCGGAGCCGACTTCTAAAAGGTCCGATTTTGTGCTCCGCGGCTCTAGCACTTGCCAGAAGCGGTCGACGGAGGCCCCTCCCCCGCCATCTATCCTCCCGAATATCGCCTCGGATTCGCTTCTCCGCACGTCCTACCTTCCAGTAAGTGGTCGCTTCTCTGTTCAGAGAGTTGTTGCTACTCTCCTCTTTGATCTCCTGTTGAGTTCGTAGGTGTTCAGAATGGTCTGATCCCTATTCAGCTGAATTCCCGAGACCAGACGAAATCTAGGTCTCGCACTCCTCCGCCGTCTTGCTCCGCCCCCACATTTTGCCTTTTTAAAAATCCAATCTGACAGTATTAGTCAAGTAATTGGAGTATTTAGTTCATTTACATTTAATGTAATATCTGATATAATAGGCCAATAATAGCCATTTTATAACTTATTCTCTGCTTGTTTCACCTGTTTTAAGTTTTCTTTGACTCTTCATTATGATTATTTTGGATTAATAAGAATTCCTATCTCAGTTTTGCTAGTCATATATCCTTTCGTTCTTCGTTGCTAATGTAGAAATTATATCCATCCTTGACTTACTGCATTCTACTATAAATTGCTACCTTTGCCACTTCGCATATAATCCTAGGGCCTCAGAACATTTTAACTCCATTTACGCTCACTTCATTTTTTGTGTTAATGCCATTGTAGGTTTAATTTCTGTTATATTTTAGATCACCCAGGACACTATCCTCATGATTTTGTACAAATTAATATTAATTTATATTTACTCAGAGGTATATATGGACATTTAACTTATTAAATACTTTTGGTTTTTCCATTTTTTAATTTTAATTAAATGGAAACTTCAAGGGGAATTTAACAAAAGTAAGAACATAATTATTAAATAAAAAGTGTCTTCTTAATCTCTTAAGTACCAATAAAATTCCCTTTGTCATATCAGTATCAGCACTTATGTTATGACAAGTGTTAGCACCTGGCCATCTACCCAAATGCCTCTTTGCAAAGAGGTTGGTGATAGTACTAATCAAATAGGGATGTTGTTTTGACTCATTTGTTTCACATGAAAAGCAGGTGCTCCTGGACTATTAGTTTCCCTCCTCTCTTCCCACATCTCAGGCATGTGGCTTCCTTCAAACACCAGCCAGTTCCTCCAGCTTCATCTGATGGCAAGTGTACTGTGTGTGGGCTCCCTGATGGATTATGAACAACATGATATCAGGGATGTTGACTCACTCTTCTTTGCATCTACCATTAGTGCTTATCATGGGGCCTGGCATTTAATGGGCAATGATGGATGTTTTCTGAATGCGTGAATAAATTAATGAATGATGGAACAAATGACCAGCACTCAGTTATGCCAGTTCCTGGTGAAACACTCTACCATGCACTGAGATCCCCCCCATAGGTACCCACTCGGTCTCCTATTAGCTTTGTACCTGTTTCTTTCCCCTGGAGCAGGCTGGGGAGGGGCTGTAGTGAGGGTCTTCGCATCTTCATCAGGATGCCCTCCAGGCCTTCCCTCTGCTCCCTCGGTGGATGTTCCCCGCAGCCACCAAAATGATGTGCCCTGAGGGTTAGCCCAAAGGGATACCAGCCCTGTTAAACCTGGGAGCAAAGACCAGCTTCCCTTCCCCTGTATTCTCTTATCACTTTGTCCGCATAAATGAATGGATGAATGAATGAATGAATGAGAAGGAAAGAAAAAAGAGACAGAAAATGTGGAAGACAGAGAAAATAGTTCAACAAATGTTTTTTAATCAACACTGAATATCAGTTGCTCAATGCACAATACCTAAAGAATATGGTGTTTTCTATAATAAGTTAATGTTTTTTAAAGATTTATTTATTTGAGAGAGAAAGAGCATGAGCAGGAGGGGCAGAGCGAGAGGGAGAGAGAATCTCAAGGAGACTCTGTGCTGAGCACAGAGCCCACCGTGGGGCTCGATCTCGCAACCCTGAGATCACAACCCGAAACCAAGAATCAGGTGCTTAGCCAACTGAGCCACCCAGGCACTGCTACAATAAATTAATGTTTAAAATAACTAAAGATGAGTACAAAGTTTCAAAGATTGCCCTTCTTTGATACTTTTTCTCAAAAAAAAAAATATTGCAAATGTCACTCTAACTAAAATAAGCATATATTAAAATAACTGTAATGTTACATGCTACTGTTTGCTGTATTTAAAGACCAAAAATACAAGAAAATCTCATAATTTATCATTTCCTTGTGTTCCACCTGTAGTCTCTTATACCTGACATTTTGTAGATGCTATTCCTGACTGTCTTTGTAATAGATTAGAATCACTAAAGGGGATTTGGGTGGTCATCACAGAGGAAATGAAATATTTGACTATCTTACTTAGGATGTGCAGAATATTTGTTGACTTTCTGAAATGCAATAAAGCTTGTACTTTATCTCCCAAATGAACAGGCAGGCGAAAATGAGTGTTTTCTATCTTTGACTGACCATAGGTTTCTGGCATTTTTATATCATTTCTGCTTTACTGCTTTAAAATCAGAGTAGGTAAATAGTATCCGTGGAGGAAATATCTTTGCTTACCTTTATTCTCCACTCTGAAGAACACATACTTAGAACTCCATAAATAATAAATAATATAACACACGCTGACCTTAGAAAGTTTGAATTTTTTTTCAACATGTCCTTCTACACTCCATATTTTAACTTGTTGGAAGAGTCCTCGACTTGGACCCTCTGCAGATCCGTGATGCTTTCAGAGATGACTTGGATGTTACCATAATGATTTGAAATGTCTTGGTCTTCCACACCCTGTTTCAGGAGCGGCTTCTGCTCTCCCTGCTGCCAGCTCACATAGCCATGGAAATGAAAGCCGAGATCATCCAGAGGCTGCAGGGCCCCAAAGCCGGCCAAATGGAAAACACAAACAACTTTCACAACCTGTATGTCAAGCGACACACCAACGTGAGGTACGCTGCTCTGTTCTTGTTCCTCAGCAAGTCCGGCGAGCGGCTCGCCAGCCTAGGGCCATTTGTAACTGGGAGCTCACATCTCACAAAATCCTATCTCCTCTGAAACTGTGAATGGAGTCCCCACTCCACCCCACCTCCTGCTGTCTCTCATGGCCTTCACAGGAAGACAAGGAAGTAGAATCTTCACTTTACTGGATTCTGTTGTCCGTCATGGCCCTGCTTTGTATGGCTGACCTTCCGTCACAAAGGAGAGAGAGGTGGTTAGTGGGGTCCATTCTCTGGGAACACCGTGGTCAGGTTTCGTGGCATCCCCGGAGCCCAGGACCCTCAGCTCTGTGGTAAGACTGAAGGTAGGGCCACTGGGCTCTTGATACAAGACCTGATTCCTCAGGAGGGACTTGGCAGGGCCAGGGCCTCAGTGAACAGAGCACTTCCTGTCCATCAGGAATGATGGGTTTCTGGGGTGTGGCCAGCCAGTGACCAATATCACAGGGGACTGATGTGCACCTTAATTAATTAATAGTGCAAGTTCCTGCTTCCCAAGTCTGTCAAAGTCCCATCTGCTTCCCAGGGATTGATTCCATTCCTGGAATCACAGGAAGTGGGAAACTAACATGTTATCAGCATGAGATTGAGATCCAGAAGGAGAACCATGTGGGGTGTCTTTCTCCCCTAGCTCTCCTCCAGAGAGGAGCTGTGCAGGCCCTCACTTCAGCATGGGAGGCATTTCCTCCCATGCTGCCCGTCTCCCAGCTGCACAGAACACGGCCCCTCCAGACCCAGGTGTCTGGTCCCTCACCGTTCTCCAAGACAACCCAAGCTTCATACCACTTCTTTCGGGTTTTTTTCTTACATCCATTCAACTATATTGCAGTAGTGCTTTTTATTCTTGCCAGGTTCTCTCGATAAATACCTCATGCATCTGACCTCATTCATTCCACCTTGATATTATTACCCACCCGGTTCGATAGTTCAGGAACAACAACCACAAATATAACTACAATTTGCTGAGCATTGACTACTTGGCCTTTTGCTCTCAAGCTCGGATCCTTTCCAGTGCATGATCCTAGCTTCCAGTCTGGTTGCTGCAAGTCAAGGATTTTTGAAGTTTATTAATAAGAAACAAATTTGACTCCATTTTGCCACTACAGTTTAACTGCAATTTAACTACCTTGCTAAGATACGTCTCATTTTGACCCCAGATTTTAGGAAAGGTGTGTAGAGCTAGTGATAAACATGGCCCAAGCACGCATGGAGCTAAATGTATCATGACAAATGCAAATTGGGAAAGCAATAATAGAAAAAACTATATCAGTGAGAACTAAGGAAGCAGTGGATCAATGAAGAATCAGGGGTAAAATAAAAAAATTAAGTCCCTACTATTTTGAGGGATTAAAAAAAATAAATGTATTTCAAGAACATTCGCACCTGCTAAGAAGTAAAATGATTTAAAACATTGGCGTGCCTTCAGGTTTTTAAGCGTTTCACCTGAAGAATTAAAGAAGAAACATTCTCATGGTATCCTACAAGGTGTATTGTACTAGAAAATTCCCGTTCCAGCCTTAGCTGTCTGAAAATCAGCAATATCCCTCCTATCTGAGGGAAGAGTTTTAAGTCACAAATGTAGTATTTTACACATGTAAAGATAAATGCAGCCATATCTGAACAGGGTCCCTGAGTATCTTTGAGTTTCTGTGAAATAATCCAGGAACAAAGAGCCTGATGAAAATGGCCGATGGTACCACAAACCCCAGGCAGGTGATGAAGGCTCCCCGTGCTGTGTGTATTAGCTACCAATTTCTAAGTAACAAAGGGCCCCAAAACCTAGTGGCTTCAGACAACAGTAAACATCATCTCACAGTTTCTGTCACAATTTGAGAGCAGCTTCACCCGGTGGTTCTGGCTTACCGTCTTTGATGTGGATTCAGGCCTGGTGTCGGGGGGACTGCTGGGGGACCTGCCTCCAAGGCGGCTCCTCACGTGGTTTACAGGACTCCCTACTGTTGGCTGGAGGCCTCAGGTCAGCATCACTGAGCCTGCTCACAGGTGACTTGAGTGACCTCACAACAAGGAAGCCTGCTTCCCCAGAGCAAGGGATCCAAGACAGAGCCTGGGGCAAGCTGCAGTTCTTTTATGATCTAGGCTTGCAAATTCATTGCTGTAATCCCTGCAGCAACCTCTTGGTGACACAGATCAGCCCCACCCAGTGGAGTGTGGATGATAGAAGAGAGTAAGTTCCAGGAGGTATGGGTCTCTCTGGCGCCATCTTGGAACCTGACTACCACACTGTCAAGGCAAAGGATAGGAGAAGCAACTTCAAGCGCCTTCCGAGATCGTCTAGAATAGATTTGCAGTGTCGAATTAAATTTAAATTCACACAGTATAGTTAGGACTCTAAAGTAACTTAAATACCTAAACTTAAAAATGTAAAAGCATATGTAAATTGCATGGTATACCAATTATTTTTATAAGAAATAGGAAAACATGACTTTTTCATCCTGGACAGGCTAAGCAGAAGCAAAGAAGCAGACATGGCAAATGGATGTTGCGGAGAGTGCAGTCAGTACCTGAGGGGTTTGGGGGGAGTTTTTTGGATGAGAATTATTAGGTTTGTAGACAGTAAAGATCTGTTAACTTTTAGTTCAGCTTTGGCCATTCATTCAAAAAAATGTTTATTCCCTGTTAATAACATATCCTAGCTCTTTACTCTCTGAGGATGATAATAATGTGAATAATCATTAGGAGGAGAGGAATTTCTAGATGGAAAGGTAGCAGCTATCAGCTGCTTTCCCAATCTTCAGCATCTTCCTCTGAATCCTGCCACTAGGGCTGAAGCATTCACAAACCCATCCCGTCTTTGAAAATAACCACAGGTCCCGGAATTCAGTGCCACCATCCAATTCTGAAACCTGCCCTTTCTCCCTTTCATAGCCAAGATTCTAGAAAGGTTGTTCCTCACGATCTGACTAGTCTTCCCTGTTTTCTCTCCCTCCTCAAATCCTCACTTTCTGCCACCCACCTCCACCGTGTCGCAGAACTCATGCTTGCTCAGCTCGCCAACTGCCTTGCTCCCAGATCTGTGTATGACTAAGCCTCTGCATCCTTACCTCTCACAGCTCAGTATGGTTGGCCAGTTGACCTTGCCGTCCTGCTTAAGGAATTCTCCCTCACTGTAGGCTCCATGACATCATACTCCTTTTCTCCTCTTACCATGTCCTGGCCATTTTCCCTTCCCTAAATCTAGCCTCTCTGTAAAGGAGTGTTTTCAGAGCTCTCTCCTAGCTCCTCTCTGTTCTCTCCACTTCTCATTCAGGATTTTAGTTACCATCTGTGTGAAGCTAAGGTGCAGAACTCAGCCGGGGCACCTGGGGGGCTCAGTCAGTTGAGCGTCTGACTCTTGATTTCAGCTCAGGTCGTGATCTCATAGGTCATGGGATCGAGCCTCTCATTAGGCTCCATGCTGGGTGTGGAGTCCACTTGAGATTCTCTCTCTCCCTCTCCCCCATGTCCACTCACCCTCTCTTTCTCTGTCAAATAAATAAATAAATCTTCAAAAAAGAAAAGAAAAGGAGGAAAACTCGACCATAGCTTCCCATTCTCACTCACCTAATGTATATCTTCTGCTTGGATGCTCCACTTAGACCACCATCAAACTCAACACAACCAGAGTTGAACTGGCCATCTTCCCCTACAAGCTTGTTTTGATTTGTTCAGAGCTAGGTTTGAGCCCCCTTATCAACCAGAAACTGGGTCTTCCTTGACGCCTCCCTCTCCTAGACACACTGCTCACCATACCCGATGTTCATCCAACATACCTGGTTCCTCCTTCTTACATTTCTCCCATATCTGTCTAGTTCTCTCTTTCCCCTGACAATACTGTCCACAAGGCTCTGGATGAAAGGGCTATGATTCTAACTGACATGCCTACTCCAGGTTGCTATGGCCCGAATGATCTAGGTCAGGTACCTGAATGATCCCACAGAGTACCCTGCTTCCTCTCCTATAACCCTTTGCACATTGCATCACAATTACCTGTTTACATTTTGAATCTCCTGGCTGCCCAGTAACTTTCGGACCATTGTAAGACATTTACAGCCAGCCTATCTGTGGGCGCCTTCACCCACTACAAGATTGGACCACCGGAAGCATGGTGGAGGTTGTCAACAAGTGGATTCAACGTCCATTCGCACATTCTCCCTCCCAATTCTGCCTTGAATCAGACACTCTGTCTGAGCTTTTTCATCTTGGACCAGGCTCAGCTTCTGTGATCCTTGCTGCTACAGGGTGCTCTGGGGGAAATAGGGAAGGTTTGATGGCACCATCTGAACAGAATGGAGAGTGCGGAAGCCCCTGCAGCCCTGATTTTCTTGGACCAGAGAGTTTTCCCCCTGCTTTTGTCATCGGCAGAGAACCAAGTCTTTCCTCCAAGGTGAAGCCACAAGCCTTGTGCTTGGCACAGTGAACAGGGTACGGCCAACAGCAGAAAGCCAACTGTTTTCTGCCTAAGATCAGGCAGGCCAGTGCCACATTACTTTTTTTATTGTGGCAAAATATACCTAACATAACACAGTTTTAACCATTTTTAATTGTCCAGCACGGTGGCGTCAAGCACCTTCCCATTGTTCTGCAACTATCACCACCATCCATCCCCAGAACTTTCTCTTCATCCCAGACTGGGAGCTCAGTACCCATTCAGCAGCAGCTTCCTTCCCCCACTTGCGCCTCTGGCACCCACCCTCCTAGTTCCTGTCTCTAGGGTTTGAGTACTCTAGGGATCCCATGTAAGTGGAACCATACAGTATTTGTCCTCTTATGTCTGGCTTATTTCACTCAGCATCATGTCTTCAAGGTTCATCCATATTGTATCATGTATCAGAATTCTATTTCTTTTATTTTTTTAATTATTTTTATTAACATATAATGTATTTCTTGTTTCCGGTGAATTCCATTTCTTTTAAAGATTGAATAATATTTCATTGTAGTTATATACCCTATTTCTTTATCTATCTATCCCTTAGTGGACATTTGGGTTGTTTCTACCTTTTGATTATTGTGAATAATGGTGCCATGGACATGGGTGTACAAATACCGGTTTGAGTCCCTGCCTCCAGTTCTTTGGGATGTATTCCCAGCAGGGGACTTGGCGGGCCATCCGGTCATCCTGTTTCATTTGTTGAAGAACCACCATACCGTTTCCTAGAGTGGCTGCACCGTTTTCCATTCCCACCTGCAACGCGCAAGTGTTCCAGTTTCTTCGCACCCTTGACAACACCTGTTACTTCCTATTTTTTTGATAATGGCCATCCAAAGGGGTATGAAGTGGCAGTCAGTTTTGTTTCAGGGTATATCTTAAACCATATTATCTGAGTCTCCAGCTGCTGGCAGGAATTTCAGGCATCTTTGTGAGGCCTTTATACAAATCAGAAGCATGTTGTTGTATGGAAAAGTGATAATGCACATCCTGGTGCTGTGTTTCTCTATGCTGGCCCTTGAAGGTTAATGAAACACAGATACGGCTCAGAGAAACCTGACGTCCATCCCACTAGCGTGTACGTCCCATGGAGGGAAGCTTTTCCAGACTTGTCACCAGCTAACCGCCCCCCCACACACGCGCGCGCGCTTATTATCACTGTGATTGGACATTGCTAGTGTCCTTCCTTATTTGTTTAATGCATACCCCCCCCTACACTCCAAGCTTGAGGGAGATGCACCATGTCTGCTTCATCCTGGCAAAGAGTAAGTCATTCAGAACCTTTTGTTAAGTACTCTTTCTTTTAAGAAGATTGTTATTCTTTCTTCGAATCAGTAAAAATAGAATTTGCTTTTATTATTTGGCTGCCAGTACTTTAGGAATTCTTATAATGTAAATGCATGTAACAGTGCAGACAGAAGCATAGTCCATTGATATCTGAGTTATGCCAGCATAGTGAACTCTCAGGACAAATACCACATCAGCCAGGGAGGGAGGGACGGACTGGCCGTGAGGGAATAAAGGCTATCAGGTAAAATGGACTAGAGTGGACAGAGTGCATCATGTGGTTTTTTCTTCTCCCATTTTAATTATAAAAACTCAGCATCACACAAAAAACATTTTTAATGGGAAAGTTTAGCAAAATGTTTATGTATTTCCTACCCAGGGGATGACATTTTTCTTGTAAAATACTAATATAAATGTAAAAAATGATAGACTCTTTTAAGGGAAAAAAGTATCATTACTTCTTAACAAAGATGAGCTTGCAAACGCTCCTCCCTTGTCCACACAGTATCCTGTATGCTGACATTGTTGGCTTCACCCGGCTGGCCAGTGACTGCTCTCCAGGAGAATTGGTCCACATGCTGAACGAGCTCTTTGGAAAGTTTGACCAAATTGCAAAGGTGAGCAGTAGTGAGTCCCTTCTACTTTGAGGATTTATAAAATCGTGGCTTACTTTTTCTCCCGTCCCTTATCAAGTCTTTGTTTTTTCATAGAGCACCATTTAGGACTGGTGTTTATAGGATTTGTAGGGTTTATGTGCCATTGGGCTATGATGAGCCTCATTTCTCAGGGTTGAGACATGTTGCAGCATATAATTAGCACAGGTTTGCATCTATTTTTAACAGTCCTGCTTATAGAGAGCTCAGCGCACATATGGTAAATACACTCAAGATGGTGAGTTTAAGATGCACATCCTTCTGCACAGTGCTGTTCTAAGTTCCTCTTTTTAGGCATTTCTGTGTCAGGAGTTGGAAACATGATTGCCTGTCATCCAGTAGCAACTACTCATGTGTTCAGCACCCTGGGAGAACCCCTGAAGTAGGATGCATGTTTCCCACCCTAGCCTTTTACTAACTCTCGTCTCATTGACATCCATTGACCCTTTTGCCTCTTGGAGAGAAACGTAAGTTCCGTATTGGCCGTTCCTACGCTCATGGAGAGGAAATGGTGACAGGCAATCTAAAACCATACTAGAACTTGCATATTTACTGGAACCATGAGGATTGCTGGTGGGAACAGTGATAAAAATTATTTCCTCCCTTGCCAGCCCTTTACTTCCACCTCATAAAGCATTACCAGTCAGCCTCATTCTTTCTTTGAATTATTTCCAACAAAAAATACTTCATTATGCTTATTAAAATGAATTATTTATATATGGAAGAGAGAGTTGGTTCCAAATTTAGTTCCCTGCAAGATTCATCTCACTTTTAAACCATACAGAACATTCCAGGCAAGCCTCTTAGGAATAAATGATGTTCACAGGGTCACTCCTGGGTCAGGCTCCCCCGGAGGTGCCTTCTGCTGCCTGCCTGACCGGGATGGATCTCATTGGAGATTTTTTAAAAAGCAGTTAGAGTATAGCACTGCTTTCTTCTTTTTACCGAACCAAAGGAAGAGGTTGAGTGTTTTAGGTGCTCATTTTTAGAAAAAGATGATTTAAACTTAAATAATGTCTTAAAAGTTTGAATTAAGAAAGGGTCATTTTTGTCACATTAGGAGGAAACATCCCAGTCATGGCGGGTGACAGCATAGCTCCAGTATTAACGTGGCATTCTCCCTCTGTGCAAGCCTCAGTGTCTGAATCTCCCCTTTTCATGAAGACACCAGTCATATTGGATTGGTGACCCACCCTCCTCCTGCATGACCTCATCTTAACTAATTATATCTGCAGTGAGGTCAAGTTCATACTGGTGTTAGGCACGCCAGGTGTTAGGACTTCAATATATGAGTTTGGGGAAGACAAAATCCATTGCTCATAACAGAAATACTTAGTGTTTGATGGTTTGAAAAAAGGAATGTCCAGGCAGTATCATATTATAGCCTAGGATGGCTTGGTCCATCCATTGCTGGTCACAGAGGGAGCATGTTTTGGGAACTAGTTTATGCCTCAGGTTTAAATAACAGGGAGGTGGACAGCATCATAAGCCAACAGATAACTCAGCCAATTGAGTAAATTCTACATAAAGCACATAACCAAGCTCAGGAACTCAAAATCATTCACTTATTTTTTAATCTTTTAAACCAGTTTATTGAGGTATAATTGACATATGAAAAACTGTACATATTTAATATATAAAATGTAATGAGCTTGAGGATAAGCATACACCTGGGAAACCATCACCACACTCTGTGCCATACACATATCCACCACATACAGGTGTCCTCTTGCCCCTCTTTATTATTGATGATGATGATGATGATGATGATGATGATGTGATTAAAACACTTAACATCAGCTCTGTCTTCTTAGCACATTCTGAAGTATACAGTACAGTATTGTTAACTAGAGACAATGTTATACAGTAGATCTCTAGGACTTACTCATCTTACATCACTAAAACTGTGTGCCCTCTGGCGCATAACCCCCATTTTCCCCTTCCCTCAGGCCCAGCAACCACCAGTGTACTCTCTGCTGTGAATTTGACTATTCTAGATTCCCCGTCTAAGTGAGATCATGCAGTATCTATCCTCTGGATGTCCTGAATAAAGTCAGGCTAATTTCACTTAGCAAACCAAGTTCAGCAGCACATTTAAAGGACCGTACACAATGACCGACTGGGATTTATTTCTAGGATGCAAGGATGGTTCAACACACAAGTCAATCAACATGATGGACCACATTAGCAGAAAGAAGGGTAGAAATTACATGATCAGTAGGTGCAGAGAAAGCATTTGGTGAAATTAAACACCCTTCCATGATAAAAACTCTTAACTGATAACATACAGAAGAAACTTACCTCAACACAATAAAGCCATCTATGAAAAGCCCATAGCTAACATTATATCTGATGGAGGAAAACCGACAGCTTTGTCCCTAAGATTGGGAACACGGCAGGGATGCCTGCTCCCACCACTTCTGTTCAACATAATCCTGGAAGCCCTAGCCAGAACAATTAGGCAAGCAAAAGAAATAAAAGGCATCCAAATCAGAAAAGAAGTAAAATTATCTCTGTTTGCAAATTACATGACCTTGTGTGAAGAAAACCCTAAAATGTACACAAAATCTATTAGAAGTAATAGGGCGGGGGTGCCTGGATGACTCAGTTAGTTGGGTGTCGATTCTTGATTTCAGCTCAGGTCACAATGTCAGGGTTGTGAGATCGAGCCCCGTGTCTGGCTCGGCAGCCAGCTGGGAATCTGCTTCTCTCCTTCTCCCTCCCGCTGCTCCTCCCTCCACTTGCGTGCACACGCTCTCTCTTTCTCTCTTTCAAATAAATAAGTCTTAAAAAAAAAAAGAACTAATAGATTAATTCAGTAAAGTTGCAGGATACAAAATCAATGTACAAAAACCAGTTGTATTTCTTTATAGTAGTGGTGAAGTATCTGAGAAGGAAATCAAGAAAACAATCCTATTTACATTATCAGGAAAAAGAATAAAATACTAAGGAATAAACTTAACCAAGTAGATGGATGACTTGTACACTGAAAACTGTAAAACATGGATGAAAGAAATCTAAAAAGACACAAATAAATAGAAAGACATCCCATGTTCATGAGTTGGAAGAACTAACATTGCTAAAATGTCCATAATACCCAAAGCTTCTACAGAGTCAATGCAATTCCTATCAAAATCTCCATGGCATCTTTTCCAGAAACAGAAAAAAACAATCTAAAATTCATACAGAACCACAGGACACCCCAAATAGCCAAAGCAATTTTAAGCAAGAGCAAAGCTGGAGGCATCACACTTCCTGATTTCAAAATGAATTACGAAGCTACAGAATCAAAACAGTATGAGACTGGCATTAAAAACAGACACACAGACCAGTGGAACAGAACCAAGGGCCCAGAAATAAACCCATGCATATATGTATATGGTCAACTGATCTTTGATAAGTTTGCCAAGAATTCACTTTTGTTAATCTTAGTGTGTTCTAGATTCAGAATATCTATTTAGGAAGTATGGGATGGAAGCCCTATTAGTATGTAATTGTTTGCCATTTTACTTATGAGATTTTTAATTAGGAATTACTAAGCAAATCGTCTCTAGCACCATAGGTAAGTGTGAAAAAATGCCCCAGCTTGTGCACCCTCTATCAGACAGGGAAAGAAATATGCAAAATCTTCAACAAACCTAACACGTACTTAAGAATAAGAAAATCTGATGTTCATTTTATTATTCCAGATTTGTTCAGTTTATGTATAAGCCTGCATTAGTGTTAAGAAAGACAGGATCTGTGTTTGGCACATCTTTGTGTTTTTTTGATTCTTTGTCTTTTGCCTTTTTTTCTTTTTCTTTTTTTTTTCCTTAGTGAGGAGTCTATAAAGTAACTAGAAAAGTTAGACATGCATGTAGGATTAATGCATATGAATGAAGCTAATCTCAATGTCATAATATAAAAACAACCCAGCCAAGAAAAATAATGAGTCCCACTTCATATTAAAACAGTTTAACCTAAGGTCAGAATTAAGTTTTAAATCACTTGGCAGTGTTGAATGGTGGCTTATTGTATTATGGAACTGTTTTTCAGAAGCTATGTTCTTAGGTAAGAATATGCTTCAGCTTTAAAATAAATGAAGAAAACCATGAGCATAGTAGGGAATGACATACGATTCTAATTCCAGTCAAGTTCTGATCATCATTCACTGTCCTGGAGGATTCTGCTCTGCATGGAAGATCTCATTTTGCCATCAGTGCTTGGGATATTTGGGCTGGAGAGAATGATCCTGTCATTATACTCCTCTGCTACTGTTAAGAGTAAATCATTCCAGAACATTCTCTCTGCTTTCCTTTTCTTCCCCTTTTCCTGATTCTTCCTGCTTTGGCAAATAGGCATATGGGTGAGGGCGGTTCATTCTTGTTGGGTCATGAAGGGAAGCCCAACCAGGGCTCATTTCTGTCCCCACAAACCCTAGGTCACTGCAATGCTATGAGCAGAACTAGCATTTGATGAGATTCGGAAAATCTAAACCGCTGTTGAGTGCTGAGTGCAACTCAATGCTGTGATTTTTTTCTTCCAGGAGAATGAATGCATGAGAATAAAAATTTTGGGAGACTGCTACTACTGTGTGTCCGGACTCCCTATATCTCTCCCAAACCATGCCAAGAACTGTGTGAAAATGGGGCTGGACATGTGTGAAGCCATCAAGTAAGTGTAAGGCTTAGTAGGATCCTTTTTAACTGCTTAAGAATCTCAAGTTCTAATTCTCACTCAGAACTGTTTCTGTGTTTCTGTCTACTGGGATTAAAACCATTATTGAACCTTTAAATAGAAGTGTGCAGAGACCCAACTATTGGCGTGTGAGTAACTCAGTCCAAAGTAAGACTTCTGGAAGTGTTTTGTATCGTTATGGCTAGCCTTGGATTACGGCAATACCGAGGTAGAAATCTACAGGCAAGAAGAAGTTTGGGTTGTTTCCAAAGTGATTTTTTTTTCATTTAAATATCTTCTCTAATCTTAAGGAAAAGGTCTGTGCTTTTACCATCTGACAAACAGTTTCTTTTTTTTTTTTAAGTTTTTACTTAAATTCCACTTAGTTAACATACAGTATATTAGTTTCAGATATACAATTTAGCGATTCAACACTTCCATACAAACAATTTCTGACAAACAATATGGCTGTACTCAAGTTGTCCGGGAGAAGGTAGTTTAAACCACCAGATTGCAATTCATATGAAATTCCAAAATTACTGCATCTAGTCAAAAATTCTCAGCTCTATAAATTTAGTTTTAGTTTGTATACATAGAGTATGTTTTCTGTATTGTATTTATAGTTTCTTTTATCATAATTCTGGAGAAGCTATACTTATGTCGAATAATGTTACGGTTGACAAGTACTAGATAGAAGTGTAAGGTACAAAATTAATTTCTGTTACCAGTGCCATAATGCAGTTCTTTAGTAATGCCCATGGTAGAAGCCAGAATATTCTTATAAATGGTAAATGCTCTTGTTTGTTGATTATATGACTGAAAGATTTTAGTGTATTGGGGTTTTTGATTGCCTATTTTAGTCAAGTGATTTTACTCTATCCTGCACACATTTTTGGTCTAAACAGGACAGGAATTATGTGGTTGGTGCTCTATTTCCTTGTCTCAGTGGTAGAGTAAATGGGGCTCTCAGTGGGAAAGCAGCGAGCCCAGCTGTCACGGGCTTAGCCACCGTGTATGTGGGTCACACGGTGAAGTGAACCAAAAAGATTTGTGGGTGGCTTTCCCAGGGCTGTCTAGGGCTAAACAGTGAAGCCCACACTGCCTCCAGTAAGTGTGGGAGATCTCAGTGGTCCAGGTCCTCTAGGTCGGCAGGGTGACCACAGACCACTGTAGACAGATCAGCCTTGGGAGGAAGTGAATTAAGTGGAATTGAAGAAAGAACAGAGATGGGAAGGTTAGTCAGTGTGGCCTCCTCTTCCCACACGAAATACATTGTGTGCAAATCACCCTTGTCCCTCCTGCGTCTTGCCCAAAGTAACTCATTTGTCTTCTCTGACATGAAAAATAGTTTTACTTTGTTTCAGAAGTAATTAACTATTTCCCACACTCTGGGCCTAGACAGTGTAAGTGAATTTAATCAGTAAAACTAATAGGTTTTCTCAAACATATTACCTGCCTCCGGAGGCACTCTCGGTGTGGGTTTCCAGCATGGGATGAAATGGGTTCTGGTGGGAGAAAGGGCTTTTTTAATGTCCTTATTATGCACATCAGTAATATATCGGATTACTGAAGTTTGATTTCTTCTTTTGGGTCAACTGCTTCCCAGTTCTGTTTACGTTATTCCAGCACGTTGAAGAGCCTTTAGGAGAGAGAATACTTATATTCTGCCCACTGACACATCACCAGCTCATCAGTAATATTTTTTTCTGTTATATTTTTTTATCATGGTAAAATAATACATAACTATTGCCCCCTAACATTTTTACATATACAATTAAGTGGCATTAAGTACATTTGAACTGTGCACAACCTGCACCACGGTCCACTTCCAAGACTTGTCATCATCCCAGACAGAAACTTCATACCCATTAAGCAATAACTCTCCCTTACCCTCTCTTCGCAGCCCCTGGCAACCCCTTTCCCACTTTTGGTCTCTGCGAATTTGCCTTTTCTAGATGCGTCATATGTGTGGAATCACACAATATTTATTGGTTAGTGTTTGGCTTATTTCACGTAGTGTAAGGTTTTCAAGTCTCATCCACATTGTGGAATGTGTCAGCACTTCATTCCTTTCAATGGTGGAGTAATTAATCCCATTGTATGAGGATACCACGTTTTATTTATCCATCTGTGATGGATGCCGAGGTAATATCTCATGTGTCCAGAATCTCAGCAACATTAGAAGATTTGAGGAAACTTTCCAGGACTCTTGCCTATAACTAAACTTATCAAGTCAGGCGATGGTTGTATGTCTCTCTGCTCTGCACTCATTGACCGAGGGTGTCCACATTCTCTCTCTGTATCTCTCTCTAAATCACCTGTTCAGCTCCTGTACATTCGACACAGTGATCAGTATTAGGTTGTTTTCTTGTACTTCCAGAACGGGCAGGAACAGAGAGGGCATCTCAGCCAATGTCAGGGATTTGTTCTTCTAACATACAGGGCACGTATTTTCACTCACATGTATTAAACCGTAAAGTGAGGATGAATATGAGAATTCTGATTTTTTAAGGTAGTGGAGAGAAAGAGTACATTGGAATTTTGCCAGATTATTACCTCAGGTTTTTGCTAGGATCCGTGATCACTGGGCTGTACTTTTCCTCCGGGTTTGGACCCCCACACGTGTTCAGCACCTCATTCTCTGTTAGCTAAAACACTGACACAGGGCATGTCAGCGGAGGTTTGGAATATTCCCAGTGCTTAGAGAGATTTTTTTTTTTCCCTGTCATGAAAATGTAAACTGTTCTTAATCGAGGAGGTAATATGCAGAGCCCTGACTTTGTAAGTGATTAGGGTTCCTCTTAAACTGGGAAGATTGTCTTCTATTGTCGAAGCTTTAAGCAACTATTTCGATATTTTTCTATAGATCACACAGGTTGCATCCAAATGCATTAAAACATGCGGTCAGTGAATTCATCTGAACCCTTGATCAACCCATTTTTCTAAAAAAGACGCAAAGGACAGGGAGATGGTTTTAATGAGGGTATTATGTGAAGCACAGTCAGTCAGAGAAAGACAAATACCGTATGATTTCACTCATATGTGGAATGTAAGAAACAAAACATGAACATAGGGGAAAGGAAAGAAAAATAAAATAAGATAAAAACAGAGAGGGAGGCAAACCACAAGAGAATCTTAACTCTAGAAAACACACTGAGGGTTGCTGGAGGGGAGGTGGGTTGGGGGATGGGCATTCAGGAGGGCACGGGATGGGATGAGCACTGGGTGTTGTATGCAACTGAGGAATCACTGAACTCTACCTCTGAAACTAATAATACAGTATATGTTAATTAAATGGAACTTAAATTAAAAATCTTTTTAGGGGCGCCTGGGTGGCTCAGTCATTGAGTATCTGCCTTTGGCACAGGTCATGGTCCCAGGGTCCTGGGATCGAGCCCCCCATCGGGCTCCCTGCTCGGCAGGAGGCCTGCTTCTCCCTCTCCCACTCCCCCTGCTTGTGTTCCCTCTCTCGCTGTGTCTCTCTCTGTCAAATAAATAAATAGTCTTTAAATAAAAAAAAAATCTTCGGGCGCCTGGGTGGCTCAGTTGGTTAAGCGACTGCCTTCGGCTCAGGTCATGATCCTGGAGTCCCGGGATCGAGTCCCGCATCGGGCTCCCTGCTCGGTGGGGAGTCTGCTTCTCCCTCGGACCCTCCCCGCCCTCATGCTCTCTCTCTATCTCATTCTCTCTTTCAAATAAATAAATAAAATCTTTAAAAAAAAAATTTAAAAAATAAATAAAAATTTAAAAAAATCTTTTTAAAAAAGTCAAATCGTTCACCAATCGGTTCTGTCAAAATGGCCAACTAGAGAGTATGAGAGTGTGTCATCCACCCTTCTTTCCCTCTTGATTTTCTACTGACCGTATTTGGTCAACAGAAATGTCACGTGGTTGGATGTGGTTCAATAACAGAAAATCTTAAGAACAATTACAGATTTGATGGCAAATTTTTCAGGATCATTATTTCCCAAAGACAGAAGCACAGTAAAATCCTTCAGAAATGACCTGTGTCAATTAGGAAACTTTTACCAAGTGTCCATGTTGTACCAAACCCCTGATGGATATATAGGCATGTGTCCTCACGGGGCTGACTGAGAGCAGATGTGGACACCAGCAGGGAAGGCTGAGTACACTCAGGAAGGCTGAGCACCACGGAGGGGTGCTCACATCAAGCTAGGAGGGACCAGAATGAGGTGCCTTCCCAGATGAGGTCATGCCTCAGCCACTGATGGAAAACCAATGCCAACTGGCCACGTGGCGCCAGTGCCCTGTCAGGAGCTGGAGGCTCAGGGCAGAGAGCAGCAGAGAGAAGAGCCATCTTGAGCAAAGGCCCAGAGCTGAGGACCATACAGTGCCCAGGCAGCCATAAGCCGATAGAGGATGGAGCGATAAGGGGCAGCCCTCCGGGGTCATGTTGAGGCTCTGCCCATCGTGTGGGCAGGAGTGAAGGGTCTGGAGGACTTGCGTGGTCCCGAATAGGTTGTGATCTTTTTTGTGAAAAAACAAAACAGGATGATAGGGAAGGAGGAAGGGAGGGGAGGAGAGGAGGTAGGAGGAGAGGGAACGGCTCTGTGGATTCCTTTTCCAGGAGGTCATTTCTTTTTACATTGTGGATCCATTTCTTGTCACTTCTTATCACTTTCAGCATGCTCAAGTGATGTCGCTGTATCACTGAAGCATGATACCCATGCCAGGGGCATTTTGAGATGCTTATTTACTGCGGCCCACAGCTGGTAACCTCCGCCCTGCTGGGTCGCTATCGATGTCTTCACTTCCCTCCACATTTGCTCTGGGGCAGTGCTTTCCTGACCTCCCTGCATACTTCCTCTGCAGAACTCTTTCACTGATAAATACATTTAGTTGGCAGAAATCAATAAGCTTTTCCATTTTCCATTCAAAGAAGTTCTTCGTTTGTCTCTGTAAATGAG
This sequence comes from Callorhinus ursinus, assembly GCF_003265705.2. Lineage (NCBI taxonomy): Eukaryota > Metazoa > Chordata > Mammalia > Carnivora > Otariidae > Callorhinus > Callorhinus ursinus. The sequence continues at coordinate 87,435,379 of NW_027397065.1, read as the reverse complement.
TTACTGATCAGGTCCTAAAGTATTTTTAAAACTATTGTTTTTAATTAGTTTCTTTTTAATGATACCTTCCTTACGCATGATTAAAACTTTTTAAAGAGTTTTGTTGTTGTTGTTTTTTGTTAAAGACTATGCACAATGAAATGCTTTAAACTCATGGTTAGTTTTTTTTTTTTGTTTTTTTTTTTTTGAGAAATCCCTCTTCAGGCTGAAGTCATTAGGCTCACAAATACGGTGTATTGTCTCTTTTTTTTTTTAAGATTTTATTTATTTATTTGAGAGAGAGAGAATGAGAGACAGAGAACATGAGAGGGAAGAGGGTCAGAGAGAGAAGCAGACTCCCTGCTGAGCAGGGAGCCCCACGTGGGACTCGATCCCAGGACTCCAGGATCATGACCTGAGCTGAAGGCAGTCGCTTAACCGACTGAGCCACCCAGGCGCCCCGGTGTATTGTCTCTTATCAGACGAAAATATTCCCTGGGGACATGCATCGTGCTAAGTGCTAGAATCATAGATGGCATCCCAGACTTTTTTTGACTGTACAAGGCAATGTCTTGTGATTCTAGTGAGAACTCAGAGCAGGTATCAGCACGTGATAGGTGAAAACCCAAAGCTACAGCCGAAATGCTGCATCAGCTCCAACCGTCTGGCCTGATGTGGCCTTCACAGCCAGCCTCGGAGCTCTCAGTTTAGTCTGGGAGCAACCACAAAGAAAAGGCCTTTCCCTTGGCCCAGAGCAGCCATCTTCTGCCACAGTAGGGAATTGTGACTCTATTTCCAAAAGTCTGAAAAATTCTGAGTAACACGGTGCCCTGAAAATTGGCCAAGAGTCAAAGGAAGAAGAGGGTGTTTCCAGATGGTGATGCTTCTTTCCTTCTCTTCAGGAAAGTGAGGGACGCCACTGGAGTGGATATCAACATGCGCGTGGGCGTGCATTCTGGGAACGTCCTCTGCGGGGTGATTGGTCTGCAGAAGTGGCAGTATGACGTGTGGTCACATGACGTGACCTTGGCCAATCACATGGAAGCTGGAGGGGTCCCTGGGTAAGGCCTATCTGGATTTCTCTTTTCAAGCTGTGGACACGGTTAGAAATGCCAGGCGATTGGATTCACAACCGACTGCAGGATACCTGGTGGTTTCTGCCGCCTCTCAGCACCTTGTGATTCCTGCCCAGTGGCCCCTTACATTAATTAGATTAACACGAACTCTCAAGTCTCAATTCTGCCGCCCCAACACCCATGGTCAGAGACTGTGGATACTGGATCCTGAATGACTTGTATTTATTTGCAAATGTGTGAATAGTGACCTAGGGTGAAAGGTGTTTTATAATACAGGGCAGATGTGGCATTTCTCTATTACTGGTGACCTCTGAAGCCAGTACTGTTGAAATGAGCAAACGGTACCATCTCCTTCCAGTTGGAAGAGCGTATTTCAGACAAGAGAATTTTGATGCACACGTTATAATTTGGAAAAGCACGGAAGCAAGCACTGAGAAAGAAAATCCGTACTTTTATACACATCAGCACACTCCCTAAAATGTCTTTGGCATGTGTTTCAGAAAATTCGCTCACACGACAGAACTTCCTTATGGTTGAGTTTTATTTGCCGTAATTCACCACACCCACCACGCGGGTTTCTCTGAGTGCAGAGAGGCCCTAAATGTTAGTATCTTGCGACCTCTGCAAGCATCTTTCCAAAGCCCTGTTTAATAAAATATAAACCTGTATTATAGTCCATTTTACCAAGAACATAGAGCCTTTCCTTCCTTTGGGGGAGAAGAAATTATTTCTAAAATCACAAGTAAATAAGAGAAACCTTAATGTTTATCCTTACCTATCTTGATTGTGGTTTGCAAATGGAATTTCAGACGTGTTCACATTTCTTCCGTCACCCTGGAGCACTTGAACGGCGCTTATAAAGTGGAGGAAGGAGACGGTGACATAAGAGACCCATATTTAAAACAGCACCTGGTGAAAACCTACTTTGTAATCAACCCCAAGGTCAGTACTGCAAAGAGCCTCTAATTACCTTTTGACTTCTGTGATGAAGATAGAAAGGGGCAAATTACAGAGACAGATAAGTATTTTTAGTCAAGAATCCATTGAATGCTTTGCTGGTCCCCTAAAATGACCTTAAATGCATATGGCAGTTTGATTATGGCACATGTTTTATAATCATAAATTAAAATATTTATTAAAGGAACAGTTGCAGTGAATTGCTTGCTCCTATCATAAGGTTACTGTCTGTATGATGGGTTATAAGTGTTAGTCAATGTATGTGTTAGTCCACGAGGCTTCTGGAAGTCCCTCCGTGTGCCCACCCTGGCAATTGCAAAATTACATAAAGACAAAAAGTTTTGCTCAGGGCTTCAGATGATAAAAATCTAACTTGAGATGAAATAGGATGAACATAGAAGAAGAAGGAAAGGAAGAAAGTTCTAAATGATTAACCACTAAGTGTCACTGTGCAGACATGGTTAACTTTGAGGCAGTAAAATCCTCCGTTACTAGAAGACTCGCCAGGCCACCGAGAGAGTTAGGAGCTGTCTCTTACTCTGTTCATACCAGGTGTCAGACTCAAGCAAGGGCTTCTAGCTGTCATGTCTCGTAGCCCTTCTCAAATTCCTGCCAAATGAGTACCAGTGCTATTTACAGATTAAGAATCTGAAGCTCCCAGGGGTTATGTAACTTCCCCCCCCCCCCCAGCTCACACGGCTGGTAAACGGTACAGTCTATCAGCAAGAAACACCTCTGAACTGTCAAAACCAGTCTCGCAGAATCAATGAGGTCAAGGCCACGGACGCTCACCGGTGGTAGCCTCCCTGAAACTCCAAGTTCACCTTTGGAGACACGCTTCCAGCTCACCTGACGGCTGATCTGGAGACATGCGTGTGTCAGTCAGGAAGAACTTGGGGCTATAGGTGGAGGGAGGAGGCCAAAAAAAAAGTATACAGAGAACATTGTGTTCCAGCAAAAACACCCGAACACAGATTCGCAAGACCGTTTCGCATCAGAAAACGGCCCCGATCTCTAGCAACTGCCCCTTTAAACCACAGTCATCAAGAAAGATTTGAAACAGAGCAGCCTATCTTGTTTAAGAATTTACTTTGTAAAAAATGCTCATTAAAACGGCTATGATCTTTTTCCTAAGTTTAAATGACAGGTGTCTTTTGCTCTCTGGGAAAAAAAACACTCCGTTCAGAGAGCTCATAACACTGGAAACCAGTCACACTGAGGGAGGGAGGGCAGAAGCCATGGAGGCGAGGGGGCGAAGGGAGAAATCCCAGAGTTGGAGCAAGGGAGCAGGCAGGAGCAGGCTGGCCCCTTCGGTGTGCCAGGGGTAATGCTTGGTTCCCCACCCCAAGGGAGAACGAAGGAGCCCTCACCTCTTCAGACCTCGCCACGCCCTCGATGGAGCCAAGATGAGGGCATCCGTGCGCATGACCCGGTACCTGGAGTCCTGGGGAGCGGCCAAGCCCTTTGCACACCTGCATCACCGAGACAGCATGACCACGGAGAACGGCAAGATCAGCACCACGGTAAGCCCTCCCCATGCCCCGCAGCACCAGAGGGCCTCCGAAGCTTCCCAAACACAGAAGGCGGGCACCTCCGGGCAAACTACTTCTGGTCGTAGTGAAGCGAGCTCTCCCCTTCTCCTCGGGGAAGACCCCGTGCAAACAGTGTGAACGAGGGCCAGGCTGCGGTCGCCAAGGGCTCGAACCAGAGTGATTTTGCGTGATAACTTTATAACCCAGGACCATTTGATTTACTTGTTATTTCATTTAGTCATTAGCAACTGAACACAGTTGAATTTTTTTCTTTTTTTTCTTTTTTTTGTCCTGGCATTTTGTTTGTTTGCTCTCATGAAGTAGAAAGCCTGGGCATCTTAATCAAAGAGCAAATGAAGGCGTGATGTCCTTGCAGGTTGAATTGCCACATCCGGTCTGTCTTTTCATTGCGGGCATGTTCAAGCTGTGTCAGCAGCAGCGAACGTTCTGTTGTGTAGCTCCTGACTTACCTCACTCCACCTTCCAACAGCTCATCAGGTGCCAAAGCTCCTTCCAACAGTAAGAGGGCTGAAATGCAGATAGAAAATAGAAAGACCCACAGGGGGCACGAAGAGTAACTACGGCAAAGCACTTAGAATAGTCCCAATAGCATTGTTAGATTTTTAAAACAAGCTCTGAGTAAAATTTCATGTATAATGGCGTTAATTGTACTAGGGATGCAGTTGAGGCAAAAAAAGACAATGGAATGTTACCTAGTCCTTACCGGCCGATGAGAGGAGACCCATCAGGTTGTCGCTGAAAGCGAACTTTTCCAATCACCCTGTGCCCCCCCGTGCCCCCGCCTCCCAGCAGCCCACCATGATTCCATCCACAGTCTTGGTTTGACTTCGTTAGCTCTCTCCTCTCAACTTCCCTGGTGTTTTTCTGAACTAAAATGTAAATGTGATCTGTCAGAAGACCACATCCATTGGTCGACCAGGGAGCCCGCCAGGACGTGTCCGAGAGCGGTTTGCCATCTGTTGGGAAGAGAGAGACCATAAGCAGCAAACAAGTAAACAGATGCTTCACCAGCTGAGCCACCCAGGCACCCCCAGTATAGGCTATCTTAAGAAAATCCCGAGGCTTTGTTTAGTACAAGAAGCCCATACAACTGTAACTTGGCTGTATCCCGTACTCACTTTGAGGAAGACCCCAGCATCATTCTTATTAATACATTCCAGCGTCAAGCAGTGTCATTGCCAAAAGTTATTTCTTTTACTGAATCCTCTGTGCAGAACTGCACTGACTCCTGATTCAGCGTTGATAGAGCTGGTGAATAATGCATTATTTTACTTTATGTAATACGTGCTTGCTTCAGCAGCACATACACTTTATGTAATAAGACTCGGAGTCTAGTTATATTTTTATTTTATTTTTTTCAAGATTTTATTTATTTGACAGAGTTGAGAGAGAGAGCACAAGTAGGCAGAGCGGCAGGCAGAGGGAGAGGGAGAAGCAGGCTCCTCGCTGAGCAGGGAACCCGATGTGGGGCTCGGGCCCAGGACCCCGGGATCATGACCTGAGCTTAACCGACTGAGCCACCCAGGCGCCCCTAAGTCTAGTTATTTTTTTAAAAAATACCTTCCCTTTCACAGAGAAAGACAATTATCATATGGTTTCACTTATTTGTGGAACATAAGGAATAGCAGGGCGGACGTTAGGAGAAGGAAGGGAAAAGTGAAGGGGGGGGAAATCGGAGGGGGAGACGAACCACGAGAGACGATGGACTCTGAGAAACAAACTGAGGGTTTCAGAGGGGAGGGGGTGGGGGATGGGTGAGCCCGGTGATGGGTATTAAGGAGGGCACGTACTGCGTGGAGCACTGGGTGTTATATGCAAACAAGGAATCATGGATCACTACATCAAAAACTAGTGATGTACTGTATGGTGACTAACATAACATAAGAAAATAAAATCTAAAAAAAATCACTGGGCTAAATATTCCTAACCTAACACTGGAGATGAAAGTATCTTCGGAGCCACTTGAAGCAGCTTTGTTTCAACTTTTTATTCTAATCTCCACCACAAATGGATAAAAGTGGATCTTCTGGGGTTTTTTTTAAGTGCGTTGAACATTTCACGCATGTCCCCCACTGATAAACCCTGATCAGCTTCTCTGTCTCTGTCCTTTTTCAGAAGCTATCAGCACTCATGTGTCGGTTTGTTCTTTTTGATCAATGAGTCATGATTTCACATACTTAATCAACGGCACCGGCTTCTCACCAGCCCAGTTCAGGGATAATGCTTGACTGTAGATTTTGTGGTGATGTTTGTGTTTTAAAGCACTTTTTAATATTTGTCTGATTCCAGACAGGATTGTAAGATTTAGTCTACAGTAACTAACAGTTACTTGCAAGGCCCTTATTTGAAATCCTATCTGCAAATATCAGGATGTCAGTTTTAAAGCTCCAGACAACAATCCTGATATTTCCGACATCTAAAGTTTATAGATGACACCAACATTCTAAGTATCAACTGTGGTGGTTATCATCTTCTTCACATTTATAATTAAGCTCCTCTTCTCCACAGGGGTAATTGTCACCTAAATGATGCTTTCCATGATAAAAGAAAAAATGTTATACATGATTATCACTGCAACATCATTCTCTGAAGTATGTGTTTAGAAACTAACAACCTGTTTTTTTTTTGTTTTTTTTTTGTTTTTGAATAGGATGTGCCAATGGGTCAGCATAATTTTCAAAATCGTACCTTAAGGTATGGTATTTGTTGTACTTTCTGATTTTTAAAGACTTGTCTTTTTTTATATTTATTACTGAAAGTGATTATCATCAATTAGAGTAACTTGGAAGGCCATTTCTTCTAAAAAGAACAGCTGCTTGTGAAAAGCCCAATTAGATTGTTTTCAGCTTCTAAAAATATAATTATTGGTGTCATGTTATTAGGTTTAAAAGAGGGAAAAGGAAAAACAGCACTGGGTAAGCACATTAGAACTTTAAATTGTTTTTCCTAAAAATGACTCTTCTTAACATTAATATGTAGTAAAAAATTGAATTTTCTTAAAAGGAGTATGCTGCTCAAAATTGCATTTTTGTGTGTGTGTTGAATCCTAGAGATAAAAAAAGCAAGATAAGTCCGGCCTTTCTATAGTGAAAAGAAGGCCTGCCGACCTGCTCAAAAAAAAAGAGAAAAGTTTCACGCGGTGTCCACAGGCCCCCTGTCACCATCGGCCACAGAATTTAGGCACTAACCCTTTCTCATGATCCTCTAGCTTTTGGGCTCAGAGTTTTATGTTAGTATTGGTCTGGGAGTTAAGCACTTCTTATTGAAGTCATTAGGACAATTAGTGAAAAGCCCAAAACTTAAGTCAGCCTTTCTTTTCCCACAGAGAAGTGAGTTTACTCTGTAGAAAATGCATTGTGTGTCCGAGTATAATTAAACACAATTAGGTTGTTACCTGCCACATCCTTGCAAGTAGCACACCTTATTCCAGAATCTTCTATGGGACTTCATTTGTTGTAATGAACTCTAGTTCGTATTTTGTATCACATTTGAAATTTTAATATTGAGGTATAATACTTAGAGTCCTATGTTATAAAGATATTGGGTTCTTGGGCTTGGCCTTTTGAGGCATTAAGAGGCACATTAAAGAGAGCTTACATTAATTTAGGAACACCATGGACCCCATAAGATGACCTGAGAAGGTGAGATTCTTCAAGCCCGTAAGACATTAGCAGGTCTGTAAGCCACTGCCCGCGGAAGTTTCATAGGCATGTGTTCAATCTGTATTCATATTTCTTCTGTTACCCATCTTGTCCTACCTGAGATTCTGCCTCAAGGGTCTATTTACTGGACCTTACTATTTCCTGAAATTAGCGTGGGGGTGCTTGTGGAGGGCCCATGTGATGCGGGCAGCGGCTTCGGGGAAGAGTGCTGTGTGGAAGACCACGGCAATAAGCCATCATTTGGATCTGTACCCGGCATACGGAGGATCTCACGTCACCCCTGCAGCATCCAGCGTAGACCCTATGCCGTTACCATTTTAGAAGGCAGGACACAGAGGCGCGAGGGGTGAGGAAAAGGCCCAAGCCACACGGCTGGTGGGGGAGAGGCCCGTATTTGTGCCCTGGCCTTGTGACCCCAAACTCTGCACCCCTAACTGCTCTGCTGTCCTGCCAGCCTTGCTGGGAGCCTCTCCCATATCGATTCCACTTTCCTCTGCAGTGGTTGGATCGCTGGTGGCCCCAGGGCCTCGTGGAGAGAGCACCACTTCCAAATCAGCCTCGCTGGGGCTGTCTTCGCATGTCCTGGTTTCCGCCAGTGGCCTGCATTATAAAACCTCCCTGAGCCTTCCGCCTGGCCCTTGAGCCGGCACGCCCTGGTATTGAACATTACCTGGGCCAACTCACGACCTCCTCCCCGCATCCTCAGATACGGTAGACCGGGTGTGGGAGGGGGACAGGTCGGGGAAGGGGCTCAGGAGGAAGAATGGAAGGAAACTGGAAAGCAGGGTGACCCAGCGGCAGGAACATAGACTGGACAGCTAGGAACACCTGACATCTGAGGAATACAACCCATGCTGGCAAATTAAGAACTCCCGGTGGTAGATTATCAGCTCCCTGGGTGTCCTGTCATTCACCATAGAAGAGATCACAAAATGACAGAGACAAGGAAACTATGTGTTAAGAATTGTTATCCAGGGCGCCTGGGTGGCTCAGATGGTTAAGCGTCTGCCTTTGGCTCAGGTCATGATCCCAGGGTCCTGGGATCGAGTCCCGCATCGGGCTCCCTGCTCCTTGGGAGCCTGCTTCTCCCTCTGCTTCTCTCTCTCTCTCTCTCTCTCTCTCCCTCTCCCTCTGTCTCTCATGAATGGATAAATAAAATCTTTAAAAAAAAAAAGAATTGTTATCCAGATAATCAGTAAGCACAGCGGATGTGTAATAATACCCAGGTGTGGGCTACTCACGCACCTTTACATCATTATGTGCTGTGTAGACATTATGTAAACTAATCCTGAAACAGATTCATGGAGGCAGTGCTCTGGTTAGCCCCGGGCATACCATGGAAGGATTACATTTTCCTGTGAGTCTCCAGGGACCTACACTGTTCTTAGATTTGGCAAGACTTTGTGAAAAAGGAAACCACCAATTGAAGTCTGCAAACTGAAGTGTAGGCAGAGGGCCGATACAAAAAACATGAAGGTAGCTCCTCGCCTCTAAATGAGAATGAACCATCCTAGATGATTGCTAAATTGTTTTGTTTTGTTTTTTTTAAAGAAGGGAAAAATGAATGGTCCTTCTTCAAACGTAAGCATGCTTAGAATTTGGCATCCTTCACTTCTTCATTCAGTTTTCTCATATCTGTAGGTGGATCACTTCAGATCATTGTGCTTTTGAACCAGGAATGCCCGGGGCCCGTTTCAAGAAGGCAGGAGCTCAGGGCACCAACCCACCAATGGTGTTGAGATGATGGGAAGACCCGTCTGTCTCGTTCATGATACTCTCAGGAGATTTAATTACAGATAGATGTGACATTGCTATTCTTGTCTGTTATCTAGAGGTGGTTCTGAAATCAGAAAAGTTACTGTCATCCCAGAGTAGAAGGCCTGTCCCATTAGTAATTGCCCCCCCCGCCCCCCCCGAGCTCAGAGAAGCCATGGGCTCCCTCCACGTTAGACCAGGTGACTTGCAGGTGCTGTACTCAAGTGAAGGCTGGGCTGGGCCAGCTTCGTGAGGCTCCTGTGTGCTTTTACTCGCCGCAACAGATGTGTAATTTTTTAAAAATAGGGATTATTTTGATTTTCTCCTTTATATGATTCTCATGCGAATGGTCAAATTAACCTTGGGGAGCTCATTCTTTTGGCCTAATTTGCTGACAAGGCGTCTTTTAATATGGCTGAAGATTATTTTCTTCTAAGACCAAGTGAGTGTCTGCAAATATATGTGGGGTTTCCTGTGAAGAGCGCTTTCAAATACTGAGGAAGCTTTAAATGCATACAATGAAGCTTTGATAGGCCTCAGAGAAGACTGTCGTTCTGCAAATTCTTGAAAACTGACCAAAGGAAACATGAACAAGGAACAACTGTTTTTTTCAACCGCACCAAATTTTTGCAGGGGAGTTTCCAAAGCCAGTGTGTTCCATCGTAAAATAAAGTTTATGAAGGCAACAAGTCAAGGGCTAATGCATCCCTTAGGACAGAAAGTTCTTTTATCACAAACACCAAGGATATATCTCCAGTGTTGCTTTTTAACGTCTGGTGTCATTTCACTCTCAGTGACTAAACTGTAAGGTAACATTTTACTACGCCAGTCGCCAACTCTAGTCACTTCACTCAATCCACAGAGTGGCTGGATGTTAATAAAGAAAAGGCTGCTCCTCGACTCTTGTTTCCTTCTTTTTTTTTTTTAATTTTATTATGTTGTGTTAGTCACCATACAGCACATCATTAGTTTTTGATGTGGTGATCCATGATCCATTGTTTTCGTATAACACCCAGTGCTCCATGCAGTATGTGCCCTCCTTAATACCCATCACCGGGCTAAGCCGTCTCCAAAACCCCTTCCCCTCTAAAACCCTCAGTTTGTTTCTCAGAGTCCATCGTCTCTCATGGTTCATCTCTCCCTCCGATTCCCCCCCTTCATGTTTCCCTTCCTTCTCCTAACGTCCTCCATGGTATTCCTCATGTTCCACAAATAAGTGAAACCATATGATAATTGACTTTCTCTGCTTGACTTATTTCACTTAGCATCATCTCGTTTCCTTCTTTCCCAATTTTGATCCAATGGACTGAATGAAGTAGGGGTTTCGGCATCATAGAAAAATGGACTTCATATTTGGCTTAGTCACATTCTCTCTCATAATGTTTCCCTTTTCATACAGAACCAAGTCCCAAAAGAAAAGATTTGAAGAAGAATTAAATGAAAGGATGATTCAAGCAATTGATGGAATTAATGCACAAAAGTGAGTACTTCATGATCTTAAATTATCATATTTTTTATTTCAAACCCTATTATTTGAAAATCGTGTCATCTTTTCCATGAATATTTTCACCATAATTTCTGTAATACTTGCCATGACAAAGCCATGCTTTTAGAAGCCATTCGTTCAATTCACCTCAATTGTCCTTAATAATAGCTTTTGGTAATTAGAAAATTTTTCATTCCTGTCTAAGAAATACTCTCTGGGTAAATTACTGACAAACAACATGAGATATAAACATAGAAAAATCATAGCAAAATGTGTTCAGTAAGAAATATTTTTTAAATGTCAATAGGAATGCCACGTGGGAAAATTGGAGTTGTATTGTGTGACTCTCTCTGTTCAAAATGCATTTCTTCCCCTGCACGGTCCGGGAACGTGGACTCACCTGTGTTCTAGGTTGTTGAAGAGAGGTTTTGAGCACTAGAATCTGAATTCAGGGCAGCAGTGGGAGGAATAAAGATTCTTTAGGGGACAAAATACCATTCAGTCTGAGTTTGTGGAGATCTGTGAATGTTTCTTCAGTCTGTGAATTGCTGTTACAGCTCTAAATGGTCCAGGAGATGCAAGGGGAAAATTAAAGAAGGTGGTAGATCTCACAGCCTGGACATAATGACGACATTCGTTGACCTTGGAATTCTCCTTAGGTCCATGTGTCATGGCTAAACTCCTGGAGGGCAGCAGATAGATGACTGTATGGTGCCTGGTGCCCATCAGACACTCAGTGAGTGTTTGTTAATTTAACTTGGAGCAAACACATCAGTAGGTCCAAATGAAAAGCCTTAATGAAAAAGTTTCCGTCGTTACGGAAACCAGACTATTTGATTTTTATCATGAAAGTTGACTCACGAAAAGTATGAATGTTTTCACCTGAATTCCCTGCTTCCAGAATTATGTTACACAGCTTTGAAAAATATGTGCCTTTTCTAGATTGTTCCTTATAAGCAGTCGTTTTAGAATATTTACGTGACTAATGAAAGAATTACACGAGCGTATACATATGTGTATATGGTGTGTGTGATTGCGTGGATACACAGTCAAGTATCTTGGCTGGGCTAGAATTGCAGTTCACATATGCTGGCACGTTGAATTAACACCTGCCTAGAGCCCCTTTGCGTGCCCCAAATAGAGAAGGCCGTCCACCCGTCATGGAGCACTCAGGACACACCAGCAGCGCCCAGACAAATGCTCTGCTTTGCCAGGCCCTAAAAGCAGTATAAAAATCAACTTCATCTCTGCCCCCCTCGAAACCACAACACATCACAAACCGAGAAACTTGCTTACCTGGAATCGATTGACAGCCAAAACCTAGGGAAGAGTATGATTGCATGTGGGCTGGGTAGAAGGATATGTTCATTCAGCCAGAGGAAATCACACCTACTACTCTGGGACCCACCAGAATAAAACACAGCATCAGAAGAAAGGGAACACCTTTTTCCTGACAAAGTTAGCCAATTACAATAGTTACGGTAATAATAGAAAGCCCGTGTATAAAGTCAGCCTCAGCATGCCTTCCTGCAGGACCTCTACTTTCTTAAAAGACCTTTGTGTCCACCTTTTCGAGTGTTCCTACTGAAGGATTCTTTAGAAAGCATAATCATGGGCTGGGCTTGGCTTTATTTTTGTAGAGGTGGCTTTCGGATTGTCTGTACTATATCATTTCGTATTCAAATGCGTACTGAGTGAACACCTTCATGCTTTCGTGTAGCTTTATTCTAAGGTAATGTTTAATGCTGGTGTAACCACTTAGGTTGTAATCTTCCCAACACATTTCAGAAATGAAACAGGGAGAGATGTCATGCTGTACTCAGAAGTCAGAAGTGAAATTGTTGAAGTGGAAGCTACTTTGCATATATTTCTTAATTAGCTTCACTCCCATTCTGTTCGGCCTGACTCATTACCTCCTCTTGGTCCTGGATCTGATGTCCTTCTGATCTTTGAATTTCCTCTGGAGGAGTCAATGAGGACTCCAGTCTCGATGCACCATTCTGTTGTTTCCTGGAGAGGAAACAGTGATTCAGATGCAAATGTCTGTGTCTGTGTTCATCTACTCCCTTCACAGGCATTGTGTGAAGGGCTGAGCAGGGGCAGCGTGTGCTTGGCATCCAAGACACAAGGCACAGTGGCACCTCTCAAAGCCCTGAGGAGAGAAGAGAAACCACCGCACACATGCTCGGGGCAAGGTGCCTGAGATTCTGACTTAGTCCGGGTAGGCGAGGTGAGAAGATCGTGCACCCAAGACTAAATACATGATGGACAGAGCGAATGCCCAAGTGCGGGACAGATCGACTGGAGGATCTCAGACCCCAGGGCTGAGGAAGGGTGGGTCTTCCACACGGAGAGACCACTTGTCCAGGAATACCATCTTTCTCAAATGCCCCAGGGCCTGAGGGCACAGTCCAAGGCCACTGAAGCCTTCAGGTTCAATACTGCCCAGATAGGTGTATTAGTTCACTGGGGCCGCGGTAGCAGAAGACCCCAGACCGGGGCTGAAACTACAGACATTTACTTCTCATAGTTCCAGAGGCTGGAAGCCCAAGATCAGGGTGCTGGCACGGTCGGGTGCTAGTGAGAGCCCTGTCCTTGACTCGCAGAAGCCTTGTCACTGTGTTCACAGGGCCTTTGCTTAAGGCTGGACCTCTGGTGCCTCTTGTTATAAGGACATTCATGCCTTCCCATCAGGGCCCCACCCTTATGACCCCATTTAACTCTGATTATCTCTGTAGAGGCCCCATCTCCGGATACAGCCATGCTGGGGATTAGGCCTTCTACATACGAATTGGGGGGATGTAGACCTTTAGGCCGTTACAGTAGGAAGGTGGTCTTCTCTCTATTTCAGTGTCCCCTTTGCTCTAAGAACCTACATTCTTCCATTCCAGAATAATTCTGAGTAAGGGTGTGGATGTACATTCCCCTCACACAAGTCAGGATCTCGTTTAGAATTTCCTTTATTTGACTTGGGCCTCGCACAAAAAAACAAAAACAAAAACAAAAAAAACTTGGGATAAATCAGTGGAAGGTCACTGGTTGTATAGCACAGGGCTAGGATTGCTTTTCTTCATCCCATTGCCACCTGGGTCAGGAACGATGTCAGGACGCCGTAAGTAACACACACGTGCCTTCCTTCCTCTTCCCTTCTTTGCCTCTCTGTAGTTCCAGTTCCCAAAAATATTTGACCAGATCAGCCCCCACTAATCTTTCCTATTCCAGCTATCCAAATCCGGCTTATAAATGTCTGAGTTTCCTGCAAATCAGTGAAGGGCACTGATCCATCTCCGAGAACCTATGGATGGTGAAGCCTGTGGGGAGGATATACTCTCCTTCCTTCTGAGGAAAAGGTCGTAAGAACCCAGTGGTCCTGGCTGAGGAGACTCAGCGTTACGTGCTGGGGACACAGGGAAGTGAGGGCTGGCCTCAAGCACCACCTGTCCCCCGGCAGGACACAGGCAGGTGCTGGAGACCCACACTAACTCCTGTGGAGATGCTTTTACTTCTACTTCGTAAGTTTCACTCTTAGTTTATTTCCAATCTTAGATTACCGAGGGGCATTTTGAAATTAGATTTTTCTTTCTCGATAAAGGGAAAAAAACTGTTTTGAATAAGTTACCTGCATACATTATTCATAGTGTGATATTCATAACAAGTACACAGTTTTGAAAATGAATATGGTTAATATTCATCTCAGATTTTATCTTCTGCTCTTTTTGCTGTTCACCAACCTTTGATTTCTCCAGTTTCATCAAACAGGACAATACCACATTTCTGCAGCTGGTACAGTAATAAGAAATACCAAGAAAAATGTATGTCCCTGATACCTAAAGCTTATAACCTTGAACCAAAACGTATTTTTATAGCTCTCACTTTAAATGGCAATCATACTAGAATACATTACTGACTTCCGTGCCTCTGTTGAAAGCGCACTGTCTGTAGTATAGGTTTATGGGATAGTCCAGCTCATCATGACGCACGTGATGTTCTGGGCACAGGGCCGTCCAGGTAGACCAGGTAGTCCGCCCCCACAATGTGCTGGTCTCCTGGGTTAACTTGTCGTTAGCCCTGATGGGAAACATCAGTGTCAATTTTGAGACCCTGATCCAATACCAGCAGGTAGCTGTACTTACCCATTACAAGGTCAAGTGTAACGGTGGACTTGGCCTTCTTTCCTGGATCCTCAAATCCCCATCTCCCAAATAAACCTCAGGGAGTCAAAAATCCACAGACATCTGACCAATGGGCTGGAAAAGGACCTCATTAAGAAATTCATGTGAATTGACAGTTGTTTGAACAGATTTAACATTTTTTTAGAAATCTCTATAAAACATAATTTTCTGTCTCATGTCCTAACACACACACACACACACACACACACACACATATATATGTATACAATCTCTTTCCCCGTATATTGATGTATAGGTATAGAAATACATGTAGCTAGGGGCGCCTGGGTGGCTCAGTCGGTTGAGCATCTGCCTTTGACTCAGGTCACGATCCTGGAGCCCTGGGATCGAGTCCCACATCAGGTTCCCTGCACACAGGGGAGACTTTCTCCTCCCTCTGCTTCTCTCTCTCTCTTTCTGTCAAATAAATAAATAAATAAAATCTTAAAAGAAATAGATGTAGATAGATGGTTATAAACACTTGTAGATATATACATATATACACACTTTATATACACATATCTAATGCATATACATATATAACTCAAGTTATTTTTTATTATAGAAGTATTTATTTAAAAAAAAGAAGTATTTATTTAAGAGAAGTAGGAAAATAGAAATGTAGATTCCTCAGTGTAATGACCCAAACCAGCTGTAATCTATTTTGTTGGTATTTGCCTCTAGATTTTTTTCCTTGATACACAGGTTTCAATTTTTCCTTGTACTCCTATGCTCATGAACGTAAGAGTGTGTATCTTTCTATTTCATTCATCTTTATGTCATCAAACATGCATGTACTTTGTTACCGGGTGTGGGATTGTGCCCGACTGGCTGGGGCTTACGTACATCAAGTGTCGCTGTTCCACTTGCAAGTTATACAACGTTCTAGAGAAAAGTTCTTTATGTATATGTGTGTGTATATATATATATATATATATATATATATATATAATTTACTTATTTGAGAGACAGAGCGAGCGAGAAAGAGCACAAGCAGGGTGAAGGGCAGAGGGAGAAGCAGACTCCCCGCTGAGCAGGGAGCCGATGTGGGACTCGATCCCGGGACTCCAGGATCATGACCTGAGCCGAAGGCAGTCGCTTAACTGACTGAGCCACCCAGGTCCCTAGAGAAAAGTTCTGTCCTTAAGCTCTTTGTTTATTTCAGCTGCCTTCTTAAAACCAATTTCTAAAAGTCAGTGTGTAAGAACGCATGCCTTCATATCATTTTTATTTATTTTTCAACATCTCAGGGAATGTTTGTATTACACATGAGTGTTTACGTTTGCATCAACATACTACGTTAGTGGTCTGAACCGATTGCTTATTGTATTAGTATTTTTACCCATTTTTTAAAATGCATTCAAGCAAAATTTTTTAAATAGAAATGCAAGTCATGACAATAAAAATGTTTTCAGTAAGTGTGAAAGAAGCAGGATCTTCTCTCCCAGAACTTGGAGGACACTCTAAATGGTTTTGATGCTCTGATGTATTACTTGCTATGAGCTAAGAAAAATGGTGCTTCTCTATGAGCCATATTTTTCAGGGGATGAACCTACCATGTGATTTCAGTAAAACATCAGGGAATAAATTTACTGCTGAACCTGAATCCTTTTGATGATTTATTTGCCTAGTTATTTAATTTTGGGAGCGTGAGTTTCAATTTGGTATGACAACTGGTTTGTAATAGCTAATTTCCCAAGGAGGGTCATGTGTGAATAGCAATATTATATTTGCACACCTTATTTTAGTCCTAGATTCCATACCCAGTTATTTGGTATTATGAATTTTTTTAAATCTTCAATTTTGGATGATTTACAATAAAGAAAGAAGAAGGCACATGATTTTTTTTAAAGTTTCAGATCATTGGTTGGAAGTTCGGTTTAATGATGTCTGTCTTTCTTATTTCCAGGCAGTGGCTCAAGTCTGAAGACATTCAGAGAATCTCACTCCTGTTCTACAATAAAATATTAGAAAAAGAAGTAAGCTACTTTTTTCCCCAATCTCTTTTTCCAAAGTGTGAGTTTTTAAAAATCTGAGTTACTGGCTGGCCAGTCACCCTGCTCAGCACTCCTGGTGGGGATGGCATCTGCAGCAGGTCTGAGATCCTAAGGGGAGGGGACAGGAGCTCATAACTGGCTCTCCCGATGGCCTATTTTCTTAGAAAAAGTTTTTCAAAGAAAACAAAATCATTCAAGAAGTCAAGAAGAAAAGGATAAATTTGCAGTTTCTTACATAAATCATTTTAATTTTTTAACAAAAATAGGAGATTTGCATTCAACATCTGTTTGGGAGAATTAGAAACCCCAAACTTCTCAGTATTTATTGCACCTAAATAGTTTCACATTGCGACCCCTGAAGTAAGAGCTATGATAAATGCAAATAAATAAGCAGATATTTGGGCTTGACATGCTTAATGTGGATTTGCTAAAACGATCTAAGTAATTATTGCCAAAAAAGCAACCACTCTTCTAGGTCAGTTTTATCATATTTGCCTTTTGTTGTGTGTTGATCTAGAAAAAGGAATAAGGGAGAGATAATTTTTTATCATCCGACTATATAATTACAGGCTTAGTTTGAACAAAAGCTACTATATTAATGGCAAAAGTCACAGCACTGGTTTTAAAATGCTCTTGAGAAAATCCAGTTCATTGTTTTATGGATATTGAATAGAATATCCAGAATCCATCAGGGTTGGATTTTATAGTTGTACCCAGACTTTCTTTTGTGTTAGCGGTCAATGAGATCAACTGCCTGCCTCTAAGTCGACATGCTGACTACAGACAGTTTACTGAATGGACGTTTGATGTATCTGATCATTATTATTGACCATTTTATCCTCGAATAACTTTAACAGATCCTGATGGTTATTTATTCTTTAAATGTTAAATTATTCTTGCTTGATAGAAATCCATTTCCTTTATTAATACTGCAAGGAAATTCCAATTCATATCTTGACAGAAAGCCCAGAAGAAGGTAAAAGATAAGAGTGCAATTGAATGCGTAGAATATAATCACATTTCTGCAATTATGTAAATATAGCTTCTTCACTAGAATGCAAATTATCCTGGCCATCAAGCCACAAAATTCACCAAGAAAATATTCAAGTAAGCAGAAGGTGATCATCATTTTAAAATGCAACTTTTGCTAACAGTCCCCTGGTATTACATATTTGTAGGGCCAACTTTGAAGCAAATTTTAGACACCACTGGGATTTAAGCCCATCTTCCGTCCACCTATCCCCAGCCTGCTCTGCTGGTGACCATCAGCCAGGTCCACAAGCCCACGGAATGATCAGGCACCCAGAACAAAGCCCACTGGCCTTCTCTGTCTTATAAATTCCCTTACTACCACCATGGAGCAGAGATGAATAGTAACAGAAAAGACTAAAATCAATAAATAAACTGAGGAAATTGCATTTCCTAACTACTCTTTGAAAGTAAACTTTTGGATAGTCATCTGCTTTCCCCACATAGCTGTGGACAACAGACCCACAAGGCGACGGGAACACCTGCGTGGCTCATGCTGGTGCCGTCACTTCACTCACTTGTCCCTCTGGTCCGCTGCTCTCTCTCCTTGCTGGAGTGATCCAATTGCCTTGAAAGGGGTTTCGGAACAGTTAGACTCATAAAAATGGTTTTGGGAAGAAACTCTTCCATAGCTCATTTGGAGGGAGGAAGCGCTCATTGCCAGAGATGAGCAGCCATTGTCTTTAGCTTGTTTTTTGCCACATCTGTGACTTAGGAAGTCGTGATGCAGGAAGTAGGTACAGGTAGGCTGATGGCTGACGGTTCCAGCCCCTTTCTCGGAGAACAGCACTCATGGCTTCCTTCTTGTCCCCTCAGTACCGAGCCACCGCCCTGCCTGCGTTTAAGTACTACGTGACCTGTGCGTGTCTCATATTCTTCTGCATCTTCGTTGTGCAGATCCTGGTATTACCGAAGTAAGTACCTATGGTTCACTGTATTTCTCTACAGGAGCCCAGTTATACTAAAGGATAGAACAGAGTGCAGATTTCCAAACAGAAGGGTCATATAACAGGGGAGGGCCAGTTTATTCAGTATCTGCGAAGCTAAGTGGCTCCCGTGTGTCATGCTTAGTTACAATAATATTGCATTTTCAATGTGGACCTATTGATTCACCTTATAGGGATTTTTAACAAAATAAATTTAACCTTCTGACTTCGATTTCTGTATTACTCTGGTGCCCAGTGGAAGAAATGCAGCCCAAAAAACTACCCAGAAGGAGCTAAATATCTAAATGTTTTCTCTAATAAGCAAATAATGTTATTGTGTATTGAAAGGACATAACCTGCTCTGGGCACACTGTACATACCCATCTCTTCTGATTTCACGTTCTTCTCCCTGAAGTCTGTTCTCTGCCACCTTTCTGATTGTAATAGGTCACGGTCTAGCTCACCCTTCCCAGGAGAGACCTGGATTCAGAGGGGAGAAACTGAGAAAGCCGGATGTCACACTTGGACACTTGGGGGTGGACTCCTAGTCCCATCTCTGTGTGAAAATCCAGTCACTCTGGGGTTTGCTAGATTGCCTCTCTCTCTCTCATACCTTCTTCATGAGCGCCATAGAAGTCAACTGACTTTCTTTAAAGTAATGGATTCTTTCTCATTCTGGAGTCTAAGGGGAAAAGAAGAAAACAAAACTCTTGCCCTTTTCTCAATAATTGGGGATATAGAAAGAAACTTTTAAGACAAATCTTCTTTGCTTTTATCAATATTTTGTAAAGGCCAAAGCAACCATTTTCAACTTAGTAGGATCTAGTTGTGTGTTTTTTTCTTTTAACTTCAGTAGCATTTGTGGAAAACTTGAATTGCCGAGGTTGGGTCGCATTTTGTCTCATGAAGGTGTTGAGCCAGCTAGACAGAAATGGTCTGCCTTTCCCCTCTGCACTCCAAAGGATGTTCTTCTGGGCACGAAGCAACACAAAGGCATTTGTAGAAGTAACAAGTCACAGTATAGCTCACACATGTTCATTCCCAAGCTGTCTGGCCCCTTTTAGAAGAGGTTCCCCGGAAACTTCTCCTTCCCCCCTTAGATTTGCCGGCACACACAAAGCTTACCAACTGATAGAGCCGAAGGGCATTTAAAAAGTCATGTAAGTGAAACAATTACCAAGGGAAGTGGGCCCTTGTTATTGCTCTTAGGTGGATAAATTCACTTATTTTTCTGCATTGGATGAGCATTTTTATAATTCCTACATCATAATTAAGACAGGGATTATCACCCATCAGAAGGAATTAGAAGAGAAGAAAGTGACTAGGACTTTTTTTTTCAAATCATCCATTTTACTACTATGCACAATATTTCTTTTTTATGCTATATGTTTATTTTATTCTAGTCAAGTATAATTAACATACAGTGTTCTACTAGCTTCAGGGGCACAACATACTGATTCAAAAATTCTCTGCATTACTCAGTGCTCATCACAATAAGTGTACTCTTAATTCCCTTTATCTATTTCCCTCATCCACCCACCTGCATCCCCTTGGCAACCACCATTTTGTTCTCTGTATTTAAGAGTGGTTTTTTTTGTTTCTTTTTTTCTATGTCTTGTTTCTTAAATTCTACATATGAGTGAAGTCATAGGATATTTGTTTTTCTCTGACTTTTTTTAGTTAGCCTCTAGGTCCATCCATGTGGGCACAAATGGCAAGATTTCATTCTTTTTTATGGCTGAGTAATATTCCATTATATAGGTATATCACAACTTTTTTTTTAATAGTTCATTCCTTTTTTTTGCTGAGCAGGATTCAATTGTATGTCTGTGCCACAGATTGTTTATCCAGCCACTTAAAAAGAAACATTTTAATTAAGGTATAACATTCAAACAGAAAGTGCACAAATATATGGATACCGACGGGTGAATTCACAAACACACCCATGTAATCACCTCCCAGGTTAAGAACTAGAATCCTGGGGCACCTGGATGGCTTAGTCGTTACATATCTGCCTTTGTGCCGTCTTCCAGGTAACCTTACTTCTGTTTTTACTTCTATCTCCATAGGCTACTTGGACCTGTTTTTAAACTTAATAGCTATGCACTCATATAAAATTTACTCTTTTATCTGGGTTCTTTTGGCCAATGTTATGTTTGTGAATTTTATTCATGTAGCTGTAGTTTATTCTTATTGCTCTATAATATTCCATTTAAAAATATGTCACCATTGGGCGCCTGGGTGGCTCAGTCGGTTAAGCATCTGCCTTCGGCTCAGGTCATGATCCCAGGGTCCTGGGATCGAGCCCTGCGTCGGGCTCCCTGCTCAGCGGGAAGCTCACTTCTCCCTCTCCCACTTCTCCCGTCTGTGTTCCCTCTCTTGCTGTCTCTCTCTCTCTGTCGAATAAATAAATAAAATCTTAAAACATATATATATATATATATATATATATATATACATCACCATGTATTTCTTCATGCTGCTGCTGATGGACATTTGAGTTGTTTCTGGTTTGGGGCTATTTTGAGGAGTGGAATTGCTGGATGATAGGGTATGTGTGTATGTTCAACTATATTAGATGATACCAAGCACTTTTCCAAAATGAATGTATCAGTTTTCATTATACTAGCAATGAATGAGAGTTCTAGCCACTCTATTTCTTTAACAACACTTGGTATTGTCATTTTAAAAGGATTAAGCTATATTGGCCTGTGTGCAGTGCTATCTTCTTGAAATTTAGTTTGCATTTCCCTAATGACTAATGATATTGAGCATTTTATGTTTCCTGATTATATATTCTTTGTGAGGTGCCTGTTCAAGTCTTTTGCCCATTTAAAAAATGGGTTGTCTGTCTCTTTTCTATTGATTTCTATATTTGACTGTGTATATTTTCGCTATGAGGCTTTTGTTAGTTATGTGTATTGCAAATATCTTCCTCTACCCTGTGGTTTGCCCTTTCACCTCTCCTGAGGTGGTGGTTTTATTTTTTGTACAAACACATGCAATTTATTATTTTTACCATTTTAAAGTGTACAATTCAGTGGCTTCATGTACATTTACAATGTTGCATGAGCACATCCCCACTGCCTGGTTCTGGAACTTTTTCATCACTCCAAGAGGAAACTGATTAAGCACTCACTCCCCATTCTTTTCTCCCCAGCCCCTGGCAATTACTAATCTACTTTCTGTGTGTAAGGATTGGGCTATTCTGGACATTTCCTATAAATAGAGTTATACAATGTGTGGCCTACTGTGTCTGGCTTCTTTCCCTTAGCATACTGTTTTTTAGGGTTTTTTTATTTATTTATTGTTATATTAATCACCATACATTACATCATTAGTTTTTGATGTAGCGTTCCATGATTCATTTTTTGTGCATAACACCCAGTGCTCCATGCAGAACGTACCCTCTTTAATACCCATCACCAGGCTAACCCATCCCCCCACCCCACTCCCCTCTAGAACCCTCAGTTTGTTTTTCAGAGTCCATCGTCTCTCATGGATCATCTCCCCCTCCGATTTACTCCCCTTCATTCTCCACCTCCTGCTATCTTCTTCTTCTTTTTTTTTCTCTTAACATATATTGCATTATTTGATTCAGAGGTACAGAACTGTGATTCAACAGTCTTGCACAATTCACAGCGTTCACCATAGCACATACCCTCCCCAGTGTCTATTACTCAGCCACCCCATCCCTCCCACACACCCTGCCCACTCCAGCAACCTTCAGTTTGTTTCCTGAGATTAAGAATTCCTCATATCAGTGAGGTCATATGATACATGTCTTTCTCTGATTGACTTATTTCATTCAGCATAACACCCTCCAGTTCCATCCATGTCCTTGCAAATGGCAAGATCTCATTCCTTTTGATGGCTACATAATATTCCATTGTGTATATATACCACATCTTCTTTATCCATTTATCTGTCGATGGACATCTTAGCTCTTTGGCTATTGTGGACATTGCTGCTATAAATATTGGGGTGCACGTACCCCTTCGGATCCCTACATTTGTATCTTTGGGGTAAGTACGCAGTAGTGCAATTGCTGGATTGTATGGTAGCTCTATTTTCAACTGTTTGAGGAACCTCCATACTGTTTTCCAGAGTGGTTGCACCAGCTTGCGTTCCCACCAACAGTGTAGGAGAGTTCCCCTTTCTCTGCATCCCCGCCAACATCATTCATTTCCTGACTTGTTAATGTTAGCCATTCTGACGGGTGTGAGGTGGTATCTCATTGAGGTTTTGATTTGGATTCCCCTGATGCCGAGCGATGTTGAGCACTTTTTCATGTGTCTGTTGGCCATCTGGATGTCTTCTTTGGAAAAATGTCTGTTCATGTCTTCTGCCCATTTCTTGATTGGATTATTTGTTCTTTGGGTGTTGAGTTTGATAAGTTCTTTATAGATTTTGGATACTAGCCCTTTATCTGATATGTCATTTGCAAATATTTTCTCCCATTCTGTTGGTTGTCTTTTGGTTTTGTGGACTGTTTCTTTTGCTGTGCAAAAGCTTTTTATCTTGATGAAATCCCAATAGTTCATTTTTGCCCTGGCTTCCTGTGCCTTTGGTGATGTTTCTAGGAAGAAGTTCCTGTGGCTGAGGTCGAAGAGGTTGCTGCCTGTGTTCTCCTTTAGGATTTGGATGGACTCCTGTCTCACGTTTAGGTCTTTCAACCATTTGGAGTCTATTTTTGTGTGTGGTGTAAGGAAATGGTCCAGTTTCATTCTTCTGCAGGTGGCTGTCCAATTTTCCCAACACCATTTGTTGAAGAGACTGTCTTTTTTCCACTGGACATTCTTTCCTGCTTTGTCAAAGATAAGTTGACCATAGAGTTGAGGGTCCATTTCTGGGCTCTCGATTCTGTTCCATTGATCTTTGTGTCTGTTTTTGTGCCAGTACCATACTGTCTTGAGGATGACAGCTTTGTAATAGAGCTGGAAGTCCGGAATTGTGATGCCGCCAGCTTTGCTTTTCTTTTTCAAGATTCCTCTGGCTATTCGGGGTCTCTTCTGGTTCCATACAAATTTTAGGATTATTTGTTCCATTTCTTTGAAAAAAGTGGATGGTATTTAATGGGGATTGCGTTGAATGTGTAGATTGCTCTAGGTAGCATTGACATCTTCACAATGTTTGTTCTTCCAATCCATGAGCATGGAACGTTTTTCCATTTCTTTGTGTCTTCCTCAATTTCTTTCATGAGTATTTTATAGTTTTCTGAGTACAGATCCTTTGCCTCTTTGGTTAAATTTATTCCTAGGTATCTTATGGTTTTGGGTGCAATTGTAAATGGGACCGACTCCTTGATTTGTCTCTCTTCTGTCTTGTTGTTGGTGTATAGGAATGCCATTGATTTCTGTGCATTGATTTTATATCCTGCCACTTTACTGAATTCCTGTATGAGTTCTAGCAGTTTTGTGGTGCAGTCTTTTGAGTTTTCCACATAAAGTATCATATCATCTGCAAAGAGTGAGAGTTTGACTTCCTCATTGCTGATTTGGAAGCCTTTGATTTCTTTTTGTTGTGTGATTGCTGTGGCTCAGACTTCTACTGCTATGTTGAATAGCAGTGGTGATAGTGGACACCCCTGCCGCTTTCCTGACCTTAGGGGGAAAGCTCTCAGCTTTTCCCCATTGAGAATGATATTCACTGTAAGTTTTTCATAGATGGCTTTTATGACATTGAGGTATGTACCCTCTACCCTATACTCTGAAGAGTTTTGATCAAGCAAGGATGCTGTACTTTGTCAAATGCTTTTTCTGCATCTATTGAGAGGATCATGTGATTCTTGTTCTTTCTTTTGTTAATGTATTGTATCACGTTGATTGATTTGTGGATGTTGAACAAACCTTGCAGCCCAGGGATAAATCCCACTTGGTCATGGTGAATAATCCTTTTAATGTACTGTTGGATCCTATTGGCTAGTATTTTGGTGAGAATTTTTGCATCCATGTTCATCAAGGATTTTGGTCCGTAATTCTCCTTTTTGATGGGGTCTTTGTCTGGTTTTGGGATCAAGGTAATGGTGGCCTCATAAAATGAGTTTGGACGTTTTCCTTCCATTTCTATTTTTTGGAACAGTTTCAGGAGAATAGGTATTAATTCTTCTTTAAATGTTTGGTAGAATTCCCCTGGGAAGCCATCTGGCCCTGGGCTTTTGTTTCTTGGGAGATTTTTGATGACTGCTTCAATTTCCTTAGGGGTTATAGGTCTGTTCAGGTTTTCTATTTCTTCCTGGTTCAATTTTGGTAGTTGATACACCTCTAGGAATGCATCCATTTCTTCCAGGTTATCTAATTTGCTGGCATAGAGTTGCTCATAATATGTTCTTATAATTGTTTGTATTTCTTTGGTGTTGGTTGTGATCTCTCTCCCCTTTCATTCATGATTTTGTTGATTTGGGTCATTTCTCTTTTCTTTTTGATAAGTCTGGCCAGGGGTTTATCCATCTTGTTAATTCTTTCAAGGAACCAGCTCCTGGTTTCGTCGATCTGTTCTACTATTCTTTTGGTTTCTATTTCATTGATTTCTGCTCTGATCTTTATTATTTCTCTTCTCCTGCTGGGTTTAGGCTTTATTTGCTGTTTTTTCTCCAGCTCCTTTAGGGGTAGGGTTAGGTTGTGTATTTGAGACCTTTCTTGTTTCTTGAGAAAGGCTTCTATTGCTATATACTTTCCTCTTAGGACTGCCTTTGCTGCATCCCAAAGATTTTGAACAGTTGTGTTGTCATTTTCATTTGTTTCCATGAAGTTTTTTAATTCTTCTTTAATTTCCTGGTTGACCCATTCATTCTTTAGTAGGATGCTCTTTAGTCTCCATGTATTTGAGTTCTTTCTGACTTTCCTCTTGTGATTGAGTTCTAGTTTCACAGCATTGTGGTCTGAAAATATGCAGGGAATAATCCCAATCTTTTGGTAGCGGTTGAGACCTGATTTGTGACCTAGGATGTGATCAATTCTGGAGAATGTTCCATGGGCACTAGAGAAGAATATGTATTCCTTTGCTTTGGGATGGAATGTTCTGAATATGTCTGTGAAGTCCATTTGGTCCAGTGTGTCATTTAAAGTCTTTATTTCCTTGTTGCTCTTTTGCTTAGATGATCTGTCCATTTTAGTCAGGGGGGTGTTAAAGTCCCCCACTATTATTGTATTGTTGTCAATGTGTTTCTTTGCTTTTGTTATTAATTGCCTTATATAATTGGCTTATCACAACTTTTTTATCCAGTAATCTACCAATGGACACTTGGGTTTCTTCCATATCTTGGCTGTTGTAAATAATAATGCAATAAACATAGGGGTGTGTATATCTTTTCAAATTACATACGCTGTTGGTGGGAATGCAAATTGTTGCTGCCCCTATGGAAAACAGTTTGGAGTTTCCTTAAAAAATTAAAAATAGAATTACCATATGATCGAGTAATTCCACTATTAGGACGTCTTGAAAGATGATGCCAGAGAACCCAAAAATTTCCAGGACCAAGACAAATAATTCATGAGATTACACTTTTCAGAAAACATCAGGAAGATGTCTTCTGTCTTTGCTTTTATTTTTTTATCTCTCTTCCATGTGTTGTATCTTTAAGAGGACCCATCCAATTTCATTCTGTCAGGCATCATCACCAATTAGTAGTGTGTTTCTCTTGAGCAACAAGTCGATTTTGAGAATGAACATTGTGAATTCTGTGCTGGTTGCACTACCCTCCTTGTGTTGGCAGTGACAGAGCTCAGAGTAGGTCTGCGGACACCTCTGATGGAAAGAGTTGAGACCAGAACTTTCTGTGCTTGCTTCATATTACATTTATATTATATTATGTTGTATTATAATGTCCTCTTCCTTCATTTTTTTCATGGTAATGTTCTCATGTTTCTTTTCCTTTGTAAATAGTTCTTGTGAAGTATTTCAAAGGTACAGCAAAGTACAGAACATGATATAATAACCATCTGTGTGTTTACAATCCAGACTGTACAAATTTATTCCTGAGTCACACTTCCTATGGATAAGTTTCTGGGCTCTTGAAGCCATTGTTGTTTTGGTATACCTCGTGTAAACAGCTTCTATTTTTATTTATTTATTTATTCGATCTGATATTTTTCTACATTAATGTGATTTGATTCCATTTGTATTAGACTTTGTTACTGATGTATGGCCTCACTTTTTCCCTCTTATGTTTCAATTACCTTGCTTTTCTTGGTGCACCTTCCCACTTTCTAACTTCGGAGGGATTGATCCAGTATTCTTTAATCTTTTCTTTTCCTTTACTAGTCAGGATCTCTCTTCGAAGCTCTCTCCTCCTCGTGTGCACGCATACTCTCTCTATATAAACACACACACACACACACACACACACACACACAGTCATATATATAACATACACATATAAAATATATGTATTTAACATAACTACATATGTGTATATATATATATATATATATATATATAGTATTAAAATATTCCGAAGTTAATCATTATATCTTCTCTATAATTTCTCTTAGGACTTCTGTTCCAGATGGTAATTTTAGTCAGCATTTATTTAGATTTACTCTTGTTCTTTACCAATTTATTTGTTTATCAATGTTTTTTTTTATTAAAGCATAATTAACTTACAGTGTCATGAGTTTCAGGTATACAGTATAATCATTCAACAGTTCTGTACATTTCTCACTGCTCACCCAGTGTACGCTTAATCCCCTTGTTTATTTTACCATCTTTTAAAAACTTATTCCTTCAAGTTTATTTCCCTTCTTGCTGATGACTCTCATTTATTAGTTCTTTCATTGAGGGTCTGTGAGTAGCAATAGCTCCTCTTTTTTTCTCTATATGTTAAAATATTTTTATCTGCCTTATTTCACATTGGCTCTTGGATAATAGTTTAACTGAGTATAAAATCCTATATTTAACTCTATTTTCTCTTAGGATGGTGATAGCCCATCAATTTCATCATCTGTTGCTGCGAATGATATGTATTCTATCAAACCCCTTATATTTCTTTTTTTTTAATTTTTTTAAACTTTTTTTTAAGATTTTGTTTATTTGACAGAGAGAGATAGCGAGAGAGGGAACACAAGCAGGGGGAGTGGCAGAGGGAGAAGCAGGCTTCCCGCCGAGCAGGGAGCCCGATGCGGGGCTCGATCCCAGGACCCTGGGATCATGACCTGAAGCGAAGGCAGACACTTAACCGACTGGGCCACCCAGGCGCCCCCAATCCCATTATATTTCTTTTTAGATAATTTGTCTTTCCACCACGGGTGCTTTTCTCCCCCTGGGATTTCAGTATATTCTTTCCCCGTGTGTATTTGTTCTTCTCTACCTAAGTGCCTAGGTGTGATTTTTAGTCTGAAGATTCATATTGGCAAATTCACATTATCACCTTATATATTCCTTCTTTCTTTACTTTTTCCTCCTTGAAATCTTATTAATTGTATTTTGTGCTGTTCATTCTGTGTTCCAGGTCTTACAATTTTTCCTCAAAGCTTATACCTCTTTATTTCTCGGTGCTGCATTCATTCTGGTGAAACCCTCATCCACATTGAGTGTATAATTTCAATGATTACTTATCTCTAAGACATCTATTGGGTTCTTTTTAAATCTGAATTTTTTATAATTCCTTATTTTATACCTAAGGATTCCATTTTTTCTTTCCTTTATTAGCATAATAAACAAATTGTATGAAATTGTATAAAAATGTTGTATGAAAAGAGCACTTATTTCATTCTGTTATTAAGGTGTATAAATGTATGAATTCTGCTGTGGGGTCTCTCTGTTGACTCATGGTGGCATGTCTCCTTGGATTATATGTAATTTTAACTTTGAACTCACCAGCATCAAGGGTTTGGGTCCATGGTGATTTCACATGCTCTGAGTTATGAAGGCGTTACTATGATATATTTTTCAGTCTGTCTCTGCCAGTTGTCTCTGGGGTTCACCAGTTCAAGTCAAAGTATTTTGTTAACTTCAGGTCAAGGTCAGGGTCCCTTCACTAAACAGGTCTTGTGAATTTGGCTAACCCCTTAGCATGGAGCAAGATTGGGGCATCTCATTTCAGGATGGCTCTGTTTCCATTCATCGCTCTAGTTAGTCAACTTCCCTGAAAATTATCAGACTGCTGGGCATAGTTTTGAGGTTTCCTATTTCTTGGTAGGCCAGCCGTTTATGGCTTCTGACTTTATTCAAGAGCTCAGTTCCAATTTCACATTAATGAAATGCCTGACAGCATCCTGCCTTGCGTAAACATTAAATCTCACACTCCAAGGCATGGATCAGCCCCTGGTTCCTCCTGGGCTGGTTTGCATCAATAACCCCTCACATTCTGCTTGTGAATACCATCTGTGTATGTAGTATTTTCTCTTCTCATGAGCTCATCTATTTAAAAATAATAATATTGTTATACTTTATGAAGCATTTTCATTGGGATAATGATGTTTCTCACTTCTCACTTCTTTTTAATGTGCTGACCTCTAGTTTTGTTTTGCTTGTTTTCTTTTGGGGAAACTGCCTCACGTTTTTTGGGAAAAGGAGAAAAATGATGAATAAGTGGATGAATGAATGGATGAGTGCATGAATAACTAATAATAGAAGAATTCATGACCTCAAAACAAGCAGCAAGGGGAAGGGTTTGCCTAAAAGAGGGCCAAATGTCATCCCTATTTGGCACATAATCTTGAATCTAGCTCTAGTCTCAGAATTTGAATAGTTGTAATTAAATTATTAGTTGAATCCTCTTTTTAGGCTTGTTCTCTCATTTCTGTCTGCCTTGTACTATGACTTTATCAGAAATGTGAGCTACCTTCAAAGACCAAAAATGATGAAGCCTGAATTGTTTTTGCAGTCCTTAGTGGTTTTATTCATATTGTCTGCCAAACTAAGTATATTAAACCAGGCATGGGCAATTGTTACAATAAGAGTGATTTTTTTTCTAATAAAATTTAGTTAAATATCATGTGTTTTAATAGCCCAAGTTAAATTAAGAATAATGGTATTTTACTTAAGTAAAATTAATAGCAAATTATAATCTTACATATGTGAGATCTCCTGTTTCCCCTGAAATTCTTTGATACTTATTCCTTTACTCATTTGAATAATCAGTGCTCATTAATTCTTTAATACTCATTTCAAAAGAGTCACTTTCATTTTGATTTTATCTCCAAAAAGGAGAAAAAAAATAGAAGAAATTTTAAGGATGGAATCATTCATGTCCATTGTAAGTAGACTTGATTTTCTAAACACAAATGATAGAAAACTAACTATTATGGATGCAGTTTTCTTTGGGGGGCAACCAAATTGGTGGGCCCAAATATTGGATACTATGAAAGTAAGTTACTCCCTGTGAGTGGGTATGAATTTTAGGGGAAAGAAGGAAGGAAGGAAGGAAGGAAGGAAGGAAGGAAGGAAGGAAGGGAGGGAGGGAGGGAGGGAGGGAGGGAGGGAGGGAGGAAGGAAGGAAGGAAGGAGAGAAAGAGAAAGAGGGAAGAGGGAAGAGGGAAGAGGGAGGGGGAGAGGAAAGGAGGAGATAATTCTCACCATCCAAGGTAAATGAACTCAGTAAAAGTACTGAGATCAACAACAGCCGGCTGTGGATTCAGGTCATCAGAAAGTAAGGAAATGCCTCACAATTAGTAGCTTGAATGCAAGTTAGCAGTTTAGTTTTTCCCCATTAATCAAAGACCAAAGGTTACAGTATGATACTCTGGTCCTTTGGATTCTTTGGGGGCCCTGGATCCCACCAGCACACTTCCATACTTTCATTAGACTTTGCCCCTTACCTTCCTTTTCTAAGATGGCAACATCCACATTCAGAGCAACAAGATGGAGGAACAGACCCAGAAGCAGAGGGCAGAAAGCATTCATAAGTTCCATCTCTTGAGGAAACTTCCCAGAAGCTACGTCATGACACTTTGGTGTATAACTCAAGACCGATCTAAGTCACATGTGTGAACCTGGCTCCAAGGGAGCCTAGAAGTAGTAGTCTTTAGTCTGCATAACAGGGTGCCTATCTAAAAATGCTGTCATCATGAAAAAATGGAATTCATGAAAACCAGTATTCTCTCCAGGAATGAAAACTGATTTGTGTTGCATTTAGCTATATGTCAGTGGTATGGTAAGATTTCAGGAACCGTAACAATAAAAATAGAGCTGAGCATGTTTTCACTGACTGAAACAGGCCATGGGCCTTTACTTTATACCTAGGGATATATTCTCAGCATTTGTTATAGAAATAGAAACTCATGATAGAAGCACATACATGCACCCAGTTACATGTGGAATCATTCTGTAGCTGTTTATTGAGCTCTCATATACCAAACATTGTTAGAGATGTGAGGAAAGCATCAGCAACCCCCAGAACGCCCTTTCTCTCATATAACTTACATTCTATTAGGAAGCACAGCAATAATGTAATAAACAAATACACATATACTGATTCAGTGGTGATAATCTTTAAGAAAAAATAAGACAGAATAGGATACTCTGGGAGCTATGGAAGGTGATATTTCAGATGAGGGTGAGCAGGGAAAGCATCACTAATTAAGTGACATTGAAGCAGAGGCCCAAACGAATTGAAATGGGAATTATGTGGCTATCTGATAGAAGAATCTTCCAGAGGATGGGAACCACAGTGTGTTCAAAGACCCAGGGTGGTGGGAGCAGAGCGAGCCTGGTGAGAGCTGTGGAGGATGGAGTCTGAGGAGCAATGGGAGGGCAGGTGTTGGCCCTCCCAGGCTATTGGGAGAACGTTGGGTCTGACGCTGAGTGTGACAGGGAGGCCTGGAAGGTTCTCAGCTGAGGATATGATCTGGGTATGTTTAGAAGCATTGTTCTTGCTGCTGTGCAGGGGAAGAGGGTTAGAAATAGGAAGACCAGGTAAGGTGATGGTTGGTACCGGAGTAGCAGAGCAGGTGGTAGCTGCTGGAGTATCTCAAGAAGACGGATGGAGACAGGTCTTGCTACTGGATGGGATATGAGCAATAAGAGAAAGCTGAGTTCTGTGGGTTTTTTATGTTGGTGTGGGTTTTGGTGCTCGGCCTGAACACTTAGGAAAATGGCGTTGCTATTTACAGGGAGGGAGAATCCTTAGAAGGAGCAGGAGGGGAGGGCCATGAATCAAGGCCTCAGGTCTGCACATCAAAGACATGCGTGTGCATCTTAGACATCCACGTGCTGGAGCTTCGTGGAGGGAGGGAGTGTGTGAGTCCCGGCTTCATGGAGGAGTTAGGGGTGGAGTCATAATTTGGAAAACCCAGCACATAGGTAATTTTTAAATCCATCGGATGGAATTACCCCACCTAAGAAATAAGTGTAGAAAGAGAAGACTGTGGGCCTTCTGGGGGAATAATCTGTCTGAAACTTTAAATCTTCAACCCTTACTGTTGCTGTGGAGTGGAGGCTCTTTACTCTGCCAAACACAGTTCCCTCTCCCTTTTGCCACATCACAGGACCTTCAAGTGGCCAGAACATCCCAAAGCTCCTGAGTCCTGTTATCAGAGAAAGGCTACTATGATCTGTAACAGCGATGAATATTTAAATGCCTCTTCCCTTTTCAGCTTTTGATTTGTTTTTACCAAATTCCCTTTAATTTTGAATTTCTGTCACCTGTCACTTAAAAAAAGAGAGATAAAGGGGTTTTTAGGACGGCATGCTAGCTTACAGTTAAAAGAAAAGCCCGCTTCCCTGAGTTCTTATCCTTGCGGAACACCACGTAACTGGTGTGAACAGAACGTTAGTCTGCATCCTTCTTGGGCAGGGAGGAGGTGAGTGCAAAGGGGGAGGAGGGACATAGAAGTCATCACATTAAATAAAACTCCATGTAAAGATACCATTATTTACCCACAAAAACAGTTTATAATTAATATAACTTTCAGACGTTTGGGGGATAGTGGATGTCTATTTCTGCTGGATTTTTCCTGCCTGAAAATGTGCTTCCTCATCCAAGTCAGGACCACCTGTAAGCAATAAATTGACTCGGAAAAAAAAAAGAAAAAACCAGAAAGGACAAAGGAACTTGTCTCAAATCAACCTATTCCCTATACTGTAACAATACACTTGATTAAAGTGCCAAAGCCAAAAATTATCACTAAAAAAAGTGTAATCGTTCTCCCCTCCTGACAGGGAAGAGTCAAGTTTGCTTTTCAGTGAGTATATAAATCAATTATGCTTGTGTGTTAAAAAGAAACAGCTGTGCAACTAGAATGTTAATTAAAATGGATTATGTTACACAAACATCTTGGTACGCTTAATGAGCCTGAACATGGTCTTGATAGAGCAGGCTGGATAAATGGTTATAATTAAAAGCTTTTGGCCGGCCATTGCTTTGGCTCATGGTTTTTCTTGTTCCCTGCGATGAGAGGTACATCCATCTGATCACAAATGCCAGTGTGCTATGAACTTGAGCACTGGACAGTCATGGATTTGAGCCACTCTGGGTCTGAATCTCAGGTTGTGGACATAATGCTCTAGATACCAAATCATCTACAAATAGAGATAATTTTACTCCTTCCTTTCCAGTGTGATGTCTTCTATGGCAATTTCTTGCCTAATTTTCTCAACTAGAAACTGCGGTGTAATTTCAATAGAAGTAGCCACAGCACATGTATATTCTTGTTCAGGATCTTAGGAGGACAACATTCAGTATTTCACCATTAAATGTAATGTGACCTGTGGGTTTTTCATGTATACCTTTATTAGGATAAAGGACATCCCCTTTTAATTTTAGTTTGTTAAGTGTTTCTGTAATCAAAGGGTGTCAGATTTTGTCTAATGCTTTTTCTACAGCTATTGAGATGGTCATGTGGGTTTCTTTTCCCTTATTAATATAGTGTATTATACATTAATTGATTTTCAGATATTAAACCAACCTTGCATTTCTCAGATAAATCCCACTTTGTCATGTTACATAATCCTTTTTATATGTGACTAGATATGGTTTTGTAATAGTTTGTCAAGGTTCTTGTGTCTATATTTATAACAGACACTGGATTCAGTTTTTTTTTTTTATGATATCTTTTCCTGATGGTATGAGGGTTATACTGGCCTTATAGAATCAGTTAGGAACTGTTCCATCCATTTCATTTTCCAGAAAAGTTTGTGAAAACGTAGTTAAAATTCTTCTTTACATGTTGTGTAGAATTCACCAGTGCAGCCATTTGGGTGTGAGCTTTTCTTTGCAAGTAATTTTTGGTTTGGATTTTGTTTAAATTACTGATTCAATCTCTTTTATAGGTCTATTTAGATTTTCTGTTTCTTCCTGAGTCATGTCTGATAGTTTGTGTCATAACTTACTTCTTTTAGTATTTAAATTCAATTTAGTTCTCATATAATGTAGTATTAGATTCAGGGGTAGAATTTAGTGATTCATCAGTTGCATATAATACCTAGTGCTCATCACATCACATCTCCTCCTTAATGCTCATCACCCAGTTACCCCATCCCCCTACCCACTGCCCCTCCAGCAACCCTCAATTTGTTCCCTGTAGTTAAGAGTCTCTTATGGTTTGCCTTCCTCTCTGTTTTTATCTTATTTTGTTTTTTCTTCCCTTTCCCTATGTTCACCTGTTTTGTTTCCTAAATTCCACATATGAGTGAAATCATACGGTATTTGTCTTTCTCTGACTGACTTACTTCACTTAGTATAATACACTCTAGCTCCATCTGTGTCGTTGCAAATGGCAGGATTTCATTCTTTTGATGGCTGAGTAATATTTCAGTCTGTGTGTGTGTGTGTGTGTGTGTGTGTGTGTGTGTGTGTGAGGTGTATATACACATACGTACACACACACGTACCGTATCTTCTTTATTTATTCATCAGTCAATGGATATTTGGGCTCTTTCCATAACTTTCTTACACTGTTGGTGGGAATGCAACTGGGGGCAGCCACTGTAGAACACAGTATGGAGGTTCCTCAAAATGTTAAAAATAGATTGACCCTATGACCCAGCAATTGCACTACTAGGTATTTACCCAAAGAACACAAAAATACAGATTCAAAAGGACACGTGCACCCCGATGTTTATAGCAGCATTATCAATAACACAAGGGATGCATTTTATTTTTTTAAGCTTTTATTTATTTATTTGCAAGAAAGAGAGGGAGAGCACAAGCAGGGGGAAGGGGCAGAGGTGAGGGAGAAGCAGACTCCCTGCTGAACAGGGAGCCTGATGCAGGGCTCAATCCCAGGACCCTGATATCATGACCTGGGCTGAAGGCAGACGCTTAACCAAGTGAGCCACCCAGAAACCCCCAAGGGATGCATTTTAAGTACAAAAGGGGATGGAATTTAAAGGACAGAAAACATGTATCATCTAAACAACATGAGAAGGTTACTGCACATGTAGTAATATCAAAGTAGACATGAGGGAAAGAACTATTGACAGAGACATTGAATAATGATGAAAGAGGCAAATCATCAGAAAGTATAGAATCATGAAATGTGCATAAAGCCTAAAACAAAGCTATGAAATACATAAAAAGAAAAAATATTAAAATCAAAGAGTTTGATAAATCTACAATCATAAGTAGACTTTAAATATCCCTTTTGCATGCCTTACTGTATAAATAAGGGTATGGCAAATATGAGCAAGATTCTCTGCTTCTTGAAACTGATCATAGAACACTAACCCAGCTGTAAAATACATGTGATTTTTTTTTAACATATAATGGATTATTTGCTTCAGAGGTACAGAAGAAGAAGATAGCAGGAGGGGAAGAATGAAGGGGGGGAAATCGGAGGGGGAGATGAACCATGAGAGACGATGGACTCTGAAAAACAAACGGAGGGTTCTAGAGGGGAGGCGGGTGGGGGGTGGGTTAGCCTGGTGATGGGTATTAAAGAGGGCATGTTCTGCATGGAACACTAGGTATTATATGCAAACAATGAATCATGGAACACTACATCAAAAACTAATGATGTAATGTATGGTGATTAGCATAACATAATAAAAAAGTTGAAAAAAATACATGTGATTTTGAACTGCACATGGAACATGGCCAAAATATATACTAGGCCATAGAAGCATCTTGACAGATTTGGAAAGATTGAAATAAATTTGAAAAGACAAAAAAAAAAAAAAATCTTACAGTGTGATGTCTAACCACACCAAAATCAAAATAGAAATGAAGGAGAGCAGAATATCTAAAGTATCCCCAAATATTTTAGCGTTAGACTATATGCTTTTGAATAACCTATGAGTCAAATAAAAAAATCACAAAGAGAAATTAGAAAATATTTTGAATATCAAAATATAACCTACCCAAAGGTGTGGGGTGTAGCTTAAAGCAGTAATTTAGAGAGAAATTTGTAGCTTTAAAATGCTTATATTAGAAAAGAAAGGGTTAAAATTTGTTGTTGAAGTTTCAACTTCGGAAGCCAGAAAAAGATGGGCAAATCAAGTAGAAGGTAATAAATACTAAAGAAGGAAGAAATCCATAAAATAGAAAACAACCAATACGGAAAATTAACAAAGCAAAAGTTGGTTCTTTGAACAAGTTTAAAAATTCCTAAGCCACTAGCAAGACTGATCAAGAAAGAGAGATAATCACAGAATCACAGAGCACCCAAACTAACATAAGGACGTAAGGAATAAATGGAGATTCACTGCAGGTCCTATAGACATTAATGGATAAAATATGGAATATTACAAATTACTCCAGCCCAAAACGATTTACAATTTACTTAAAAGGGGAAAATTCACTGAAAAGCAACCCTGCCAAAACAGCAACATAATGGGACAGAAAATTTTAATGGGTGTGTATCTATTAAATTTATTAAATTTGTTTTTTGTAAACATTCTTACAAAGAAAACTTCCTACTACAGTGATTTCTTTGTGAGTTCTACTGAACATTTTAAGAAAATAAGATGGAAGGATCTGGCCAAATATTGCCAAATTTCATAATTTTGAGTGGATTAAAATGTCCTATTCATGGAAATAGGCTCAGATTGAGGCTAAAACCAAAGGCTACTTCTGTACTAGGTACAGGAGATCTCACTAAAATTAAAAGACGAGAGGTGAAAAATAAAGGATGGAAAACAGCTATTCCAGGAAACAGCTTACAGGAAAAAGAAAGCTGCAGGAATAAAAATTTCTGACGACATGGAATCAAGTGGAAGGCATGCAGCACAAGAAACAGAAAGACTTGTACAATGGTACAGTCACCAAGAAGACTTACCAATTGTAAATCTTCATGCACTCCAGCATCTCTTTGAAGTAAAGAGAAGCAATTAGAATGTTCAGATATATTGACAAACTCACAATCCTAGCCGGAAATATTAATGCGTTCTAAAATTGACAGACCAAACTGAAGCATTAAGTCAGCCCACTGGGAATTTGACTAACTCATCCGGATCTGACAACAGACATATTTAGGGAACATGCTTTGTTTCCAGTGAAAGGAAATAGATAACATTTTTAGAAATCCGTAAGACACAATAGAAGTAAATCATGTTCATCACATCCTAGAAGAAAAATAAATTGTTAAGGTAGAAATAATAGAGGCCACAATCTCTGGTCAAATCCAATGAAATTAGAAATAACAGGGGCAGACCAAAAATAATCTTGTGGAATTTATAAATTAGACTTCTGAGTAACTCTTGTATTAAAAGGAAATGGAAATTGAAATTATAGGCTTTTTAGAGAAGAACGACAATGAGTAACTACAAATCAAAAACTGTGGGATTTGGCTAAAGCAGTAGTTCTAGGAATATTTATGTCCTTAAATGCATTTATTAGAAAATATAAAAGATTGGCAATAAATAACAACTAAGAAAAAAGTAATATAAGTTTGCATAAAGAAAGAGGAAGCAATTGTTAAAATTTAAATCAGAAACTAATTATGTAGAAAACCATCAGAAAGCATAGACCTTAATAATAAGCCAGAAGCTCATTCATTGTGAAGATCAGCAAACACGCACAGCTTCAAAAGTCTGATCTAGAGAGAAAAAGGACATTAAGGTCAAGAAAACAATGCTTCAAAAATGGAGACGTTTAAAATGAAAAGAGAATATTATGTAGAATATTTCACATTTGAAAATCTAAATCTAAATTTTCCAGGAAAATTATCAAAATTGACTCAGGATTAATAAAGCCAGTAAACAAGGCAGAAATGTGACACGTCTACTCCTAAAAACCAAATCTGGGTCAGGAATACAACTGAATGGACCTAAATCCTTGACCACACCACTTAATAGAGGTATGACTTTAGGCAAGTTATTCAGCTTCTCTGGGCCTCAGTTTCTTCTTGGTAAAATGAAGTAATGATAGTAACTACTATCCATGATCATGGTGAGGATTAAGTGAATTCTGTATATAAAGCCTTTAGAACAGTACTCAGCACAGAGTAAACAATCTATCTTCATATCAGCACCACCTTGTATCATCATGTCCTGACCATGATCATCACCATCATCCGTCACCATCACCACCATCACCATCACACCATCAATGTCATCACCATCACACCATCACTGTCATCACCATCGCACCATCAGTGTCATCACCATCGCACCATCAGTGTCATCACCATCACACCATCAGTGTCATCACCATCGCACCATCAGTGTCATCACCATCACACCATCAGTATCATCACCATCACACCATCAATGTCATCACCATCGCACCATCAGTGTCATCACCATCGCACCATCAGTGTCATCACCATCACACCATCAGTGTCATCACCATCGCACCATCAATGTCATCACCATCACACCATCAGTGTCATCATCATCACACCATCACCACCATCACCATCGCACCATCAGTGTCATCACCATCGCACCATCAGTGTCATCACCATCACACCATCACCACCATCACTATCACACCATCAGTGTCATCACCATCGCACCATCAATGTCATCACCATCACACCATCAGTGTCATCACCATCACACCATCAGTGTCATCACCATCACACCATCAATGTCATCACCATCGCACCATCAGTGTCATCACCATCACTATCGTTACCATCATTGTCTTATCACCATCACTATCATCAGATGGTTTTACAGTTGACATTTACCAAACCTTCTAGAAGAGACCATTGATGTGTTATTTAAACAGTTTCACACCTAAGAAAAAGATGTAATGTTTCTGAACTCAGCCTCATGAAGCTAACATTACCTTGATACCAGAAAGGAACCAGGCAGCACAGAATCAAAGAAACCCCATCAGAGCTCTCCTGTAAAACTGGGTGAGAAAGATGGCAAACAAATTCAGCAGATGAGTTACTGTGTCCCTCTTCAGTCACAAGAGTGCCAGGAGGCCTCCATTCCTCTGAGGTGTTGACTGTTTCACACTCCGCTCCCCCCTCACTGCCTGGCTAAGCAGGAGGCTCTGAGATTATGTGTTAGGGAGATGTGAGACTGGTGGCTTCTGACCAGAGACTGAGGCCTGGAGGGCTGTCTGAAAGCAGGATATTCTAGATAGGGGAGGTAAGGACATATGGTGCTTACCTCCACTGCACTGTAAGCAGCTCAAAACAGGTATGACATCTTACTTGTCTGTGTCATTACATACGGCCTAGCATGGGGCTAGATGTATTTGGTGTATATACACCTTTCTAGCAGAGACTTAGTGTTACTCATAAAATGTGAACAAATGTCATTATCTGGCTAGGCCTTTGAAAGCACTGGGAATCACTCTAGCAGATAACTCAGTGCCCAGTGCCTCACTGAGTCAGACTCACGTTTGGGTTTGAAGTCAAGCTTTTGTTGACCTTGCTTGATGTGTAAATCATCTCGTAAGAGAGGAGGCATTTGAGAGTGTGCGCTGAGTGGAACCTTCCCATCATGACTGCCTCAGGCACTGGTTATCTGCTTTGTTTCTGTCACTGTGGACTCACAGCTGTGCACCTGTGTTGCTGAGTTGCATCTGAGCCTTCTGTGCATCCGTATTCAGTGTTGCCGCTCTGTTCTCTTTGCCAGTTCTTCTGTCTCCTCAGTGTCTCTGGTCAACCTCATTGGTAGAAGGTTCCGTTGCAGTCTGAGAGACCCCTAACCTCTCCTTGGATGTCTCGTTTGAATTTCAACTTTGATTATTCATTGTGGTTCAGCTCTTTTAATACCCCTGAACACTTCTATCCTTGGATTAAATGAGGTTTTAAGAGGTTTTGAACTTTTTAATGATTTAAAGGATGTCTCCGGGCACCTGGGTGTCTCAGTCGGTTAGGCCTCTGACTCTTGGTTTTGGCTCGGGTCATGATCTCGGGGACATGAGATCGAGCCCTGCATTGGGCTCTGCGCTCAGTGGGGAGTCTGCTTGAGATTCTCTCTCTCTCAAAAATGAATAAATAAATCTTTAAAAAACTAAAAAAAATAAAGGATGTCTCAGAGAGGCATGTGATTCTTATAAATGCTTTCATCTACCTGCAGCCTGTCAGTGGCAGAATTGTAACTTGATTTTTCACGTGATCGTAGGAAGAAGCTTGCATGTTCATCAGCTTGGGCAAGAATGTGAAGGCCATGGTCCCTGAAATCTTTGGGGAACATCAGAAACATTTAGCTGCATGATTGCTGAAAAAAGTCGCATCCGGTTGGGTTGTACTTGGGAGCGCAAGGACTCGCTGTTTCCTAAGTGAGCAGGAGTTAGGATGGGCCGGGAGGTCCTCAAGGGCATCAGATGAGGCTGCTCCTCTGGAGAAGAGGCCAGGCCCAGCCATCAAAGTGCTAGTTGTGTAAGAGAGTCAGAGAAAAGATGGTTTTGCTTTCACAAGGACCTGCTGCTTGTAGGGCAATTTGGATAAATCAGCAAGATGATCAGACACAGTTGCGGATACACTTTTCTCTGGACGTATATTTGGTTTTAGCTCCATTTTCATTTCTCAAAAGGTGAGTGAGGAATGAAGTCCTCATTATGCTAAGCCCAAAGTGTTACTGATGGCTTTCCAGAATAATGGAAACTGCCCCCACACTAACCTGTTCCTTTTCATTCCCCTGGTAGAACGTCCATTCTCGGGATCTCCTTCGGAGCTGCGTTTCTCTTGCTCGCCTTCATCCTCTTCACCTGCTTTGCTGGACAGCTTTTGGTAGGTACTTCAAATGTGGAACTTCTTTGAAAACTGTGCTCATTGAATGAAAAGTGATTGCTTGCTTGAAACAGGGGAGCTTGTTGGCTTACCATCTCAGGCATTTACAGATCCCAGTAAAGCAGCCTGCATGCTTTATGTCTGTGGCTCAGAATATCAACTGAGGCAGCTCGTGCACAGCCAAGACACTAATTTGAAGATTATTTGAAGTGTTGGCTGTCACGCCATAAAACTATATTCATGTTTATTTATTTCTGTCACCACTTTGTATCCTCTCTGACTTTTCAGGGTATTTATAGCAGTAAACACTAGTATAATAGGAGGCTTTTTCTGTACAGGGGAATTAAAATTTAAACCAAATATGTCTTTTATATCCACTGTCAAGATAGAAAATTTTGGAACGTATGAAAATAGCAAATGTAAAAATATATTTTTTTTAGTGTTTTAATTTAAACCAATCATCGCAAGCTGTTACAGTTCAAGTGCTAGTTCAGGATGTAAGAATCAAATCTAAGTGTATTCTTGAGTCCAAAGTAAGTGGCTCCATGAGCACATCATAGGAAAGCCAACAATGAGATAAAAGTCCAAAAAGATAGTGTTTTATCTTGTGTGGAAACAACAGAGGCCACTCTGAGCCAATTTCCAAGCATCGGGTACATTCTAGTCTGATGTGTAGAAATCTTTGAGCCACAGAGTGTTAAGATTTCAGAGTATGTCTCTGCCTCTCCACAGTGGACACTCTATACCTACCTCTCTGCCGTATACCTTTGCACACTGATGGGGGGTTTGTTTCCTAGGTCATAGTGCAGATGTTTCAAATCGGATTGGAAACTCTTCCCAAAGTGGCACTATGGTTTCGGATTTCCTGAAATGCACACGTGGCTTCTCAAATTTCTTTAAAGTCCCCTGAAAACTATAGGTTGTAAATATTGCCCCATGGGAATCCTTGTCAAGTTTCTAAAATGCTTACCTAACAAAGAAGTCTGGTTTTCCATGTTCACGTTTTCCTTCGTTGGAAAAGCACACAGGCTCCCGCCCGCCCTCTGTTTTCCCTGCCCCCAGAAGGCTTCTGCAGCCCATTTCTCAGGGTTTCAGAACAGGAACTATCCCTCGTGGTCCTGCTGGAAATCCAAGACTTGTTCTGCTTACAGCAGCTTCTATCACTGTGCCTAAATGGCCCCGTTTCTCATTTGCTGTTCCAAGACTCCAGTCTTCAGGGTGGGGGAACATAGTGTATTTTTAAGGTTTCAAGCTGACTTTTTCTTTCCACTAATTTGCCATCGAAAAGAAACAGAGAAGGTGGGGGCTGGAAAAAGAATCTCCAAAGCAACTTTAAACTGTCTTTGAGAGAATGCTTTTGCTCTTATGTAATGTCTCTCCTTTCGGCCTGGGTATAATCCAACCAACAGCTTATGGCTCCTTGTCTCTCCCGGGCCCACCCTGTGGTGCTTCAGGGCCGTTGGGATTCCACACCCACAGGCCTGGTTTCTCCTTCCTAGGGGCTTCCTAAGACCCTGACACCCACACACCAGATGCAAGGGAATCCGTAACTCTGTGTTGTCTTAAAGGGAACGTTTCAGTGCTGGGAATGAATGGGTGCCTGCCTCCTCCTCGAAAGAAGCCTGGTTTGGCCAAAGTGGTCAGGAAGCCTAGGCTTGAAGACGTCTGTCGTTCTGAACTTGAATTAGTAGGATCAGTGAATGAGTCTCCCCCCGCACTGCCACTAGTGACCGGCTGTAATCCTTGGTCGAGAGGTAATCCTGGTAAAATTCAAGAAGGGATTCTTCTCATTCTCGTCAGAGGTCCTCTGCACTGTTTAAGGGATTCTGTAAGGACTTTTTTCTAACCATCAATATCAAACAAATAAAGGCAAGGCCAATGTCAAAAGGCTTCCAGTGTGCTTTCTATTCTACCTTCCAAATTCAGTGAAAAGTGCTCTGTGTCACAGATAATCCTAGTGGTCATGGAGAGCTAGCATGACGTCCTAACTGTACATCCCCTGGCCTCCTGGAAACCTACCAATTATAGGAAGTGTTCCTATGATTTCATTTATTTTTGGATTAAATACTGAGTTTCTGAAAGTGTATTTAATATCTCAGAAATACTACTATCTCTCATATCCTCCCATTAACATGTATTAGCTTAAATGCCAGAGGCAACGTTGATGCTCATAGTACTGGCACTAAATTCTCCCGAAGAAGAATTCAAGTAAAATACTTTGATAGAGGAGGTTGAGAAGAGGTAAGCCTGATGGAGATTTTTCCTCCAAGAGCTTTACCTTTGTCCCCCCCCCCCCCCCCC